>NC_058141.1:10144590-10487138 GCF_011075055.1 Mangifera indica | reverse complement strand
ACATCTAGTTGTTTTAACTTTAAATCATTTGTTGCAATCAAAGACAATAAATTTATGAATGGAAGTATGCTTAACTAACTAGTGAGAACATTATTAAAATTTATGCATTGTACATGGTTGAAATCTTAGAGCATACTATACCAGACCTGGTACCTCATATTAGATGTTTAATTATCAATCTTTTTTTTTATA
Organism: Mangifera indica; assembly: GCF_011075055.1. Taxonomy (NCBI): domain Eukaryota; kingdom Viridiplantae; phylum Streptophyta; class Magnoliopsida; order Sapindales; family Anacardiaceae; genus Mangifera; species Mangifera indica. Next base: position 10,486,946 of record NC_058141.1, on the reverse strand, counting down.
GACCCAATTCTTCAATCACTGTCTTTTGATTTTCTAGAGACTTCACAAGTGTTTATGTTCGATTCTTCTATAAGAATTGAAGCTTTTGCATAGTTTAAGATCCAACTTACAACAATTTCCAAAGATATGACTTCCTTATAGCTTTTGGTTCACTATACTTCACTCTTCAGTTTGACAATGCAATATGCAAAGTCTAAATAGTCGTACTTCTTTAGTGGTCTAATTGTTCTTTTAGGACTATCTTAGCAAGGTTGTAGTGTTGCTATTTTTGTTCCTCTTGAACCTACTCTTACACGTCTAAATTCATTTCAATCAATCTATGAATCACTTTATACTAAAGTAGAACTAAAAGATCAGTTGGGCTGAACAACTTCAAACTCCACTTATTTTTTTCTATCTCTATGTTATCCTAAACAAATGACTCATACTTCACTTTCCCTTTAAGAATTGAAAACTCATCAAATGTCACATCTCTACCAATCATAGACTTAGAACCCTTTTGATATGTACACCATAACTTGTATCCCTTCCAGTAGATAAATACTCAGGAAACACATATTTCTTTGCTTTAGGTTCTAGTTTTCCTTATTTTACATTAGCATAAATAAGACATCCAAACACTCTTAATACAAAGTAATCAACTAGTTGGCCACACCATACCTTTTCTACAATTGTGCACTTAATACATGTGTTAAGAGATCATATCTATTAGCTAACCATGCTTAATAACTAGTGAGAAAACTTTTTTCTTAAACCTACATTTGAAAGCATAAATGTAGCCTTTCTAAGTAGCGTTCTATTCACCCAACTCCATTTTGTTGAGGAATACCTATATCATATCTATTTTTGCAATGACTTGATTCTTACAAATCTCATTTATTCATTGCAGAATTGTAACATGTTACATATTCTATATCTTTTGATGTGCTTTCTCATTTGCTTCTTAACTAGAGTGTTTTTGCTTCTTGAAAGTAGCAAACACTTGACTCTTCTTATTAAAAAAATAGGTCTGCACTTTTTTAGAAAAGTCATCAATGAAGGTAACCATGTATCTAGCTCTACATCCCTTTGAAAGAACTTGGGTTGACCCTCAAAAGTCCGAATGAATATAGTCAAGAGTCTTTTGGTCTTGTGTATGATTATGTTGAAACTCAATCTCCTTGTTTTCAAAATACACAATACTCACAAAACTTCAACACTCCAGTATGTTATCCCCATGACAACCCCTTTTAGCTCAAAATTGTGATCTCTTTCTCACTCATGTGATCAAGCCTTATAAGTCATAGTTTGGTATTGTTCGGAAATAGAAGTGGTAATCGCTTTTCATCTTGTAATTGCCGTGTTTGAGTAAGTGCTAACCACCATTAATCCCATAACTATAAAAACCCTAGAGAAATGCAAAATACCAATTCAATCTTCTTTCGTCAATGACAAAACACACATAGAAACCCTGAGCACTCCCACACCCAAATTATTTTCCAGCCAAAATAGGATTCTCAACATAGTCTATTAGTAAGTGTACCATATATCTACTTATAATAACTTGTATGCGCATAAAGATTTCTCAATCTACTTTTGAGCCAATAATAATATTTAAACACACAATCTTTAAAAAAAGTGGCGGCGTAGCTATTAAAAACATGTTGCATAATCAACTTTGAAATGGGCACGTCAAAATCACAACACCTATACATAAAATACGTGACAAAAACATTTGCTCTTGAGAGCATCCATATCTTAGCTTCCACAGGAGAGTAAAATTCTTCAATCGATTGAAGTAGCTTCAGTAACTTCAATGGTAAGCTATTACAGCAAGAAGGCATTGGATTCTCCCAACACAAACTTTTTAATGTTTCTTCAACTGTTGATTTAAATTTCATGGATAAGACAAATTGTGCTATATGCTTTAGCAATATGGAGCAGTAATGCATATGTAGATATGATAAATATTCTCATAATTAAAGGCTCAAAGGAGCCAGCTTCTACCTCTGTTTATTCTACCCCTTATTCATTATTCATATACATCTATCTATCTACGTTATATTCAATCTTCACATATATTCCTCAGCCTCAAATCAGTTCTTGGTCAAATTCAAATTCAGGGAGACTATGTATTAAACTAGCGAACACCCACAATAATGAGTGGTTCGAGTGACAAAGGCATAAATGTGGACCATCCATGGTTGGCTGTAATTGTAAAGTAAATACAGATGCCCATGTAAGAGAGTTTGGTACAAGTAATATGTTTAGGAAGGGTATTGTTACAATTACAAGTGATTAAGTATGTTAAACTTTGAATCCCAGGCAACATAATATTGTAATTTATTTAATATAATTTTATTATGATCCTCAATTAAGGGCAGCAGCTGAGCACTCTTCGATCTTTGGCCAGTCCACATGGAGAAATAAGTGGAATATTATACACAATAAAAAACTACACATACTCACTTTAAGTATACCAATAGATATACACTTGATATGTGTTATCATATAATTAAGTGATTTTGAATTAAAAATAAAGTAACATTAATTACATTATAAAACATATATAAATATATATTTATTTATATATTCAAAATAGGTACGATAGTATTATCCTTATAAAATTGTTTTTTGATCATAAATTCTCAATTGTTTCTGGAAATATTAGGTACATTCCTACTTTTTAAATATAAAGATGGGGCAACACAGATGGATGGTCAGATTTATAGGAAATTGTACAAATAAAACTTCACCCTCCCACCCATTGGAAGAGAGATATATACTATACAATATATTCCTTTCCAGACAATTAATAGACCTTGAGTAGTTAAGGAGTTTATTAGAGCACTTTAAATATTGGTAATATTTCAAGATAACATGTTTAACTTCAAGAATTCATTCATAACAACTATGTTCTGGAGCAATATTATACGTATTCATTTTAAATACATTAATAGATATATATTATATATATTATCACGTGATTGAATATTATTTTATCTTTAATTCATAATTATTTAAATGTACATATATTAAATATAACCTATTGATTACTCAAGTGATTACATATCGTTATAAATTTTGTTACTCTTTAATTAATTAATTTATTAATTCTGGTCAACCACTAGCTAGAGGAATTAATGTTTTTATATCTATATAAACGAACTCATCTATCCATTTTTCACTTCCAAAATATCCGCACCAAATTGCTGATAATTTTAAAGAAATTGTTGTGCAGCAAAAGGATTATTGGGAAAGCTTCCCAGATCCCTTGGCATGGATATAAAATTCCACATGAGGCAGGTAGTCGTCGGCTAAAATACTCTGCTTTGATCCTGCTGTACGTAAGGGAGTGTCTTTTGGTAAGCGCATGAAAATACACAAACCAAAGCAAAAGATGAGTGTCGTATTGGCGAACTAACCAGTATAAAGCAAAGGGGCTCGCCTCCATGTCACCAGCTAAGCCCTCTCCGTTCGAGAAAGTGCATGCAACACATATTCGCTTCTACCTATAAAGTTACCAACCCATCAAGTGAAGTTAAACTACGCTAAAATTTGGAAACAAAAACAAATTCTTGCCTTAACCCATCTTCTCTTCTCTTCTCTTCTTCTTCTTCTGAGTTGTCTCTTCATATATATATATATTTATATATATATATCTATCTATCTCTGCTCTAGGAGCAGTATAAGAAGCTTCTTCTATAAATTCTAGGAAGAAACAAAGCTACTTAGCAAAATCCAAATTATATATGGGGAGGAGTAGTTTTTTCTTTAGGGCGTTGTTTGGAGCTGTTGCAGTGACTGGTTTTATCTTGCTTTTGTTGATTGGAAGCCTGGAAAGTGGAGGAAACAAAGCCACAACAACATTATCTACTCAATCAGCAGGAAATCGAAATCATGTGGATTCTTTAGCAAGAGAGAAATCGATTAACCGTCAGGAGTTGGATCTCAATTACATGAGCAAAAGAAGAGTACCCAATGGACCAGATCCTATTCATAACAGGTACTAACTTGCTTGTGTTTCCAAGTAATTAATTAATTTTCATACTCTATCTCTAATTATTCTTAATTACCCGGTTCTGACTTTTCTTAGTTGATATCATGGAAATGAATTTCGAACTTTGAACTGTTATCAGGCATATTTGCACGTTCTATGCTTTTTTGGTGAATTTCTGGTGTTTCTATAAATTAATTATATATCTGTGAGAAGCACTATCTCCATTTTTATATCTTTCCAGCTCTCATAGCCATATCTTCCAAATATAATGGTAGACCTCCTAAAATATTATTCTTGTTTCAATTTTCTGGTATTCTATACATGAAATTAGGCTTTGTCTTTCATGGAATTAAGTGATATTTATAATATAAGTTCTAGAGGTTTTGTTTTCATGCTTCTAAGATAAGTTTTAAGGTTTTGTGTTCATGCTTTTACTGTTTCATTGTATACTAAAATCAATGTCTTTTTAATTATTTTACCTTCATTTAACCTTAGGAATAAAACTTTGCATGTCTCTCACTTTATTCCTTCCCACTGCCTGCCCTTAATCATGATTCTTCAAAGTTTATCAACATTTTTTATTGTTCTCTACATTTATGAGCCCTTTACAACTCTCCATTTTTATGGTATCTCTGCCTTTGCCTTTTTCTTTATCTCTACTTTTTTATCAAACCTACAATATTTTTTCGTAATTATCTGATTATGAATTATCAAAACTATTTATACAGTTATTATAAATACTATTTTTATGATTATAATAATTAATTATCTATATTTTCATTAAAATTAAATAAATTTATTAATTTAACAAGAGAAAAATTATTGTTAAAAAGTTTAGTTTTTATTGTTAAAAAGTTTTAACAACTAAAAAAATTTTATTATTGTCTATCATTATAAATTTCCCATTAATGAAAAACCTATAATGATAGACAAACTTTTTAAAGAAATAGATTTTAAACCACAATTTTTTTCTTATTAAAATTATAAATTTATTTTGTTTTAATAGAAATATAAATAATTGACCGTTAAAATAATCAAAATATTATTTATAATAATTGGATATTTATCCATTCATTTTTTTACTTTTGCTAATGCCAGATATTTTTGTAGTGAGTTGAGCACTTAGCCTTTCATAAGCCTATTAAAGTTACCAACAAATAAGCAATACACCAACAAAACAAAAGCCACCATTAACTTTGTAAGTTTTAACAAAATCCTGGTTGAATTTCAGGAGAGCTGGGAACTCTAGAAGACCTCCTGGGCAATCGTAGGTAGCAAAGATAGGAAAAGCCACCAAAAAAGGTACGCAGAAGATGAAACAAGGGGATTATGAGAAATGGTGGAATATATTTTGAGGATCCCAGAAGGCCTGCAACTATATTTCTAATTTAAACAAGTAAGATTTCTTTTGGGCAAGGTTTTATCAGGGGTGAAGACATGGAAGTTACTGTGACTTTACACAGAAATTAATACGTACGCTTGCAAAGAATCCAGAAGATGAACAGCCTTGTAGAAACTTACTTTATTAGTGTTTTGACTGTTCTTTTTTTTTTTTGGGGTGGGTGGGGGGGTGTGTGGTTTATCAATTGAAGATTTGTGTGATGAGTTGTGTAGAGAAAGAAAAAGTGAGACGGATGATAAATAGACATAAATATTTGCCTGTAAATTGAAGTCAATAAGCTTGAGCAGCCATGCATGCATGTACCATCTCTATCAATCTTTCAATCAACAAATACTATTCGACTTTGGGTTTGGCTTATTTAAAATTTTGAATAATTTATTAGGCTTAAACTATATATTATAAGAAAGCTGTGGAATAAGTTCTCAAACTAATGAAGAATCAAAGGTAGGAGAGCTAAAAGGAAAGGCGATTGCATCTTGTGTTAGTTCTTTTCCTGGATTCTTTGGCGGGGGAATTAATACAACCTAACATACTGTTTTGGTCTTTGGTCAAATCAAAACAACATGAGGTTCTTCCAGTCTCGGTACAATCAAATTCAAAGCTATATGATCAAATTTCAATTTAAAAGAAGCAATTTTCTTACACATGGACCATTACTCTGTTCGGATTGTCTATTCCAAAAGACGTAAAACTCTATTTTCATTAACTAATCTCAGAACTCAACTACTCTTTCAAAATAGTGAATGGTTTTAACTTTAATATATTTGTAAGTTTTCAAAACTCATATTATGCTAGAGCATCTCACTTTTAAGTGGGTTTAGATTGATGGAACAAAAAGATTTTACTAGTAATATATGTTTTATTTTTTATATATATTATTTTATTAAATTGGTATATAATAAAAATTCTAATCTTATAGGTAATATAAAAGATAAAAAATATTTTTTAATTAAATTGTGTTATATATATTATTTTATTAAGTTGGTATATTAAAGTAATTTTGATTTTGTTATAATTATATCATTAATTACTATTTTTTTAAGATAAAAATATCATCATTTTTAATTAATATAATAAGTAACGCGAAGAATATTTTAGGATAATTATATTCAAAGATATTTAAGTGAAATAATATGTTAGTATTTTTTTATTAATTATCTCTAATCAAACATAATAATTATTTATACTGACCAATTTTTACTAAATTTTAACGTAATAATTTATGTCCAATAATTTTTTAGGTAATATATGTTTGTGATAATCTTTCATTTTTGTAATGAGTAGTGTTATATGTATAATTTTATACGTAAATAATGACATATCACTATGTGATTATGTAGTTTAAAATTAGAAATAAAATAATATTTAATTATACAGTGATACTTTATTATTTATATATAAAATTATGTATATTATTTGTATATATAATTTTATTAATTATTTTATTGTAAGGGTTTTTTTTTTCTTTCAAAGAGAAAAGTCAAAAGAGGCTTTGTACGTATGCACAAGCTGCAGAAAGCTTTTTAACCCACGCAATCTTTAGGGTTTGGATTAATTCATCTTTGAGTCTAAAGGCCAAAAGACATATTCCCACCCAAGGTTTGACAGAAACCCAACTCCCATTTATTTATTATTGAAAATTTAAATTCTGTTTTAAACTATTAATAAAATAATTAATTTTAAAAGTAAAATCGTTATTTAATAATTAATATATTAAAAATAATAAAATATTATTTATTTTCTCATAAGTTTAGAAAATTAGTAATTTTCTTTTAGAATTAAATTTTCAAATCTTACATTTTTCTTAAGGTTTCTCTCCCCTTTTTAAGCACCAAAACCAATGGTTTCGCTCTCCCTCTCTTTTTCGGTGCCAAAACCAATGGTTTTGCTCTCTCTCCTTTTTTCAGTGCACCTTTGACGTGTTTCCCCCTTAGTGACCATCTTCGTCACTGGACGAAGACATCGCTTTTATCACTAAATGAAGAATAGTCACTAAGGGGGAACACACCAGAGATGCATCGAAAAAGGGGAGGGAGAAACTCTAAAGGAAAAATATAAGATTTGAAAACTCAATCTTAGAGAAAATTGTTTATTTTATAAACCTATGAGAAAAATAGATAATATTTCATTATTTTTAATACATTACTAATTAAATAACAATTTTATCTCTGGAATTAACTATTTTTATTAATTTTATTAGTTTATGGGCGAGAGTTTAAATTTTTTATAGTTAGCAGGTGAGAGGATAGTTTTGCATCAAACTTTGGGGGGGACATAGTCATTTGGCGGAGTCTAAATTAAAACTGGATTCAAATGGCCAAAAAGGGCAAAAGGTAAAAGAGACTGAAATTGGTGCTTTTTGTGGCATGTGAAGAAGCTGCCAAGCGAAGAACAACCCTGCATCACTGCATACAAACAAAGTGTGATTAGATATACGTTAATGTCTCTTTTTCTTGAAAATATAAGAAAAATCATGTCAAGTAAATTCCACTTTATTTAAAGAATTGCAAACATTATTACTTTGTTTACATGACAGAATGTAAAAAGTTAAATTATCATTCAGTAAATGGGAAATTTAGAATATATTCTTGTTCAAAGTCCCAGATGACATAACACCAGAAAGAGAGGACAAAACAGAAAATTAAAGGGAGTTTTGTGGAAGTGGCAAATAAAACAAATTTTAAAATTCAAAAGCTGAATGGATCTTCCTTCAATCTTATTTTGTTTTCTTTGACCAAATTCATTTTCATCACTTTGTGTCTTTGACCCTCATCACACACCAACAAAGGCGGATCACCGTTTTCCACCTGAACTTTGATACAACTATTTTTCCAACCTACTAAGTTTAAAAAAAAAAAAAATCTATTTTCTTATCATCTACCAATTCAATACAAATCACCATCACAAAATTTCTCAAACCCACAAATAAAATTTAAAAATAGCAAGCATGGGTTATGGATTCTGCGTGCATGTGTCTAAGGGTATTGGTAAGCACACAGTCAACTAATGACTTTGTACGTGTGCATCAAGACTCAGTGGAGACAAATGTGCAATGGTAGGCAATTGGGTGGATGGTGGAAGTCACACAAAAACAAACTTAGGTGTGGGTGAGAAGAGGACATGATAAATGGCTGGTGGGCAATTGTTGATGGATGGTGGAGAATAGGTTGGCATTGGTAGATAGGGGAGAACTGAACGTTGCAGCATCACACAAAATCAAAACTCAAGTCCTTTAAGTCACAATTTCACATACCAAAGTAGTTGTGGTGAGATGGGATGGACAAAATCAATGGTATCTAATTAAACTATAGCCGTTCTATTGAAAGGGGAGAGGACAATGCAACCTAAAGAAAAAGCAACGTAACAAAAAAAGTTGTTATAGTTCTAACAAGGTCAAGGACAAATAAATAACAATAAGACAATAATCTTATCGTTACTAAAACATAAATAAACCATCAAGAATTTGAAGGGTCTATGCACTAAAAGATAATTTTCTCTCTCCTCTCACTAGAATTTGCCTCCCCTCCTTCCCTTGCACCCTTGGAAAACATTAACATTAAAATTAACTAGGGATGGATAAAACTTTAATAAATTTTGTTAAGACAAACTATGATTTAGATTGGTAAAAACAGAAGGCATTTTTGTCTTTTTACTAACTTTAAAAAATTAACAAATTTATTAACAATTTAATGAACAGGTGATAAAATGAACTTTTTAAACTTAAAGAGTGGAAAAAACCATTTCAGAAAACTTTTGGTCGGGAATATATTCGGCCCAAGGAAACAAACGAATAACAAGAATGTTAAAATCAAATTAAATAAAAGAAAAAATCCGACACGTGTCACTCTCCTTTGCGACATTGACTCGGCGGAGCCACCGGAGACAGAAAATTTTCCTTCCTTACAATTTTCGCCAACACAAACAAAAATAATACAATATAACGTATAACAAGTTGTTTTTTATTTGAATTAAAAAAATAAAAAACACAAACATCATTATCATTGTCGTTTGAAATTGAATCTCCATTTCATTTCATTTGCATTTGGGTTTCATTTCACTGTCCTCCTCTTCCCCACCGTTTTTTTTCATTTACAAAACATATTATTCGTATACGCACAGCATTTTATTTTATTTTTTTATGAAATAAATAACACCGTAATGAATCAATGGTAGAAAGATCGAAATCACTGCGATCATCAAAACGATTCGTTTTGTTAATCGGAAACCCTAAGCGTATCGTTTCTCTGTTTTTCTAGGCTTTTGATCTATAGATACGTGGATCTGCTGTGATCTGAAACGATGCCGTCACACGGGGATCTGGATAGGCAGATCGAACAATTGATGGAGTGCAAGCCGTTGTCGGAGGCGGAGGTGAAGACTCTTTGCGATCAAGCGAGAGCGATTTTGGTGGAGGAGTGGAACGTCCAGCCAGTCAAATGTCCAGTCACCGTATGCGGCGATATTCACGGACAGTTTTATGATCTAATCGAGCTTTTTCGCATAGGTGGCAATGCTCCCGATACTAATTATCTCTTTATGGGCGATTACGTAGGTGAGCTAATCTCTTCTTTTATTTTTCGATCTGTATTTTTAATTTTTATTTAATTCATGCATTTTATGTTGGTTTTTTCTTTTTTTTTTTCATATAATACATGTATTATTATGTTGGTTATTTTTGCTATTAAAATTTTTTATTAGTGTATTGAGATTTATGCCAAATTTATAGAAACCGGCTTTTAATTAATGTTATCCAATTAGATTGTATAAACAGTATTAGTGACTGCCCAAATGTTGTCTGACAGGTTTATCTTTGTTTCAATTTTGAAATTTGGGTATCTCGATGAAATTCAATGAAATTGAATGCTCTAGCACCTTTTAATTAGCTGTTACTTCTATGTAGATCGGGGGTATTATTCAGTGGAGACTGTCACGCTTTTGGTGGCACTGAAAGTTCGGTACAGAGATAGAATTACAATCCTGAGAGGAAATCATGAAAGCCGGCAAATAACTCAAGTGTAAGATTTATTTTCTGTCATTTGAGCTGTTTCACTGGAAATCACAGAGTAAAAATTTCAATACTGGTTGAAGCAGCTGTAGGCTGTAGTGATTATTTTTGCTTATGAAACCATGTCTTTCTTGTCCATGGCCCTACAACTCTTAGTTGGAACAATATATGAAAATACTATATATATAGATATACTTTTCATTGGGATCATTCTTTTGTGATAGTTAATTTTTATATTATGATTTTTAAATTATCTACACCACTTTGCTTTTTCTAGAGCAATGTATTGTGTCCTGAACTGTGGTTTGTGAAAGGAGCTTTGCATGTGATGTGACTTACACTATCCCCTTTTTCCCACATTCTATCTGAGTGTTTGCCCACTGTCAGAACCTGTTCCTTGGTGGGTAGGCTTAGAATGTGAAGATTTCATTGGACAATAAATCTAAAAAATATACACAGAGAATTGTGTGATTCGCAGCCCAAATTACCATACACTGTTATTGAATCATAGGGTTGGAATATTATGTTTCTATAATATTCAGAGAAATATATATTTACTTTTAATGTGTTGTACACTACTGTGGCAATCATGGATTGCCTTAGACTATGCATTGAGCCAATCCTCAGTTGATATCAATAAATAAAAGTGGTTATTTTCATAGCTTTTACCATGTTGGGAGTTGCAATATTTGTAGGGATCATTACATAAATAAGTGCTTGCCTACATGTTCAATTACACAATATTCTTAATCGATGGAGTCTTGAACATGGTTAGCAGCTTACCCCTTTGCATACTTCTTAATTTGTTTGAAGAGTTATCAGTATCTTAGCTCCAGTAAAATTTCAAAGTTTTGTATGAGAATTCAACTGAATATATGCTTGTTTTGTGAGAGGTATTGGAAAGCAAGGGAAAGATTGGTTGGATAGAGAGAAGGGTGGGGAGGTTGTGTTGGGTGGAGAGAAAATGAATAAAGAGATGGTGGGGTAAAATTTTAGAATGATAATTTTAATTCCTCCATTTTTGTCTACTTCTGGATGAGTATTCTACGTCTCTCTACTTGTCTTCTGTGCATCAACTAAGGGATTGACGTTTCTTTTCTCTCTTGTTCTTTCCCTTGTCAGTTTTCTCTCTGTATTCCTACCAAACAATTTCTAATGATCTCCAGTTGATTTGAATTTGCCTTGTATAATTTTAATATTGATTTACCTCTTAGGTAGTGTTTAATAGAATTTGCATGTTATAACTTGCTATATTGTGGTATATGTTCTAATACACAGAATATAGGAATTTCTTATGTAAGGTCTGATGCATGCATTAGAGAGAGATGGAAAATAGATATTTATTTTGACTTCCAAATCAGAAATGAGTTAAGAAATAAGCTGAAAAAGAATAACTTACATGTTAAATAAGAATTGCATTACATGTCAGTGTGTCTTAGTTTACTTAAACTAATGATCTTAACAAATAACATGACAAGAATAACTAACATGTTAAATATGAATTACATTACATGTCAGCATGTCTTAGTTTACTTAAACTAACAATCCTCTTTTTAGATGATTATGTCTTTTAATAGGTAATCTGTTACATGAAGTTTGCATAGACAGTCCTTCATATAACTGGTTAGTTTGTTGAATGGTAACACTGCCGAAGCAAATTGTTATACTATTTCTTTTGATCAATGCTTTTTTGCATACATTACTGCAGGATCACCCTTTTGTAGGGAAACAATTATTCTGTTTTTACTATAAATTATGTAGCTCCCACTCATAATGCAGTTGTTTACTTTATTATCTCTCCCTAATGCAAGAAATAACAGAACAGTGTCATAACTGTTTTTTTTAATTTTTTGCCAGTGGTGTTTTTCTTTTCTCTCTATAGTCCAAAGTGCATTTAGTGCTGTTAGAAGATTTTTGAGTGCCATGGTCAACTGCTTGAGAGTGTGATTACACAAAAGGGGCTTTGCATTACATGGATAGATTTAAGTTTGAAGGATGTGGGCTGAGGCTTTATGACATGTGCATTGACCTAGACTTGGTTGATATGAAATGCTCTGATTGAAGCAGATGCATGCATCAGGGTGAGGGAGGGATAATGGGAGGAATAAGACTAGGGTAGTTATATGTTATGATGGCTTAGAAGATGGAAATTTTTTTTATCCTGATCGAGTTGATGTTGATACAGATTGTTTAGAAGATGGAATGATATACAAGTTTCTTAAGCTTCTCTTTGTCTCTGTCTCTCTCTCTCAAATACACACCCTCGTGCACATACACACACATGCACATACACAAGTGCAAATACACACTTGCATGCAGCACACTGCATATGCATGGACATACTTGGATGGTGATTATTTATGCTGTTGTGTTTCATGCAATTCTTTTGCTTTACTCTTTCAGGTATGGGTTTTATGATGAATGCTTGAGAAAATATGGAAATGCCAATGTCTGGAAATATTTTACCGACCTTTTTGATTACCTACCCCTGACAGCCCTTATTGAGAGTCAGGTTTGAATTGCACATTTTTAGTTGACTGTCTTATCTTGATTGATGCCCCAGCAACCTGTAACAACCCTTAATTTTGATTTGTTAGATCTTCTGTTTGCATGGGGGACTGTCACCATCTTTGGATACCCTAGATAACATCAGGGCATTAGACCGCATACAGGAGGTATGTCTAGAATGGCTAGGCTAAAGGTTTATATTTAAACACAATCAAGATTCTGGTATTTAATCATGGATTTGGTATGCTGCATGTAACAAAGCTGTATGTTGTTAATGATTGTTGCACATATGTAGGTTCCACACGAAGGACCCATGTGTGATCTGTTGTGGTCTGATCCAGATGACCGGTGTGGATGGGGAATATCTCCTCGTGGTGCTGGTTACACATTTGGGCAGGATATTGCAGCTCAGTTCAATCACACAAATGGACTTGCACTGATTTCAAGGGCACACCAGCTAGTCATGGAAGGATACAATTGGTGTCAGGTGTGACTGAGAGAACATTTAGGGATTATATTAGGTATGTTTATCACTTTCATTTATGATTTGTTATTAACTAGCATATAATTTTTCCTTTAGGAAAAGAACGTGGTGACTGTATTTAGTGCTCCAAACTATTGTTATCGGTGTGGGAATATGGCTGCAATTTTGGAGATTGGGGAGAATATGGACCAGAATTTTCTTCAATTTGATCCGGCGCCCCGGCAAATAGAGCCTGACACCACACGCAAGACACCCGATTATTTTTTGTAATTTTGATATTTACCTTGTGTTTGTAATTTCTGTTTGCTTCTTCTGTACCAGTATAGATGTGTCCTAAAAAAGAGGAGCTTTTGTTTAAGAAGTTGAGGTTGCTCGACATCATTCTTTCGTGTGGAGTTTGTCCTATTACTGCTTGTTAATGTGCTCACGGAATCCATAGGTTTACTGACATAAGGCACCAGTAGCCTATTGTCTTGTATATTGAAAAAAGAGGGCGGGAATAACATGTTATATATTAATCTGTAATTTCACATTTCCGAGTAGAAAACAGCATAATTGCAGCATTCAATGTTTTTAAAATCAGATCAGTGGTTTAATCAGTTGTCTCATTAGGTTATGGTTCGATTGATTTGATTGATTTAACCAAAAAATTGATTAGTTTAATTTATTACCAAATTATAATAAATAAATTTTATTTAAAAATTTTTGAAAAATCAAATATATTCACACTTATGGAGGTTATAATATATTTTGTAGTGAATAATAATTATTCATTTGGTTGTAATAAAACAATTAAAATAAAAAAGTTTTAATTTTATGATATAGAAAAAAAACATAATTCTATAAATTATTGTAGAAGATATTTTAATAGATTTGGGATTTTTTTTTAATTTTTTTTTAAACTTATTTTTCTTTATAAATATTTAGAAATTCATTTAATTTAATAAAAAATAATCTAATTATTTAAAACTAATTAAAATTTGGAAACATACTTTAAATTTAGGTCAAACCTTGTTTTGACCGGTTCAATTTTAATCGAGTTTGACCAGTTTATTAAACAAACAATTTTTTTATGTTAATTGGATTAGAGTTAGAGTCGATTTTTTATTCAATCAATTGAACCAATTAATTTGGTTTGATTTTAAAATCATTGAAAGCATTTTTCTCCTTTAAAAGGATTTCGTTACCCATACCGTGTGTTACAGTCGCCGTTGGTGTTCAACATGCAGGGATGGATATGAATAGCAGGCTTTTGCTGCTCCCAGATCCTTCCAGCTCCCACTCCTCTTCTGGCAGGACAGCAGTCCGTTTTCTTCTTTATGTAGACAACTGACCATCTTAGGAGCAACAGAGACGATACTACACTTTATCAAAAGCAGTTAAAAGAAAAATGTGAGTCTACATTTTAGGCCAAAAGAAAGACTTGTTCCCATCCATGTAAATCTAAACTAACATTTATTAACTTTCAAAAATTTAAAATTACATCTACAAGTCAAATTCTATTAAAATTTTTAGTCAAAATTAACGGCAAAATTGTCATTTAACCAAAAAAATTTAAAAACTAAAATTTTATTACATTTTATCTACTTGTTTAAAAATATAATAATTTTATCCCCAACCCAAAATTTGAAAAGTAGTTATTTTCTTCTAAGGTTTTTTTCTTCTTTTCTCTGGTGACTTATTCCTTCCCAGCCATCGGTTGACCTTCCCTTGTTCTCCCTCGACCAATCAATGGTGGAACCTTCTTAGATCCTATAGGTGGCAACATCCAATTAAATCTCAGCATCCAGTCTAGACCAAAACTCATCTAAACGTCAACGCATTCAAACAAAATCATCTGGATGATGAAAGCTTTCATTTGGATACATTGTCATCCAAATGAGTTTTAAAGAAGATCTCAACCAAGACTTCAACAACAATGATTTAAGGTGGATTCGACAATTGTTGGATACGGAGATGATGGACGCTGAAGAGAGCCAGGTTAGGGTAAAAGGTGAACAATTAATTGAGCCATTTGATGTTTCTGCTCTCAGAATCCAATTTATTTTTCATTGAATTTGTACAATTGATTTCAATATTATATAATTTACACTGATTCCATCTTCATACCGAATACTAAATTTGAGTTTATGTTAGGGGAATTTTAGGGAAGTATGGAATCGCCCTGATGTGATGGGTTTCCCAGCATTGCATGCAGCGGTGTTTGCCCTCTGTATTAGCGGATTGCAATGGGTTTCCCAGCATATGGACATAGATGCTTGAGATTGTCAAAAATTTGAGAAGAAGGGAGGGCTCTGTAGATTGAAGTTCGTGTTGAATGCAAAAGTGCCAAACGTGGCCACATCATTAATCGAAGATGGTACCACTACTACCAATGACCACGGACACTGATGTAGCAGCAGAGAAATATTGATGTCGTGGCACAAAAAGGGTTTCTTGATTTCATTGGAATTTCACATCCTAATCCATCTAGGACTCTTCCAAGGACACTTGTACATGCTCTATAACTGTAAATAAAGGGAAAGCCATGAGATAAAGACAAGAGAAGCAATAGCAATTCAAAGCAAAGAAGTTTCCCCCTTGTCATCAACCTACCAATTTTCCTAAGCTATCCTACTCATTATTACTTACTTGTTTGTCCTCATGATTGTGAAGTAGTAAATCACTTGTGTTGAAAATAATCACTTGATTCAATAGGTTTCTTCTATTATATTAAACTAAAGTGTTTGCTTTAAGTTATTTGATAAAGAGAAAATTGGTTTAGAGATTGTTTAATCCAACAATATAGTAAAGAGGAATGGAAGTAGTCAAGCTTGTGATATCTTTTGAATTTATATACTTGAAAGATTAGGAAGATAGGAAATGTTCTTATTATCTTGCATTATATGATTAACGGTGGCTAATGATCCTTTGATCTTGTTTAATTCATACTTTTGGAATCGATTGAAATGGATATTGCTTTGTTAGAAAGATTATTAAAGAAACATCAACATAATTTGCTTTTTTTTTTTTTTAATTGTGGTTGGTGTTAGCTTTACTTATAAAGCAAAATAATAAATTTTGTTACTCAAGTTGAATCCACCCCTACTTCAACGATTAATGCGGTAAGTTTATCTCAAATACAAATTTATTTGAAATTTTGAGTATCAATGAATGCAAAATTTGGTCAAAATACTTGTTTATTTTTAAAAGGCCAAATCACTATGTCCCACCCAAGGTTTGGTAAACGACTAATCTCATCTATTAAGTTTGGAAAACCCAATTTTGCACCCATATGTCAAAATCAACTATTAATTTCAACCGTCAAAAAGTATTTATATCGTTTTTTTCAAATATTATAGTAGAGATATATTGTAGGATATCAATGTTTTAAGAACTTATGAAGGGTAAATGAATATTTTCCCTATTTTATTTAAAAAATTTTCATACTCATCTCATATATTATAAAAATATAATAATATCAATAGTTTATAATATGACCTTTATATGCTTTATTTATTATGTATTTTTGGGTGTAATTATAAATTTTAAAAATATTAGGAGGTATATTAAAATTTTAAAAATTTCAAAAACACCTGAAACTTTTTTCAAATTTAGAAAACCCTTAAAATTTTTTAACACCCCTAATATCTTTAAAAATCACATTGACACTTTTATTTATAATTAAATTAATAATTTTTAATTAAAATTAATATAAATTAGGGTATAAAATTATTTAATAAAATCTTAGTAGTGAAGTGTTATTAGGTTTTTTTTTCTTTTTAGTAATTTTTATAAAAAAATAAAAAAAAGTTAACAAAATTTGTTGAAAAATTTAATTGATGAGGTTTTTTTTTTAAATTTAATGAGTAAAAATATGCCATTTCATAAAACCTCAGGTGGGATTAGCCATTTGACCTTCATTAAAAATAAGATTGGAGATAAAGCTAGCGTGATTACGGATGGCAATGGGGAGGGGCGGGGAGGGGATATCAATCCCCGTCCCCATCCCCGTCCCCGTAAGGGATATCAATCTCTGTCCCCGCCCCGTCTCCGTTATGGGGATAACAAATAATCCCCGTCCCCTCTCCGCGAAGGAAAATCTCCTCCCCATCCCCTCCCCGTCCCCGCGGGAAAAAATCTCCTCCTTATCCCGCCCCGTCCCCTCGGGGAAAAATCCCCTCTCCATACCCGCAAATATAAATTTTAATTCCTTTATGTATTTCAATAAATAAAATAAATCATATTCTCCCAAAATATCACTTGTTACAAAAGCTACAAAATATTCATTATTATTTTAGTTCAAATACAAAGTTTTAATAAAATCTAACAATATGCAATAATCAATCTCTTCATTAGTAGCTCTTCATGTATGTGATTTAGGGTAATTTTATAATAACATTAAATTTAACATTTTTCATTCACTTCAATTGATTTTATCAAGTTTATAATTTGTTTTTTTTGTGTAATTTGATTTAGGGGAGGGGCGGGGGGGCGGGCGGGGCGGGGACATATGTATCCCCGTCCCTGACCTGTCTTCGATTACGGAGATTTTTTTCGTTCCATCCCGCCCCTTTTCCATTTTTATTGGAAAATCCCCTCTCCTTTAGGGTCAAAAGGGTCAAAACCCTTAAAATCGGGTCCAAATTGTCATCCCTAAGCGTGATGGTGTTGAGAGCGGATTATTACTAGTCATCTTCTACTATTGAAGCTCAATTAACTCGCTTCTACGGTCTTCTCTTTCACGCCAATTATAAGATTGAGCAAATTGGCTCACAGGACATCCATAGATTCAAGGGCCAAAATAGTATTTCTGACTCAAATTTTAATGTAAAGATAAATGTATATTTATAGAATTTAAAATTTTTAAATATTTATTTATGAACTAATTATTGTTAAAAAAATTTATTATGATTAAAAATAAAATCATCATTTTATCAATAATATTAAAAAATATATAATTTTATCTTATTGAGTTTTGAAGAATCATATTTTACCTTTAGCCTTAACTTTAAAAAATAAATTTTTTCTTTCCAAATCTTTAAGATTTGCTGTAAATTCTAGCAACGATGATGATGATAACCAATCAGTTTCAATATCGATCAGCCTTTTGTGTGTCTCCCTTTATTGTCATCGACGATACCAGATGAAACCCTGATGGGGATGAAACTCGAAAACAAAGAAGCTTCATTGAATCAACTCCGAATGACAATAATCCGTCATATTTTTTATCAATTCAGCTTCAAATATAGACGATCATTACGAAAACTCGTTCTCCAGCCACGAACGTATTAGTCTATAGAGAGATGTGAGGTAAAATTATATATTTTTTAATATTATTAATAAAATAATAATTTTATTTTTAGTTTTAATAATATATTTTAATAGGAGATAATCTATAAATAAATATTTAAAATTTTTAAAATTTTATAAATATATTTTTATCTTTACGTTAAAATTTGAAAGAAAAATAGGCCTTTGGCCTTGATTCAAGCAGTGATGCCTTTGCACCGTTGACCCAAAAAGCAAAACGACCTCGCTGCATGATGCACATTAACCATGCATTAAAGGGTCTGAATGAGGAACGAAGGAGGGGAAGTAGGGTCGGTCAGAAGCACGTGGTCTATGAATTCAAATTACAAAAGCGTTGTTTCTAACCTAACCAGGCCCAGAAAAACGCCATTCATAAACCATATGCATTTCATTTTCCTTCCATTTCATGCTTCTAAGTTAACCACCCCTCTGAATATCAGTCTGATTTATGCAATATCATCACGGGAATCCTGTGTGCCATGCCATCACCTCATCATAATTTCTTAAGAACCCAAGCCATATCAGTTTGTGACTGGTAAAATACTGAATACAGTGCCTTTGACAGAATTTTCGAGCTGTCTTTGCACAGCTTAGAGAGAAAATTAAAATCAACCATGTCATTGTTTACAACAGTAATATAGACAAATATAAATTAAATGCATGGACA
Organism: Mangifera indica; assembly: GCF_011075055.1. Lineage (NCBI taxonomy): Eukaryota > Viridiplantae > Streptophyta > Magnoliopsida > Sapindales > Anacardiaceae > Mangifera > Mangifera indica. The sequence goes on along the minus strand of NC_058141.1, from coordinate 10,467,609 downwards.
GGGCATAACAAGGTTGATTAAAGTGTATAACACCACTTGGGTTGAGATGTCCTGGAAAAAGTTGAAAGAAAGTCATTTATCACCTTCCCCAACAAAAATAAAGTAGCATGGTTCCTGCAATTGATTCTAAATGGCCTTCCCTTTCCTCAATCTCAATTGAATTACACAGAGAAAGAGATTTTGTGCTGATTTAAAAATATCAGAAACACTGCAGCATTGAACAAACAATACCCAAAAAAACACAGTGCATTATCAATAAAAAATTCATCCAAAATCAGGAGACTGGCATCAAGGAAACCTGGATTCGATCATAATATAGAATCACGAGGCATTTAGAAACATCACTCGAAGCTTGCAAAACAATGATAGATGGCAAAACAAACATCAAAGAAGTAAATTCACATGACAATAAAGCCAGAGAATTGGTTTCCCTTTGGTAATATTAGATAGCATAATCATCCAGAAATATCAATGAACGAAAAACCAAGAGGCAGAAGCAGCATTTACCATAATGATAAATTGATAACAAAAATCTCCTAAACTACAGAGCATACTGCTTCATTTAATATACAAAAGACAGAAGTAACAGAATTATCAAATAAATGAGCACTAATACAGGGAATCCTCTCCATGTGGAAACCATAGCAATTACTGAGAAGGAATTCCATAACAAAGCATACATTTTAGTGATAGAAATGCCCTATAATGCTGCCAGACGCAAAATTGGTTACAATTTTTTGTGCTTCTCTTTCTTTACCCACCAAAGCTACTCCTTAAATTCAGGATCTTGTTTACCAAAGATCAATGGGAATTCCTCATACTCCTCAAAGAAACCATGTCTCTCAGCCATGCTCTTCAATGACTCATATATCTGATACATAGAAGGCCTATCCTTAGGCCTAGAAACCACACAAGTACAAGCAACCTTCAGAAACTGTGTAATTTCATCGTCATTACCTTTCCCACATAAAGCCTTATCAATGGCATCTTTACTTCGACCAGTGATTACTAAATGGTTAACCCAGTTAACCAAATTTCCCTCAAATCCTTCCTCTGCAATGCTCACTTCAATAGGCTTCTGACCAGTAACCAATTCTAACAGCAAAACTCCAAAACCATAAACGTCCCCTTTCAATGAAGCAACCATAGTGCTTGAGCACTCTGGAGCAACATAACCAAACTCTCCCAAATCTCCATTGATGAAAGAACTATCATTAGAATCACGAGAACCAACAAGCCTTGCCAGTCCAAAATCCGTTACCCTGGCATCAAAATCATCATCAATAAGAATCACATTAGAACTAACATACTGGTGCATATACGGTGATTGGCACCCATGGTGCAGCCAAGCCAATCCTCTTGCCACACCCACACCAATCCGAAGCCTGGTAGACCAATCCAAAACACCATGCTGACTCTCAACAAAACCATTTCCATGTAGCAGCGAGTACAATGTCCCATTAGGCATGTGCTTGTACAACAAAAGCCTCTCTTCCTCCACAACACAAAATCCCAACAATGGCACCAAATTGGGATGTCTAAGCTGCCCCAACCTATTCATCTCTGACTGAAACTGCTTCTCACCAAGCTTACAAGCACTTAGCCTCTTAATCACCAAGGCAGAGCCATCAGGCAACACTGCCTTGTAGGAAACCCCAGTTCTTGTAGAAATAATAATATTTCCAGCATTAAAACTGTTTGTAGCAACCAACAAATCAGCCAGTTTAATCTTAACAATGGGTTTCTGAAACAAAGAAACCTGAACAAGCTTATGTGAACGCAATAATTGAATCCAACTACTATCATCTTTCCCATCGTCAACACCATATCCTCTTTTCTTCCGATTATATCTAACGAAAAACCACCACCAAATCACAAACCCCAAAAACATAGAAAACAAAGCACCAATAACACCAGCAGCAATAATAATACCAAGACTCTTACCACTCAACCCTCCACATTTCCCCAAAGGCTTCCCACAGAGTCCTTTATTCCCTTCAAAACTTTCTCCTTTAAATTTCGCAAGATCAGACGGTATTGATCCAGACAGAGCATTCCCAGCAACAGAAAATTCCTTTAACCGATCCAACCGGCCCACTCCGTACGGAATCGAACCCGACAATTTATTGTTACTTAAGAAAAGTCTGTTAAGATACTTGCACTCAACTATCTGAGATGGGATGGGACCGGAAAGTTGATTGTTTGAGAGATCAAGTTTCACTATGAAAGGCAGCCAGGAGCAGAGCTCCACCGGAATCGGCCCGGAGATATCGTTATTCGAGAGATCCAGAGTTTGCAAGCTGTGACAGAGGTTCAAGGACTCGGGCAGTCGACCGGAGAGTTGCATTGAACCTAAATCCAGACTGATGATTCGGGCCTCCTTCTGGTTCCAACACGACACGCCGTTTAGCTTGCAGATTGACTCGACAGTGGTATTGGCGAAGGACCAGGAAAGCTTCCCTTCAGGGTCTTTGAGAGATGTCTGGATGCCTTCAAGACACTTCACATCATCATCAATGGAAAAAATAACAGAAAAAGAGGTCAAGACCAAGAGTGAAGCTAAGAAGAAGTAGATGTTCATGGTTTCTGTTGAGTGGTTTTGCAGTTAGGGTTAAATTTTGGGCGGTTCAAGGTTAAGAAAACAGAAGATGAGAAGAATGGGCGGCCATTCACTGCGTTTAGGGAGAGGAAGAGACAGGTAGATTTTTTCTGCCTGAACCAGTGGACACTCTACTTTGCGTGTCTTCTTGTGTTGACAGAATACGGCGTCGTTATAGTCCTTGAAGTGTAAATTGCGCAATTAGTACTTCGGTTAGTCCACTGTTAAGACAAAGTCAAAATTATTAATTGACTGGAATTAGGAGCTATTCAACCTTCATTTATGGAATTTTGTTGTTTATTATTATTATAATTTATTATAATTATATCAACATGAACACTCGTTTACCCATTTTGATCAGCCGGGTCAAACACCGTCGCTCTCAAATTTAAACGTGAGGCACACGGCTGAGGCAGTCAGGCTCAGATGAACCTAACTTCTATTCGTGTTTCATGACTAGTTAAATTAAGGTAAAAAGACTTATTCTCACCCGCGCTTTATGACCAACCCAAATTTATAGCCGTTATTTACTAAAAACTTGCATACTTATTTGTTTAGTATATTTTATTATTACTATTAAAAATAAAATTATTATTTAATAAAAACATTTAAAAAATTAAAAAATTATTATATTTTATTTTTTAATTTTAAAAATTTAATAAATTTTTTCAGACAAATCATCATTTCCGTTAGGATGTAAAGAAAAGTCGTTATCAATTGATGATGGTCAAAAATAAATTGAGATAAAAAAAGAAGTCAATAGAGAGAAAAAAACTCAACAATTACTATCTTTGGCCATTGACAATAGTAGTTAAAAACACTACAGGAGGAAATATTCATTTTTTAAATTTTGGGTAAGAAGAATTTGTTAAAAAACTAAATTTGAGAAAAAAAAGATAAATTTTTAGTTTTTTTAAATGATAATTTTATTTTTAACAATAATAACAAAATTTAACAAATAATATGAGTATTTAAATTTTTGAAAGTTAGTAAGTATAACCTTTGGTTTTGGTTAAATCTTGGGTGAGAATAAGTATTTTGGCCTTAAATTAAAGCCTTCTTTTCTTAATGGCCAAAGGACTATTTCCTACCCAAAGTGTGTTGATTTCTTAAGTTTTCCTTTGTTAACTTTGAAAACTCCATCTACTCACTTATAGACAGTTAAAATTAACGGTTTCAAAAGTAAAATTATCATTTTATCTATAAAATTAAAAATAAACTTAAATTTGATTTCATTTTTCCCCCTCTAAACCCTAAAAAGTAACAATTTTCTCTAACCCAAGTTTTCAAAAATAACATTTTTCTCTTAGGGTTTCTAATTTTTCAGATTCAATTTTTCAACAACATTTCTTTCTCTCTAAGGACCTCAAAGCGATGACTCTTTCTCTCCGACACGGCCTCCTTTCGATGGTTCTCCTAGGCGCGTCAATAATGATACCTAGGAGAACTACTGAAAGAAGGTCGCGTCAGAGAGGAAGAGATATCACCTGGAGGTCACGAGAGAGGAAAAAACATCACCGAAAAATTAAATCTGAAAATTAAAAACTCTGAAGGGAAAATGTTATTTTTGAAAACTTAGATTGAAAGAAAATTATTAGTTTTTAGGATTTATGGAGGAAAATGATATAATCAACGAACTCAGTTAATTTTAACCATCTATAAATAAATAAATGAGATTTTCAAAGTTAACGAGAGAAAATTTGAGAAACAACATACTTTGGGTGGAAAATAATCCTTTGGCCTTTCTTAATTTTGAATTTACTTTTTCTTTTTCAAATTAATCGGCATACGATACATTTTTTTCATTATTACTCTTAACCTCTTTTTCTTTACTTAAATTTAAAAAAGGGCACAGGATTATTTACCACCAGGTTTTACACTAATTTCAATAACATATTTATATCAGATATTCATTTATAAACTAACTTTTGGTAGAATTTTTTATTAAGATAAATGGTAAAATCGTCATTTTACTATTAAACTCTAAAACCTTAAGCATTTATATTATTTTTTCTTTTTAATTTAGAAAACTAACAATTTTTCTCTAATTTTAAATTTTAAAAAACTATATTTCTCTGTAAAGATAATTTCTTCCATCTCCAATGATCGATTGTCGTTCCCTTTGTCAGTCGACCTTACCACCATCTTCTTCTCTCCCTAGCAGCGTTTCCACTTGACCGATTTCATCAAGTAAAGACAAATTATCTTTGTCTGATAAAGAGACAAGTACAACGTCATCTTCTTGAGACGAATACATGCATCAAAAGAAATCAAATTTATAACAAAAAATTCAATGTGTTATATGAATTGGTTACATAAAATTATATGATATCAACATTATATATATATATATATATATACACACAACACACACATATCATATATGATAAATCTTATAAAACAAAATAAATGACAAAAAAAATCTTTGATCTTAATACTGAACAACATGACATGAGTGAGGCTCTGATCCCACAAATGAAAACAATATTTCTATTGAAAGCAATATTGTTGTTTATTCCATATTTTAAATATACATAATAAAAATATACACGATGCTCTAACTATTGTTGTTCAAGCAAAACAATTAACATAAACTCTCATCTCTCTTGTGAGTGTCTTCTAGTCTATACCAGTAAAATATAAAAATGATAATACAATGATGATATTATTATAGATTTTTTATAATGGTAAGGCTAAAGACTTTATATTTGTAGGTATATTAAAAAAGCAAAAAAAACTACCATCAAGAAAACATAATTACTGTTTTTAATTTTTAATTAATTATCAGTTTAATAATTATTATTCACTTGTAAAAGAGAGTTTAAAAATAATAAATATAATGATTATTAAATCTCAAAAGAGAATTATGAAATTTTGATATAATAACTTTTAAAAAAGGTTATGAAGAAATAATGCTTAGATTAACCTTCAAAAGAAAGTTATAAGAAAATAACTTAATAATTATCTTTAATGTAAATCAAAATGCTTTTATGACTAACAACTATGCCTAACGAAAAACCACCACAAACACAATCCCCAAAAACACAGAAGCCAAAACACCAATAACACCAGCAGCAATGAAAATACCAAGACGCTTACCAGGCGACCCTCGGCATTTCCCCAAAGGATTCCCACAGAGTCCTTTATTCCCTTCAAAACTTTCTCCTTTAAATTTCGCAAGATCAGACGGTATTGATCCAGACAGAGCATTCCCAGCAACAGAAAATTCCCTTAACCGATCCAACCGGCCCACTTCGTACGGAATCGAACCCGACAATTTATTGTTACTTAAGACAAGCTTGTTAAGATACTCGCACCAACTATCTGAGATGGGATGGGACCGGAAAGTTGATTGTTTGAGAGATCAAGTGTCACTATGTAAGGCAGCCAGGAGCAGAGCTCCACCGGAATCGGCCCGGAGATATCGTTATTCGAGAGATTCAGAGTTTGCAAGCTGTGACAGAGGTTCAAGGACTCGGGCAGTCGACCGGAGAGTTGCATTGAACCTAAATCCAGACTGATGATTCGGGCCTCCTTCTGGTTCCAACACGACACGCCGTTTAGCTTGCAGATTGACTCGACAGTGGGATTGGCGAAGGACCAGGAAAGCTTCCCTTCAGGGTCTTTGAGAGATGCCTGGATGCCTTCAAGACACTTCACATCATCATCAATGGAAAAAATAACAGAAAAAGAGGTCAAGACCAAGAGTGAAGCTAAGAAGAAGTAGATGTTCATGGTTTCTGTTAAGTGGTTTTGCAGTTAGGGTTAAATTTTGGGCGGTTCACGGTTAAGAAAACAGAAGATGAGAAGAATGGGCGGCCATTCACTGCGTTTAGGGAGAGGAAGAGACAGGTAGATTTTTTCGGCCTGAACCAGTGGACACTCTACTTTGCCTGTCTTCTTGTGTTGACAGAATGCGGTGTCGTTATAGTCTTTGAAGTGTAAATTGCGTAATTAGTAATTCGGTTAGTCCACTGTTAAGACAAAGTCAAAATTATTAATTGACTGGAATTAGGAGTTATTTAACCTTATATTATTATTATAATTACTATTATAATTTATTATAATTATTGAGGGTCAACATCCCCGGTCAAACACCATCTCTTTCAAATTTTAACGTGAGACCCACGGCATAGGCAATCAGGCTCAGGTGGACCTGACTCGTATTCGTGTTCCATGGTTAGTTAAATTAAGGTAAAACGACTTATTCTTATCCGCGCTCTAGGACAAACCCAAATTTATGTATGTTATTTATTAAATATTTAAATATTGTTTGTCTATTATATTTTTTTTATTATTAAAAATAAAATTATTATTTAATAAAAATATTTAAATTTTAAAAAATTTACTATAATTTTTTTAATTTAAAAATATAATAAATTCTTCAAGATAAATCACCGTTTTGAAATAGAAAGAAATATTATTATCAATTGGTGATAGTAAAAAATAAACTAACATTGGACGCTGAAAATACCTTAGAGAAAAGTATTTATCTTTCAAACTTTAGATAGGAAATTTTTTTTTAAAAAACTAAATTTAAGAAAAAAATGATAAATTTTTAGTTTTTAAATATTTTTATTAAATAAGAATTTTATCTTTAATAATAATAACAAAATTTAATAGACGATGTAAATATTTACGTTTTCAAAAATTAATAAATATAACTTTAGGTTTGCATTAACCCTTGAGTGAGAATAAGTCTTTTGACCTTCAATTAAAGCCTTTTTTTTCTTAATTTTAAATTTATTTTTTATTTTTCAAATTAATCGGCATAGGTTAAATTTTTTTCACTGTTGGTTTTGACCTCTTCTTCTTTGCTTGAATTAAAAAAATAAAAGCGGGGGATACTAATAACTTATATGGGAGCTAAAATTCACTTTCCTAAAATATATAAATAAAATTTACTTTTTAAGATACTTTCTTGAGTTTTTGGTAACTAATATTTTTTTTTAAGGCAAAAGATTATTTTTCACTCAACTTTAATAAAACGGTAATTTTTTTAATTCTTAAGTTTGAAAAATCTTGCATATTAGATTTGTTAATAAAATAAATTATTTTTTTTTCATAAAATTAATGAAAGATAAGTATACCTTATGTCTATATTGTACTAAAATTAAATAATAGTTTTTTCTTTAAAAAGATTATAAAAATTTTATCAAGTACATTTTATGATATCATTATCTTTGTTTATTATCAATTCAATCAAGATCCATTAAATCTCATTCAACGAGTAGGACTATTTGTGATGACAAGATCTCAATTAACACATGTGGAAGTAGTCACGAAATCGGTTGTCAACAACTAAAATAACGCTTGGGGTCAATTAATCTACTAGAGAAAAAAGTAGATTTAGATTGTAACGTAAGGGTGGCAATACGTTTAATTGGAAGAGAACGAGATATTAGTGATGACAATGAGGTTTGAGGGAAAAACAAATTGGTGGTAATAACAAAAAAGCGAGATTTGGAGGAAAAAATTATAAATTAATAGAATAAAAATATAATTTGTTTGTACTATTATAAGCGAAAGTGATACTAACTTTATTCAATATGATACAAAATAACAAAAAGACTTTTTGCTGGTTACAACTAACTTTATCATATGGGTGGAAAATTAGACATTTCAGACTTAAAGATGAGGAATTGATCTTTCATCAAAGGTTGGGCCAACACCAGTGGAATTGGAAAATGATAAATAGCTGAAAATACATGAATATCTAATGAAGCAAAGATTGGGATTTGGGACCATGCCACCGAGAGTGAGAGGAAGATTCTGATGAGAAAAATGGGGTCATAAGGGCTTAACTTTACATGGGGCCGAACCAAAACTTGTTTTTATCCTAAGCAGTGGAGGAGAGAAAGAGAAGTGTAGAAAAAAGGGAAAAGGACATTCTACGTATACAAGAATCCTGGAAAGTTTGTTTTGAATAACACGCAAGTTTAAACTCCACGTTACGCAATTTATTGGCCAAAAGAGACATGTGAAGACCCATGTTGGAATGGCATAGCCAGCTGCTGCATTGTTTTGTTCTAATTAAGTTAAGCCTTTAGGCAAATAATTTGGAACCCCACAGAATAATCTGCCTCCTGATCTTCACTACTTTCCAAAAGCAATGTGACATTACATTTGTTGTTTTTTTTTTTTTTCTGCTATAGATTATACTATGCTCTTCCTGCCAATTGATATGACTATAGAGGCCAGAAGAAACAAGGAGAAATCAACTCCCTCCTCTACCTATGTAGGTCTACGTTACTTTATTTTTCTGAACTATATATTTTTACAAGGAAAGATAGAGACAAATTTGAGAAAACTTTTAAGTCTTTCCTTTTGAAGTAATAATTTGGTCTTCTTCCTCATAATCTGAGTTGGGCTTCACCCCAGTTATTGGGCTTCTTCCAATTCATTTACCCAAATCTAACACCTTTATCAGATCTTCAAATTGGTCTTCTTCCTCCTGATCTGCTATTTTATTTTTGGCCGGAAGAGTTATTCCCGCCCAAAGTTTGGTATAATTTCAAACTTCTACTATTAACTTTTAAAAACTTAAATACCTACCATTTTATTAAAGTTTATAGAAAGATTAAGAATAAAAATTTCATTTAACTAAAAATATTTAAAAATTAAATATTTATTATATTTTTCTTTTAAGTTTAAAAATCTAAAAATTCTACTCTTCCATAAAATTTGAAAAATGATATTTTTTCTCTTAAGATTTTATTTTTTCTCTTTCTTCTTTGATGTAAGGATGACAACAGAGAGGAGATCTCAACCCTCGTCTCCCTCCTTAGCCCGTCCCTTTTATAAGGATAACAAAGATTTTTTGTTTTCTTTTCGTAAAGATAAATCTTATCTTTGTTTCTACGTAGAAAAATTATTTTCCTATACCAAAGAGAAAAAATTTTCTTTTCATATTCTTTAAACAGAACACAAATATATTAAATAATAAAATTAAAATCAATATATTATTTTAAATAATATAAATATTATATATTAACTAATTTAATATATATATAATTAGATTTAAATAAATTTAAAATATATAAATAATTTAAAATTATAAAAATTTGTTAATATTTTAAATAAATATATTAATATTGAAAGGACGAAATTTAGACAATAATAGAGACAAAAACAAGGATGGAAACGAAGGTAAGATGAGAGAGAGAGAGAGACATGTATTTTTATTTCTAATATTTTTTTCCTTCGTATTCCCATCCCATCGCCATCCTCTTTCCCTGTTTATCATCTCTTCTATCATCCACACCATCCTCTCTTCTTCCTACTATATCTAAGGAAAAACCACCACCAAATCACAAACCCCAAAAACACAGAAACCAAAGCACCGATAATAATACCAAGACTCTTACCCTTGAACCCTCCACATTTCCCCAAAGGCTTCCCACAGAGTCCATTATTCCCTTCAAAACTTTCTTCTTTAAATTTCGCAAGATCAGACGGTATTGATCCAGACAGAGCATTCCCAGCAACAGAAAATTCCTTTAACCGATCCAACCGGCTCACTTCGTACGGGATAGAACCCGACAATTTATTGTTACTTAAAACAAGTTTGTTAAGATACTTGCATCCAACTATCTGAGATGGGATGGGACCGGAAAGTTGATTGTTTGAGAGATCAAGTGTCACTATGTAAGGCAGCCAGGAGCAGAGCTCCGTCGGAATCGGCCCGGAGATATCGTTATTCGAGAAATCTAGAGTTTCCAAGCTGTGACACAGGTTCAAGGACTCGGGCAGTCGACCGGAGAGTTGCATTGAACTTAAAGCCAGACCGATGATTCGGTTCTCCTTCTCGTTCCAACACGACACGCCGTTTAGCTTGCAGATTGCGGCGACGGTGGTATTGGGAAAGGACCAGGAGAGCTCCCCTTTAGGGTCTTTGAGAGATGCCTGGATACCTTCAAGACACTTCACATCATCATCAATGGAAAAAATAACTGAAAAAGAGGCCAAGACCAAGAGTGAAGCTAGGATGAAGTAAATGTTCATGGTTTCTGTTAAGTGGTTTTGCAGTTAGGGTTAAATTTTGGGCGGTTAAAGGTTAAGAAAACAGAAGATGAGAAGAATGGGCGGCCCTTAACTGGGTTCAGGGACAGGAAGAGATAGGTAGAGTTTTTCTGCCTGAACCGGTGGACACTCTACTTTGCCTGTCATCATTTGTTGACAGAATACGGTGTCGTTATAGTCTTTGAAGTGTAAATTACGGTAATTAGCAATTCGGTTAGTCCACTGTTAATTCAAAGTCAAAATTATTAATTGACTGGAATTTGGAGTTATTCAATCTTCATTTATGGAATCTTTGTTGTTTATTATTATGATAATTACCATTATACTTTATTATAGTTATTGAGGGTCAACATGAAAACTCGTTTTTTGATCTCCCGGGTCAACACCATCGCTTTCAAATTTTAACGTGAGGCCCACGGCTCGGGCAGTCAGGCTCGGATGGACCTAACTCTTATTCGTGTTTCATGATTGGTTAAATTAAGGTAAAAAAGACTTATTCTCACCGCCGGTTTACGAAAAATCCAAATTTATTTTAGTTAATTATTTAAATTTTAAATTTTTTTTATTTATTATATTATGTTGTTATGCTAAAAAATAAAATTATTATTTAATAAAAATATTTAAAAAACTAAAAATTTATTATATTTTTTATTTTGAATTTAAAATTTTAACAAATTTTTTTAGATAAATCATCACTTTCGTCAGTATAGAGAGAGACATTATCGTCAATTGATAATAGTTAAAAATAGATCAAGATGGAGAGAGAACTTGACGGTCACCATCTTTGGTTGTCAACAATGATGACTGAAAAAACTTAAAAAAAAAATTATTTTTCAAACTTTAAATTGAGAAAATTTGTTAAAAAACTAAATTTGATGAGAAAATATGATAAATTTTTAGTTTTTTAAATATTATTATCTTTGTTTATTATCAATTCAATCAAGACCGATTAAATCTGATTTAACTAGTATGTATATCGAAAATAGAAAATGCGAGTTAATTGGGACTACTTGTCAGGTTGGCGATGCAGGATGGGCTAGTGGACACCTGATCGATGACGACGAGGCAAAGTAGAGTATCCACCGGCTCAGGCGGAAAACTTTAAGTTAGCAAATGGCGAAAGCGATTCTATTGTGGTTGTGTTGTGCTCGTTAATCTTTCCTTGAGGTAATAAATTGGTCTTCTTCCTCGTCATCTGAGCTGGGCTTCTTCACCTCAATTATTGGGCTTCTTCATATGCATTTACCCAAATCTAACACTTACATCATATATTCAAATGGTTTTCCTCCTCATGATCTGCTACTTCGTTTTTGGCCAAAAGACTTTTTGGCACCCAAGGTTTAATGAAATTCCTAATTTTACCCTTAACTTTTGAAAACTTAAATATTCATCCTTTTGTTAAAATTCACTACAGGATTTGTCATTTAGCGAAAAATATTTTAAAAATTAATAATCTATTACATTTTTCCTCTAGGTTTAAAAATCTAACAATTCTCCTCTCCCACAAAGTTTGAAAAGTGATAATTTTCCCTTAAGGTTTTATTTTTTTTTTCTTTTTTAATATAGGGATGGCAACAGAGAAGGGTAAGAAGGGGATCTCAATACCCATCTCCCTCCTTGGCCTGTCCCCATTACGGGGATAACAAAAATTTTTCATTCTCTCTTCGTAAAGAAAAATCTCTTTTACGTCTCTGCAAGGAAAAATCCTCTCTTTGTATCCATAAGGAAAAATCTTTTTCTCATACTCTCTAAACACAACATAAATATATTAAATAACAAAATTAAATAAAATTAAAACCAACCTACTATTTTTAATATTACAAATATCATATATTAATCACTTTAATATACACAACAAAACCTAAATAAATTTGAAAAACATAAATAATCTAAAACCATAAAAATATATTAGTATTTTAAATAAATATATTAATATAAAAAGAAGAAAATGGGGACAAAGATATGGATAGGGACAGAGACAGGGACAGGGTGAGGTGGGGACGGGGGCAAGGTGGGGTAGAGAGGGGACACATGTATTCTCATTCTCAATTACGGAGACTTTTTTCGTTCCTATCCTCATCCTCTTTCTCGTTTCTATTAAAGAATCTCTTTCCTGTTAAAATCATGACCCTTAAAGTCAAACAAAAATTGTCATCTCTACTTCGACATTTATTCTTCAACCAACCTCTTATACTTGCACACCCTCCAATCTCTCAGATGAAGACAAATCATCAAACAATTGGAGAAAGGCCAATGATTCATCGACAAAAATCTACGTGACATGATTAGAAAATAAATTATTTTCAAACATGATTCATTTAGTAGTCATAGAGATTAATCTACTTTTATGATGGGAGAGGGAGAATATACATACACACACACACACACACACCTATACTTACCTTTGATAACAAGTGAATGACATTGCAATCATGATGTAGTGTTACATTCCACCTTTCCTATGATGTATTATTTGCTCTTCCAAAAATGAATAAGAACAAACTATTAAAAAACGTTTTCAAAATATATAAATAGGCTCTAGATCTTGTTTTTCTCACTTTATATGGTAAAAGCATAATTGCTTATTTAAGGTGTGACATCGCATGTTGTTTCAATAGACAGTCAAATATTTGATGGTCTAAGATAAGGCATATATTTCAGAAAGTTATGTTAGTTTGATTGTTGTCTTGTCTACAAGCTTCCACCATAACCACACCATAAAAGGCTTTGATTGGTAGCTTTATAGTATTAATATGTCTTCACCATTTAAGCTTACACACATCAATAAAACCAGTCCAAATACAGGATACCCATGATTTTAAAAACAATTAATTACTGGCTTATCTTCATGTCACCCAAATGGATGGTGGTATAGAAGATCGAATTTGCAGGGAGACAAAGAAATTATAGCATTAATTTTAGCCTTAACAGTGAGCAGACCTGACTTGTCAAAAGACTTATTCCCACATAAAGTTTAGTGTATTTTTAAATTTTTATTTGTAAAATTTTAAAAATTTAACTATTTAGACGGATAAAATTAACAAAATTTATTAATTGTAAGGGTAAAATCATCAATTGATTAGTGATATTAAAAAATACAAAAATTTATATAATTTTCCCACTCTAATTTAAAATTTTAATAATTTTTTTTCAAGATTAAGTTTTAAAAAGTTATATTTTCCCCTTATGGTTTCAATTTTCTAATAAAACCTCTCTCTTTCTGGCAACTAGTGCCCTTCGGCCCTCCTTGTCCCTTCTTCTAGACTTGTCATGGTTGGGGAAGATAAATTATCTTCGTCCAAACAAATCGACAAAGATGAAAAAATTGTCTTTGCTTAAACGAATTGTGCCAGGAGAGGGCGAATTTCAAGTTGTCGAAGAGGGAGAGACGTCACTAGGAGGGATAAAGAACGCTGGAGAAATTGACCATTCACTGGAAAATTGTCTTTGAAAAATTGAAACCCTAGGGGGGAATACAACTTTTCAAAGTTTAATCCTTAGGAAAAATTGTTAGTTTTTAGGATTTAAGGGGAAAATAAAATAAATTTTTTTTTGGTATCACTGATTAAATGATAATTTTATTTATAGTACTAACAGATTTTATTAATTTTAACAGTTCATGAGTAGATTTTTGAGTTTTTAAAACTTTGCTGGTAGAAGTTCGTAATAGACTAAACTTTGGGTGGGAATAAGTTTTCTGGCTTAATAAAAATATGTCTACATATTTTGAGTACACAAAATAAATATATAGATGATATATCATTATTTCATATAACACATCATATATATATCATTTTGTATAATTATAATTAAAATGTAAAAAATATATATATTAATAATAACAATAATAATAAGTATTTATATATCTCCTAATTAACTTAATTTTATAACTCAATTTTCACCTTTTGATCATGACTTATACAATACCTCAAAGTTTTGTTAATTTGTTGCATTCATTTTTTTAGTTTTGACACAACAAAATACACATGTTTAAATTTGAATATAACAAATAAAAGATTATATAAAAGTTAAAAAGAAATATGTAAGACTTGGAAGACTCTAACTTTTATATAACAATTGTTGGTACTCGATCAGAATTCTTTATAAACATAAATTTTTAATAATATATCAAACCATATTAAAAATATTATTATATTTAATTCTTTCACTTAGTCAAACACGCATTATCTTCACTTTGAACCGTCATACACATCATGTACATAATTTAATATTTGTTCTGTAATAAGCATGCTGTAAAAGTTTCGATAGCCTGACATCATCTTAGTAACTCCATAGAAAATATAGTGTTCCTTTTTCTAACATGTGGTAGCCCATGCCCTTTCATTATTATACAAATATTAGAAGAATCACATCTCAAAAATTAGTTATTGAGATAAGAGAGTCTAAAGCCATATAAACTTTATATTAGTTGTTTATATTTTTCAATACGAGATCCAAGTATGATAGTATATTATAGTCATATTGATTTGGCTACACCAACTTGCATTTTAAATTGACAGGCTTGTCCTTTAAAATGGAAAAAAATCAGCCACAACCAAATCACTCGGAGAAGAATCACACCATCTCCAAGAACAAGGCCATATAAACAAACCATTTTATTGCCCGTTCACATGCTTTCAATCAGAAAGTTTTCAACAAAATTTCAACACCACCCAAATATAATTAAGAATTAGGTACACAAAAGAAAATGATAATTATATATAATAAATAAAAATAAAAGTTTGAGATATTTTCCCAAGTTGTTCAAGTTTCATAGACAGCAACGCAGAGTACCTGGTTCTCTATCATTTCACAACAAAAGAAACTAGACAAGACAAACAAGAATCCCCCACAACGAAAAGGACAACCCCATCTCTGTACAAACAAGGAATCACCTAATGGACTATTACTTTAATCCTATTTTATCTTTAATTAATTATCTAATTTCCCACATTAATTCAACCTTTACATCACCTAATTTAATTTCATTAATCATAATATTCTTCAAGCAACACTGATAATGCTATCACCACTTGACATGGCCTGGAAAGCAGACGAGTGTGATGTCGTCGGAGCCGCCGGCCTCTCGTCCGAAGATGTTGGTGGTGCTGAGAGTTTCAGTGACAGAGGCAAAGCCGGCTCTATGGCTTGGGTTTGCATAGCTTTCTGGTTCAAGTTAAGATCAGCCATTTTTGAGGATGGAGGCAATGGAAGAATTGGTATTGGACGGATGGGCTTTGTTAATGGTTTCTGTTGGCTGCTGCTTGGACCTAAAGTTAGATTCTCCATGGAGTTTTCTCCGGCTACCGGTAACGATACTGGAGCGAGCTTCACTGGATAAGCTGACACAGCAAAACCTCCTGGCTGTTGTGGCTGTGTCGACGCTGCTACCGTTTCTTGACGAGCTCGATCTTCTTCCATTGATGAACCCGCGAACTGCAGATTAATAATTATTAGAATTAACGCAATGAACATACCAGGTTTATTCTGATTTAAAAAATGAATTCAGTGAAACAAAATTTACCGATTCAGTTGTGATGTCAAAAAGACTAGATCTGCGGCGCCTCCGATTCTGATTAAAACGGCGGAGGAAATACTTCTGGGCATGGCTAGCAACTTGAGTAGGTGTGCGAGTCTTCACAAAGTTCCGAGAAATTCCTCTCCAATCTCCTTTTCCAACTTTCTGTAAACCTAACAAGAATAGTCTGTGCTCTTCCTCTGTCCATGGAACACCTATAAAATCCAACACAAAAAAATAAATAAAATTAAATAATTTATACTTAAATCAGATCTTAAGCTATCGAAAAGTACCTCTCTTGCGCTCACGGCTCCTGCCGGATGCGTGAACGACGTCATCGGAGACATAACCAGCATCAGCGTTTGAATCTTGAGGTTGATCAAACTGAGAAAGATTATTCATGCTAACACTTTTCCTGAAAGAGGCGCCCTCGGTGACTCGTACACCAAACAACATGATTCCATTCTGATTCTCCCCACTGCCACCGCCGCTGTTTCCACCACCGAAAGCCTCCGAACAGGTTCGCGAGTTGTGGCCGTTGTTGCCGCACTGAGAGCAATTTCGAGACATCTTTGCTATATAGATATCCAAATTCCAAACCAATCTCTCTCTCTCTCTCTCTCTCTCTCTCAGTCCATGCAACAAGAGAAAGCAATTGAAACAAATGGCTTCTAGTTATAGATAAGGAGACCATAATTTTTTTTTAAGGGTTACCATTGACCTTTCCAGATGGTAAATCAGAGCCGTTGAATGTGAGTCGTACTTGGTAACGATACGACCAAGGGAAACTAGTCTTGTAATATCCCATGTAGAGAATCATTGGAAGTGTGAATAATCCTGTGTAGAAAGTCAGACAAACAGATTACGGGCACTGGTCAATGATCATGCAGCCCAAAGATAATATGGTACATGCGATGTTTGGAGCAATGTGATTGGCTGGCAGAGGCATGTTCATGAGTAAAATAAGTAAAAAAGATGAAAGGAAATGTGCGGGGGGATGAGTGGAAAGTAACGGAGGGAAAAAAGGAAAATAAATAGTTAAATAATAATAAATGGAAAATAAAAAAATAGATGGTGGAGAGAGGAAGTGAATTGTGGACCGTCAGGTTGGCATATTCGGATGTTGTCGTGTGGGCGTGAGCTACAGTAGATTAAATTAGCGTATTGGAAGGTGGTGGGTGAGAAGGATAAGAGAAAATGGAGCCCACTCCGTATCAAACACATAATCTTCTTTCTCTAACTTCACCAATCCCTTCCCTTCCCTTAACCTCAACCTTCACCTTTATATGTGGCTGTGCTGGGTGCTGGTGGCTGGTGGAGTCTTTTTTTAATATTTGATAGTTCGATTTCTGGGTGGTGGGCTTCCTTTTTCATACTATTTCTCTGAGTTAGACTATTTTTTATTCCTCAAAGTCCACCTCTTTTCGCCATTTTAACAAG
This sequence comes from Mangifera indica, assembly GCF_011075055.1. Taxonomy (NCBI): domain Eukaryota; kingdom Viridiplantae; phylum Streptophyta; class Magnoliopsida; order Sapindales; family Anacardiaceae; genus Mangifera; species Mangifera indica. Next base: position 10,450,030 of record NC_058141.1, on the reverse strand, counting down.
TATATTTAATATAAACAAATTATTTTAATAATTTCAAATGCCCATTGTTATTCCGCCTGAGCATAGTTTTTTATATATATATATAAATATCTTTGGATATAATATAATATAAATAAATAATAATATTTATTATAAGATATATTTTAATTAATATAATATAATAGATATATTATATAATATAATATATAGAATTGATATAAATCAATATATTTTTTAGAGAAAATAATAATATAATAAGGGTACATATAAGAAATTTAAAATTTTTTATAAATATTCGTGATATTTTTTAAAATTATGATGTGCATGTTATATTTTTATTATTTTATTAGCATTTATTATTTTATTTCTTTAAAATTATATCATAAAATATGATACAATATTTGATACATAATACATAAAATTAGATTTTTGATATACGATTAGATTACTATACACCCAATAATCAATTATAAAGCATTTAAGAAACATTTTTTTAACCCTAAAATGATAGTTTGAGTGACAAAAAAGAATGTTTTATATATAAAAAAAAAATTGGTTCAATTCTCCTCTAACAATATATTAAAATCAAACCCTTGACTTATTTAGTTTAGTGATTGCAGAGTCGTTCACTGGATCTGAAGTTTATCTTGCTTAGTGTGGTTGGTTCAGTCTCAATATGGCAGTTCAACTCGGGTGAGGTTGAGTAATTTTGAATTTATAATAAAGTATCATATAATCATATAATGACATATCATATTTATATCTATTTGTATACTAAAAAATGTATACATAAAATATTACTCATGTATAAATGTTTCCTTAAATAAATAATTTACTTGATAATTTTTTTTTTTTTTATATTAAACCCTTTTATGTTTTATTTCTTTAAAGCTAAGTTATTCTATTTAATTTGAAGGAAATGACAGTGTTAAATATTCATCCAAATTCAATCAATCTTACATCCAAAATGTGGAAACAATGCAAAGAAATTAATATATACTTTCTGAAAGTTGGATTGATGAAATTGTTGGTGAATTTAAAAGTTGAATTGATGACATTTTTTAAAGTAACATATGCCTCTTATAAAAAAAGGCCAATTATAGGAGAGCTAAAAATTGTTGACTACAGAAAAAAAAGCCAACCATGGTGGATATTATATTAAAAAAATAAATTAATGTTATGTACATAATTTTTCTATATAATTTTATGTATAAATAATAATGTATCATTATATAATTAGATAGTTAAAAATTAAAAATAAAATAATATATAATTATATTAAAACACATCATTATTTATGTGTACAATTATGTATAAACATTATGAACATAGTTTTTTACATATCATCTATAAATACAAAAACCAATATTAATAAAGAGAGTGAGTAATTATGGGTGCTATTGAACTGTTTTTTAAAAGCAAAACAACCCTAAAGGGCACGTAAAATTGGTGGAGAGAAAATTTAAGTTTGAATATTTGTTACGATTATGAAACTGTAACTTATTTAATATAATAGTTATAAATCTGATTATTATATTATGAGATTTATCATTTTTATCAATTTAAACAAAATTTATATTATTTAAATGATATAATTAAATATTATTTTATTATTTATTTATGAGATAAGGTATTATTTTTACACATAATTATTATATTAAAAATGGTTATTCGTGATTTTATTAAAAAAAAAGTAAATAAGGGAAGCACGTGTTTCTTCTTGCAGATTGCTTTCAAATTTTTCCGTCCAGCAAGCGGTGATAATTCTGAGGGTCCGCACATTTCTTGGTAATGTTTTGTCATGTTGTGGCTTTTGTCTTGTCACGCACTGTCTTTATTTCTCTCTTTCTTTCGAAACGCATGAATTGTAAGACCGCTTTGATTCACACGATGTCATGTGGCGGCTATTATTCCACACGCTATCTTCCTTTCTCCCCTCTTTTTAACCAACCACTTCTCACCCATTTTAATTTATTCTTGTTCTTTTTCTTCAATTATGCCAATTATTTTCTTCATATTTCAAATGCTAGTGCCCAAGAGTTGACCTTTTTGACCTTCCCTTCTCACATTACATTACAAGTTAACTTCTTTAAAAAGAAACTTATCCTGTTCCTCCCCCCCCCCCCCCCCCCCCCCCGGGGGCATATGGAATCAAGATTAGATAATGAGCAAAGTGACCAGCCCTGTCTTGTGGAAATAACGATTTCATTTTTAATATTTGATGTAAGTGATTCTCATTTTGTACAACTTTTTTGTTATTTCATTATTAGTGACATTTTATTATTTATAAGTTACATGACTATTTTCCACTAGAAAATTATGATGAAATGACAAATTTTTACTTTTTGAGTTTGAAAAATCTGTTTTCCTATATATCATCTAATTTTGTCAATAAATTATGTTAACTTTAATTATAAAATTAATCAAAAATCAAAAGTATCATACAAGAATTAATAAATAGTCTAAAATATTTTGTCATAATTGTGAAAAGTCCTTTCTCTTTTCTCTATCTCCTCCTTTCCCTCTCTGTCCTTGGAGCTCTAACTCCTCTTCCCAATGCTTGGAACTCCTATAAAAATTAATAGAGAACCACTGATGGAAAAAAATGTTGTATATATACAAGTTCCTCATCCATCTATGCATGTAAAACCAAAATCGTCCTTTGGATCAAGTAATCCCATAAGGGCCAATGATGATGAACATTCTCTATGTTAGTTTTTATGCAATGACGAAAAACGAGTGAGTTGTTTGTGCAAGGGGGTAGGTGACATAGTGAGGATTGGGTTGCGTTTGAGGAAGGGGATGAGAAGCTAAGTTTTTTGTGTGTGTGTGTGTGTTATGGTAGCGAAGGATGAGGGTGAGTTTATGTGCATGGAGAAAACGAAGGAGTGGGTTGTTTATCCACATTGGCTGAATACTTTTCCTCCTCTTGATGAGAAAAATCATATTTTTTTCATTTAAAATCAAACTTTGTTAACAAAAAATAATCATAACACAGTGTAAAAAAAAAAAAATTAAATTATCAAATTATCCTTGACTATTACGTTTTTGAAAATTATCATATCACCATAAATTAACAAAAAAATTAAAAAAATCTCTCTATATATCAAATTTGCATCAATATTATATTTTTCTCTTATCATTTCACCTTTATCATCATCTTTATGGGTGTTTTAGTTTATCTCCACCATAACCATTAAGTTGCCACCATTTACCTCTACAAGTCACCCTACTGAAAAATTCATTCATCCTTAAAATCTCTACCCCACGTCATAACTTCTCTAATGTCAATTTGTTAGCCATGATAGCTACAAGCAAAGTCACCACCCTCGCTAACAAGGCAAAACAACGTCTCCAACATTAGAAGCTATCACTTTCTCCCTAACTATAATAAATGAAGAAAATTTAAGTGTTGAAAGTGTCTAGGTTATTGTATGTGGTGAAAGCAAAAAAGTGACAATAAAGGCTATGGTTCCAAACTTTTATGGTGACTAAATTATAAGTTTTCAAACTTATAAAAGGGTAAATTTTTTTTTTTTAATTTTTAGATGGTAAAATTACTATATACTTTTATAGCATTAGTTTTATTTAATGAAATTTGAATAGAAAGATGTGATTTAATCATCAATAGATGGAGAAGTGTTTATAAGCCAAACCTTGGGTGAGGAAAAACAATTCATCCTATGATAAGTTGTACAAAATGGTAAAAATATCATATACCTGTAAAAATTATCGTTTAATTTTGACATATGGGTGTAGAAATCATTTTTTCAAACTTAAAAATATGAAATTGCCAGTTTATCAAAGTTCAAACAGGAAATTCTCATTTGACCATCTTTTAACAATGTAGACACATAACAGAGTTTATATCCCTATTCTTTATTAGGTATTATTAAGCTAACATGGTTTTACACTTTTAGTTAACCTTAATCAAAATATTATCAATATTTGTATGCATAATCTTACATATATAAAAAATTTATACAAAATAATTAAATTAATAAATAATAATTAATACAAAATTTTATCATGTGATTTTATAAAAAAATATAATTAAAGGGTCTAGATTTGTTACATACCATAATGTGGAAGGGTTTGCTAGAGTTGAATTTCATTTGTAGCAAGGGCAAATAGATGACTGAACGGAAGAATCGATAGCCGTTCGATCGGTACAGCGTATGTCTTGTCAAAGTCACAATTTGTAATGGGAGAGTGACAAGATTGGACAGGTATGGAATCCCATCATATTGAAAGGTTAGATTCACTCGTTTTCAGAGATTTTGTGATCATTTTTTTTTTCTGTTAAATTAATTAAAAAATATTAGTAGGAGTCATTTTATCTGATTAATGAAAGTTCAGTGTTTGAAATAAAGTTTCTATTACGTACATTACGTAATTGAATGGACGGCTTATGGTCTAGATTGGTGGGCTTTACAAGAAGAAAGGGCAAGCACCCCCTTGCACTGAATTAAGTTTTGTTAGATAAGGCCGAATGACTACCCACCCAAGGTTTGGTATAAAGTCAATTTTTCATTAGTTAATTATTCTAAATTTAAATATTTATTCTTCCATTAAATTTTTTTATTAATATTATTATAGATAAAATTTTTATTTAATTAAAATTAAAAAAAAAACTAAAAATTTATTACATTTTCATCACTCAAATTTAAAAGTTTAACAATATCTCCATTAAAGTTTGAAGAACTTACATTCCCCCTTAGGGTTGTTCCAACCAATGTTGTCGACGGTCGATGGCAGTGACAACCACATTCTCTCTCCCTCCCGTTTCATTATTTGCCATCACTGACTCAAGTTTTCGTCTCCAGATGAAGATGTGATTCGTCTTCGTAAGAGACAAAAACGAATCATAACTTCATCTGGAGATAAATGATTCATCTTTGTCAGTCAATAATGATTGAAAATAAAATAAGACTGAGAGAGAAGCCGAGAGGAAGGGAGAATGTCATTGTCTCTAGTCAACGATAGTGTGCTGGAAAAACCCTAGGGGAAAATGTAAGTTTTTCAAACTTTATGCAGTGGGAATTTATTAGTTTTTAAACCTGGGGGTTGGAAATGTGATAAATTTTAGTTTTTTTAAATTTTTTGTTAAATAACAATTTTACCTTTGATAGTAACAGTGAAATTTAATAAAATGGTGTGAATTTGAATTTTTAATAGTCAACGGATAGGAAGTTGAATTTGCACCAAACCTTGGGTGGAAATAGTCGCTTAGCCTTTAGACAATCTCAATCTAGTCTCTTTTCTGGGTAGGTAGGTACTTTGTTAGGAGAAGAAGAGACTCAATAGAGCCACTACAAAAAAACATATGACTGGCCTAATTTGAACTTGAATTTATCACAATCCAAATAGTTACATGAATATGATCACTAGTTTGATTATAGATTGAGAAAGAAAGGGGTATAGATGTAAGATTCTCCAAGAGGAGAGTTTGAGTTCGAACTATATTAATTCTATGACTAGTGAAACTCTAAATTATTTGATCTATTGCACTCCAAAGTTTATCTATTCAATGAAGTCAAGTAAGGCTTCTAGTCATAAAACAAAAACAACGTTGTATAATTATGAAGACATTTATATTTATAAACCATCAGTTTGGTCATTTTTGTTAATAAATTATGAAGGCAGTTGAAGATGATGCGTCGTCATCCTCTGAGAGATGATGATGACATGTCGTCTTCAATTAAGACAAAGATGAATTGCATCTTTGTCTAGAGATGAACGATTCATCTTCATCAGTCGATAATGGTAAAAAATAGAACGCGACAAAGAAAGAAGCCCAGAGGAAGGGAGAACGTCGTCGTCTTCGACTGTCAACAACGTGTTGGAAAAACCCTAGAGAGAAATATAAGTTTTTCAAACTTTAGATAGCGAAAATTTATTAGTTTTTAAACCTAAGAGGTTGGAAATGTGATAAATTTTAGTTTTTTTAAATTTTTATGAAATAACTATTTTACCCTTGATAGTAACAATGAAATTTAATAGAATGATAGGTATTTGAATTTTTAATAATTAACATGTGAAAAGTTGAGTTTGCACCAAACCTTGGGTAGGAAATAGTCATTTGGCCTTTAGATAACCTTCAATCTAGTCTCTTTTTGGGGCAGGTAGATCCCTTATCAGGAGAAAAACGGACTCAATAGAGCCACTACAAAAAAATATACGGCTAGCTTGATCTGAACTTGAATTTAACACAATTCAGATAGTTACATGAACATGATCACTAGTTTGATTATAGACTGAGAAAGAAAAGGATATAGTGACTTTAGAGATTAACAAAAGTGGTAGGGATGTAAGATTCTTCATGAGAGTTTGAAAAGTCATTTTAGTCATTCATCATTTAATTTTGTTAATAAAAACTGTTTAGTTTTTTTTGTAAATTACTAGTTTATTTTTTTAGTAAAATAATGAAACCGTCCTAATTTTGTTTGTCTTTATTCAAATTGTTTGTAATTTTATACTTAATTTGAGGCTAAAAATTGAAGATTCAATTTCAGTTTGATACTAAAAACCAAAACAAATTCAAATACTTCATGTTGTTATTATTCAAAAGATGTATTTATTCATATGTTGGGGTAAATAATAATTTTTAAAAATTTAAGGGCAATAACGAAAACTTTAAGGGTTTTTGAAATTCTTAAAAAGTTTGGAGTAATTTTTAAACGTTTAAAATTTTTATATTCTTCTTAATAGATTCAAAAAATTATAATTTCATCTCTAAAAAAAATTGAATAAAATATAATAATTTTGATGTGTAAATGTTATATTAAAACTATTAAGATTATAAATCATTTAAAAAATATATGTATGAATATGATAATTTATGAAACATGATAGGGAAAATGACATTTAGCCTCTAGTAAGTTTTGAAAAGTGACACTTATACTCTGATTTACACTCCATTTCATGATATTTGAATAAAATAATATAAAAACTTTTTAACTGTTAAAACTAACTATTAACTTTAGTAGACAGGTGAGAATTTGATTTTTTTCAAACTTGAGGGGAAGGATAGTATTTCATCTAACCTTGGGTGGGAATGGACTTAACCTTTATTTATAATGTTTGTTATTACTATTCTCTAATAATTCTTAAATTTATATATGATCGACCTTAATTATATGGGTTTTTCAAGATATATTATAATTTTTTTCGAAATAAATGGCGTGTATTAATACGGAGGTAGAAAACATGCAATCCTCGTGCATAACCAACCATCCAACCCAAATGGCGTGACAATTTCTAAAGTTCATGGGGTTGACTGTAGTTTTTCAGTTGCAGGGGGTGTATTTGATAATAACCCTCTATAAACATAAAAACCGGGCCATAGAGAAACCAATCCAACGGCCAGAATTGAAACTGATGACAGATATCACTATATGATATATGACTACTCCAAACTGCAGCACATACTGTTGTTCCCTCCAAATATTTAGGCATTTATCTCTAACTTTAAAAAGAAATAAAAAAGACTAAATTCATTTCAATGGAAGCGGGAAATATCTTCTATACCACCATTCCATGGAACCTCAAACGCTCCTTCACTCGCAATCCCTGTAATTTCCGGCGCTTCATCAGGGCTTCAGCAAATTTACAATCGCAGGTTCACTAATCAGTCACAATTTATTTTCTCTTTCTTTGATTCTGCTGGAAATTTTGTTATCAACCTACTATTTTTCTCTGCTGTTTTGAACGGAAGAGAGGTTACAAAGGACCAAAGCCCAGTAAAGATTGGGTAGCCGATTGGGTAACTAACAACGACGACACCGTTCGGAGCCTGCCAATTTATGTTGGAGGAGTGTCTCTGTTGGCTGTGCTTTTTAACCGCACGGTCTCGGGTATAGCTCCCGTCGCTGATGCCAGTAGGTAACGTCCGTTTATCTTTCGCCTTCAGCTATAGCTATTATCTATTTCTATGTGTCTGACACTGTTTGAGGAAATGCCATAACTGTTTAACGCAACCTAAAACAGCTCATGATGTTATTCAATTTCACCTAATCCTTAAACAAAGACGCGTGTATTTTATGATCCGAAAATGTTTCAAGTTATAGTTAGGAAACATTACTGCAAACACTTGGAATTTGGTTTTGAAGAGAAACTGCAAATGAAATATATTTCGTTAGTTTTAAATTTTATGTATTAATATTTAAAGAAAACAGTAATTTATCGAGATTGTGTATCAAATGCTTCCTACTGTTATATATATTTTTTTGTGCTTTAAGTGGAATAAATTAGGAGAAATCCGGGGACCTGTTATTGCATGCTTAGCTCCGTTTCATGAAATGTTGAATCCTTGGGATATTCAGGCTATATTTTGATGGGAACTATAGACTTGAGATGATACATGCTCCATTTCGGTTTTACATTAAGACGGAGGAGCTCTTTTCTTTTCATTGACACTGAGTACTCTGCTGATCAGAGAATGCTATGGTTGAATATTATGCAATTTTAATTTTCTTTTGCAGCTCACAATCCAGAGCGGATTTGTTGACCATTGCTTTGGCTGTGACCAATATATTAACAGGTCTTGTTTGGTTGTCAATCCGGCCAAAGTCCATCACTGTGGTGAGAGCTCCACATATGCTTTTTAATCTCTCTTTTGGACAAACAAGCACGCATAGTCAGATAGAGAGACAATATTAGATGAGTTTTCTAGTTGTCTAGCATTTGATTTATTTGCTACCTAGAGTAAAAGAAAACACAATGACTGAATTCGTTACAGGTAAATCCTGAAGGTGTGGAATGTCGGATGATATCTTCTCATCTTCCTGACTTCATAGTATCTGAGTTATTATGGTAATATAGATTTTCTTTTACTTTGGTATTAGGTTACTAGTTTCCAGAGAATGCTTGATAAGCTGAATGCACTTCTGTAAAAACTATCATGATTATCCCACTTGTGTTTTGACTCAAAATGTGACTTTTGTAAAGATTATCATGATTATCCCACTTGTGCTTTGACTCAAAATGTAGTGTGTCAGTCCCGTGTTCAAGAACTTATAGAGGTTTCTTTTTTCTATTCATCATTAAAAGAAGTCTTAGAAAAATGCAAATGTAAGAATGATTTGAATCATAATGTGAAAGATTTTTCTGTCCCTGGCGTTGTTAAGAAATAATGCAAATTCTAAAGTTTCCATTATGTATATATTGTTTTAATATTTCCAGGCAACCAGGCTCTCTTTTGTTTGGGCTTGCTAAAAACATAGTAGTTGCTTGCTTGCTTTCCAGAAGATTAAATAATAGTAATAAGAGTAAAATGTTTGCTTCATTTGTTCCAGGTTAGCTGTTGATTGTTGCTTTTTCCCCTTAATCTCAGGGCATGGGAATCTCTGTCATCTGCAACATGCAGTAGGTCACTGGTTGTGGTTTATGACTCCATTTGCATCCTTCAAATTGGTGTGGCAGCTCAATCTCCCAATGATGGTGAAGTGGTGACTGTGGATGTTGGTAAATTGATGCAAGGATCTGTCTATCAAGGTGTTATGAGATCTGGAACGCGTGAGTAACTTCTGGGGCTGTCCAATATTTTTTATCTCAACTAGTTTGCCATGTTATAATCTTAAGAAGATGCATGTCAAAGGAAAATTTTATCAAGATGAATATATTTCATATCTTCTTTGCAGAGAGTTACTTAGCCAACCTATTTCTCTATCCGGGTAGGTCCGAATTACCATTTCTGCCTTCAAATACACAGGTGATCATGCTTTCCTTTTCCTGAATAAGTTGACTTTCCTTTCATCTTTATTGGAGGGTTGAGATTAAATAAATTCAGTCTATGTTACTAGTTAAATGATCAATTCGCTAATATGTTGATATGTAATTTTCCCTCCTATATTATATTAAGAAGTTAATGCTCACTAGAAAGGGAAAATGCTCTTTCTTTGCCTCTGTGAGTTCAAATTGGTGTTATACTGCCCATTAGTATTCTATGTGAATCCATGTCTATAGTCATTAAGTGTTGATACTCTTGCCACAACAAAACAAAAATGAATTGCTGAAGCAATTTTCCCTTTGTTAGGCAGTAATCCTGCAGCCACTTGGAGACAAAGGACTTGCAATAATTGGTGGAGACACCATTAGGGGCTTCACAACTTCTGACCAGGTTTCTTTCTCAACTCTTAAATTTTCAGATGTTTCACTTTTCCCGAGAACATTTCTTCTTATTCTGTATTTAATTTTCAGTTAGGATTTTATATTATCCCAATGTGTGGAACCATCTTTAGTATTCATCCTAGTAAGTTATTACTTTTTATGTTTGTAGAACTGAAAAGATCTTGTTTTTTCATTTGTTTGGATTAGATTCACAAGGTTTGAATTGACACTTTTTCTTCTTTTCTAACTTCAAAATCTTTCAGTTATTGTCTTAGCATTAGTTATCTCTTGGTATCTATTCTGGAGTTCGGGCCTTTTCACCTAAAAGCCAAATGCTTCAAGTTTTACTCCTTCATGTATATATTGATTTTAATCGCTCTGTTTTCCCTTTTTCAGAGAACTCATTAATTATCTGCTGCCATTTTTCTTGAATAGTATCAATCTTCATGCTTCATAGATTTTAAGTGAATTTTATTGTCTTTCATAGATGGGTTTTATCTCAAACTAACTTATATTTTTGGTGGCAAAATCATTAACTGTGAACTGTCTCTTATTATTGTCAATTACTCTATTGATTAATCAGTTGAGCATGCTATCATTTACTTTGCTGTGGGTTTTAGGGTCAAGCGATAAGCGATAATAACTCAAAGCTTTTTTTGTTTAAACTTTTTTCCACATTCAGTCTTGGATTGCATTTATTGGAGAGAAGCTTGATGCAACACTTGCAAAATATTCAAATACAGTTTCTCTGGTGGTTGAAGATGGCATTTCAAAGTGAATAGAACAAATTCAATCAAATTAATTGTGCTAACATTCGTTGTAGCTTTCAATAAGGTAGATTTTCTCAGACTTTTAATACTTCCAACATCATGAAATTATTGTGATTCTAATTTATTTTCTCCTCTCCTGTCGCGGGGGTTGAAATTCAAATTTTGGGAGTATCATTAGTGCTGATTACCTAACCATTATGCATTGGATGGAAAAAATATCTGGATTTGGTCCAGATTACATGCTTAAGAAATGATTTCCGTCAACATGACTAAGTCTACTTCTGTTTTTGTTGCCAAATCAAACTGGAAGTTATAGGAATCATACAACTTTCAAAATACTTGGGGAGGGTAAATACTGATATGAAAGAAAATGAATGGAAGAATTCAATGGTAAATAACAATTCTTCATTGCTAGATGTCAGGTTTTATGAGGGGATAATATTGAGATCTGTAAATGAATGTTCTGAATCATTATAAAAATGTAGTGTATAAACAAATCAAATTAATTTATTAATACACTGATGTGTTAGTATATGATTGAGAGATTTTGAAGTGAATGAAAAAAATAAAAAATCATGTTATATTATTATTTAATCACATGATCCATACTAAGATTTGTTATGTAGTTTTTATTGCTACCCAACTAAGTGCATGATGTAAGTCCACTGCTGATTTGACTAGTATAGGTTGAATGCTTTTAAAACTAGTTTATGGAGAAACAACCTAGTAACAACTGGAAGGGAGACTAATTGTAAGCATTGTAGTGCCATATTTCTTTCGTTCTTTGCTGCCTGGGATGTTTTTATACATGATATCGTATCTTCCCATTCTAAATGCTTTCAATGCGGAGTTCATCACATTCTCCCTTGGGGTGTTTTTATATTTTTCTTCCCTTAATAATAACCATCCAATCTGATATGGTCCTTTGTTTCCTGTTTCTTGAATTTAGTACGTTTGACATCTTTCTTCAATGCCGAGTCTGATACTGTAAATAGGGCAATATTTCTTCCTGTCCAAAGTTTTGTGCCACCAGCAGAGTATGTGCCTTTGGGACAGAACTGCTAGAGCAATGCCAGGCAATGTCACTAATAGACCTGACCCATTAACACAAACCAAATAGGAGACATGCGTAAAAGAATCTGTCAATAATCATAACAGTGAGGGCCAAATAAATACAAAAAAATCATTTCTTGCTGTCATGAATTTACAAAATGTAAGACCTATACTCTCTCACTCCTATAGAAACAAAAATATTAAGATTACAAAATGGGTAAAAAGAAAAAAGAAAAGAATGAATATTGCTGCACGTCTGATTGCTCTCCTTTACATGGGCACCAAACAGCAAGCGCCCGCACTAGTGTTCGTTACTCCCATGGCAGGGATCCAGTGGCAGGATCAGCAAAGTTAGCCAACACAAAGTCCCTGAGGCCAGTGTCCCAAACCTCACAGAACTGCAGCCGCCAATTAGGGGGTTCGATGGCTTCGGTCCCCAGCCCTGGTGCCCTGTCCTTTGAGCCTGTGTTTTGGTTCTCTTGCCAATCAACAACATAGGTAGCAACCCTTCTAAAAAACTTGGCTCTAAATGTTTCCCATACTTGATACTTGTAGTGGTTTATCACAGCAATGCTTTCAGGCATATTCATGTACCGATAACCAGCCCTCAGACGAAAATGATGCACCACATTAAGAAGGGTAGTATTCAGCAAATCCGGGCGTACAATAGACTTGTGCCGCTCAGGGCTTTGAAGTCGGCAAGTGTAACCTACGGTAACACCTTCCACCGGATGTGAACTCAAGCCAGATGGCCCAAAGCTATGACAAGAAGTTCTAATCTCTGCAATTGTCTTCGAAGATGAAACATTAGCAACCAAAGACCGTAGCGAATTCTTTCCTGGAAGGCCACTTCTATGGTCACGAGGAAAGTAGAAAAACTCATCAACATCAAAGAATCCCACCCATTTGCATTCATTTCTTGCTCTTAAAGCGCAATGTGAAAAACCTGCTTCTTGGGTTTTTATCCATGGCCAGTTGTGCCTGCTGACATTATAGTTTTGCAGATTGAGCTCTTCAACCACAGCTTGGATCCCATCATCACTGTTGTTATCATAGATGAACCAGCGTTCAACTCCAAGCCAAGAATGGTACATAATCCACTCTCTTATAGAAGATGCCTGGTTCCACAACATGGTACACACACAAAGCTCATACTTCCTCTTATTCCTCCTCTGCTGATTGGAATTGAAATTGTAAATTCTTGCCACAGACGGCACAGGCACATACTCCCTATAAATTCTACGCCTCTGGCCGTAGGGCCTGGAGCTTCGAATTCCAGCCATAGGCCTTCGATCTCCTATGCCCAAAGCTCTCCCAAGAGAATTGACATGAACAACTGTAACTCGAATTCCTTGAGCCTTACTTTTATTTATTCTTATACTACGCGGCAACAAACACCTAACAACTTCTTGAGCAGCAGCAACTGCATCAGTTGTGAGCACGAATCCTCCATTTTTCCCCCAATTGCCTAAGCCAAATTGGCATCGAAAATGGGTATGATCGGACTCTTTATGGGGGCGAAGATTCAACCCTTTAACAAACACAACCACTGTCTTCCCATCCAATACAGCAGCATAAGCCATTTTCTCCCAAGAATGAACCGTCGCATTACCCCTCAAAGACCAGCCACGCTCAGCCACAATTCCACGCCGACTCAAATCAACAACAGCTGAATAATTCACCGGCGGAAGTGGGCACCTGGCCACCCATCTAAACTCATCATATTCATCAATAGACAACACAGGTTCTCTTTTCAAACTCACTGATTCTTCAGAAGAATTCAAGCTTCTATAGTAAATACAATCCAAAGTCTGAGTAGGAGCAATTTTCTTAGAAATCATTAAGAAAAGATGGTCGGGGAACAACACTCTCTCTTCTACTCTTAAAGGAAACAACTTAAATCTACGGTTGAAAGAATCCTGGATTGAGTTGCTCGACAAAAGCGACAGAGAAGGCACACTCAAAACCGGCTTAAACGACACCGTTCGAAGGGCCAACCGATCTGAAGACAGGAACAAGAAAACCATAAGTAAAGAACAACACAAGATTAGAGACCTTACAGACAAATACTGTGCGCGTGAGTATGGTTTGTGGAGACGCTTTCGTTTACGCTTCTGCTCAGAATCCATGTCAAAAGTAAGTAAAAATTGAAGCTTGGAGGTGAAAGGAGAAGGAAGAAGAAGATAAAAAGATGGGTTTGGATCTGTTGTAAAAACTAGAGTTAAGTTACATAAAAAGTGGGAAAACGAAGAGATCTGGTGCCGACAGCTTATTATGAAGCCTATCAGCTTTTGTGAGTAAATATTTATGAATTTCTTTTCTCTGTTATATTTTGAGGTGGGTTTTCTGAAACTGAAGAAGAGAGGCACACAACATAAAACGCGTCTATGGCTGCCGTCAAGAGGCTGACCAGTGACCAGAGGAAAGAGCAGGTGAATAATCTTACTATTATTTTTATTTATTTATTTTGACGTAATTTGAAAAGTACGTATAAATATTGCTGGTGTTGGCTGTTATTGGTTGGCTTTGCTTTTTATTGCTCCTTGTATTGTACATGTTATTTTAAATGTATAAATTAATATATTTATATATATATTATTATATAATTAAATATTATTTTATTTTTAATTTAAAATTATTTAATTATATAATAAAATATATAATCGTGTACTTATTCTTATCAAGGACTTATACTAGTAAAGGGACGTTTTACCTCATTTCATTATTATTATAATAAAATCCTTGGATGGAGAAACGACATCGACTTTAATAATTTTGGCCTCTACTTTATATTGATTAACTAATAACAAATGAATGCGACAATATTATGAAACTTTTTTTTAAAGGCCAAAGGACTTATTTCCCCCTCAAAGTTGACTTTTTCTTTCATGGTTTCACTTATTATTTTTAAAAAATCTAAATATCTATTAATAAATTGTAAATATTAATTAAATTTATTAATGTTAAAATTTTGTCTTATTTATCTCATAAATCTTAAAAATAAATAATTTTTTTTAAATTTAAGTTTTAAAAAAATTATATTTCTTCTTTGTTAAGTTTAGGGTTTTTCTAGAGACGAACTCTCTTCCTTGTCTAGCAATCTCTCCCTTTGACGACAAATGTCTTTGTTAGATTTAAATCATTTTCGTCTTTTGATTAAAATATTCGTTATCGAAAAAACCCTAAACCTAATGGGGGAAAATGTAACTTTTTCATAATTTAAGTTTAAAAAAATTATTAGTTTTTAAGATTTAGAATAAAAAAATGTGATAAAATTTTAATTTTTTAATATTTTTAGTCAAATGATAATAAAACTTGAGTTGGAATAAGTCCTTTGGCCTTTTTTTCATTTGTCTTCTAAGAATTATAATTTCATATTTCAAGTTTATGATCTCATTTGGCTGCTCCTTCGGAATTTAATAATAATAATAATATTATTATTATTACATTTTAATGTCAAAGAGTGGGCAGGAAGCTAAGGTTTGGTTTGTTTGCAGTAACGTTTAATCAAAGTGGGCGATAAGGTGATGACATTTTTGTTTCATTTTTATTAGAATATGATGTGAAAGATTTTGTCACTTTTATTTCCTTATCCCCTCAATTTCTGTACATACACTAAATCAGTACATTGATATAAACTTCTGCTATTTCCCTCCTTATCCCCTCAATTTCTGTTATTCCTTATCTTCAACTGTCTGTCTGTCTCTCTCTTGATTTCCTTCCTTACATTTCGTGCATGTGCAAGTTAGTTTACCTTAATTCTGTGTCATATATATGGACATCAAAAGTTAGTTTGAGTGTCTAAATGAAAAGTTATTTTATGAAAAATTACAGTTCAATTAATATGATCTCATTTTCATATGAAAATTTTGAATTGATTAATTTAAGATCGAATAATAAAATGTTATAATAAAATAAACTTTTGAATTATCTGAAATAGTAATTATGAATATAATCATTGGATCCTAAAATTGGCTTCTCTAACCAAATGGGTCAAGTTTACCCATCATAAAAAAAAAAAAAAAGGACACTGTAACATATAAATTGATATATTGGTGTTATTGAGCAACTCTTTTTAATAAAGGTAAATCTAACATTTTATTAATTAATAAAATTTATGTATAAGTTTTATATATGAATAATAATATATTATTATATAATTAAGTATTATTTTATTTTTAATTTATAACTATTTAATTATATGATAATATATTATTATTTGTATATAAAATTATGAACATAATATAACTTTTTATTAATATATAATTTTTGAAAATAAAACTCAAATGAGTAAAAGTATAAAATAAATATAAAAATATTATATATCAACTTTTTTTAAGTGTTGGACATCAAAATTAATAAAATTGGTAAAATATTAAATTTTTTTTAAAAATATTTCTATCCCATTTTCTTCCACATGCTTTGAATTAACTTAAAAGAAAAAAAAAACTTTTTTGAGGATACCATTTGCCAGAATAGTTGTTGGTTTAAGGACGTGACGCTCTTAAAGCGTTAACAAATTTTGTGGGGAAGGCAATTTATTGCGTGCACGAAATGATGGATTGGTTGCATTAATTGGAGAAATGACATGTGGCATTTTGTGCGGTACCAACCAAATTCGTGTAAAACACGTATTAAGGTTGTCTTATTTCATTGTGATGAACATGTCTTCCTTGCAAACCATGTGCCCTCCTCCACATATCTTCCAATGATAATGTAACCTTATTTTCCAATTGACATCTTTATGGGAAACAGCTCAACACAAAACAGAATGAAACAAAGATTTGTCTTAGAAGAGTTAAACTGAATGTGATTCTACTGTAACCATTGTAAAGGAAGTAAACCCATTCAAAACAGTTTATTGCATCCTTGATAGGAAATCCATTACAGCAGAAGATGTCTTTATACACCTGCACAAAGCATATAAACTCATTTATTGTAGTGACAAAGAAAATTATACTTTCTACTGAATTGTCTTGGAAAGACAAACAAATGTTTATCCATCGTGAAATTATCCCCTAAAAAGAAGTTAAACTTTGAAATCCCTTTTTCACTATGAACAAATACATCACATGCAATGATAAGTTGTTACTTGTACAAACAAATAAAATAAGTTAGTTCACCTGCAACAAAGGGCTCTCAAAGTCGAGCAATTCATTGTTTTATGAATCAATGTAAATACTCATCTAATCAATCAACAAAAAAAAGCTTTTAGAGTATCCAAAGTTTTAGAAATGTTTGAAATACGAGAGACTCGAGTCAATTTTATAGCCCAATCAAAATAAGTCGAAGACTAATTATAGTCGTTCAATGTAATGTCCATACATGTGTCAACCATCCTTTGATGCAAACAAAACACTATGAATTAAGTTTTTTGGAGAAGTGAAACGACATGACCAATGCACAACCCAAAGTGTATAAGGTAATGATTATGCTAGCCAACGAAGTTTTATCAAAAAGATCTTGTAATCACTATGTGGTATCAATTCCAATAAACAATAGAAAGGTTTTTTAAGTCCTCCTTGTATTTTGAAAACTATAAGAAATTTTTGTGCAATATCTCCCTACCTACAAGATGTATCCTCAAGAAGCAATCAATTGGCAAAAAAAGCTTGTGCTTTGACTAGTAGATAGACATTCTCGACTAAAGAGCACCTTCCACCAAATGGTACTCATTCCATGTAGTTTGTCTACAATGAAAACTATAACTTTCTACTTTATTAGTCTTAAGTTTAATTCTATCATTAATGTAACAATTTCGGAAGTTAATGTTTGAATTTTGAATTTGAAATTGATTACATTGTAACTCCTACCCCAAATTCTATAAGTATGAAGGATTTATAAGAAAAAATGGAACAACATATAACACATACAGATAGACGCAAATTTTTTTTCATGTACTTAGGGGTAATCTCTTTTAGTCCAAAGTTCGGGGACAAGGGCTTTTAGACCAACAATCTTCTCGAAGGCATCTCTCCACCTTTCAATCCTCCTTTGAGACATTCTTTTATAATATTTGCATTCACTCATTAGAGTGTCCTCTCAGAGGAACTATTAATATCATAACCCATAGACATAGCCATGGGTCAAACTACATAAAAAAAAAAAAACACTTTGTGTTTAACTTTCTCTACACTTTTCTTGTTACTGTAATAAATATCAGAATCTATTATTGGATCCTAACATCGTTATCATAGTCTAATTTACACGAAACTTTAGACCTTCAATATTAGTAAGTGAAAATAAATCTAATCAATAGGTCCAATGTTCCATGTTCCATGTTCCATTCACAAGTTTGATATCCTTAATTTATGCCATCACTCAAGGGTCGTTTTTTCTTAACGAGAATTGGAAGTGGGCCAAGGACAACCAATCCTTGTAGGTTAAAACAGAAACTAGGAGTTACCTTAAAAAAAGGAAAAACCAGAAACTAGGAGTTGTGTCGTGAAGAGTACGCTTTATATTTTCCAACGAAAGTCCTACTAGATGCTTTTCTGAAACCTAAGTTTACAGCAAAAGATGGGCATTGAGATTCCAAGGCTCAATACTTAATTATTTATTACTAATATTAACCTAATAAAAATTATTTTCCTGCTCTTAAAGCAAAGCTTATGATCATTAACGTGGTATAAAAAGTAAGACATCCAAGAATAAATATACTTTACGCAATGTTCTATATTTATTTATAAACAAGAAACAAGAAAGATTTATATATAAAATCCCTTGTAACTTGAAACTAATCTCTCCCAAATATTTATGTGATTGGTCATTTTAATTATTTTAAATAATATAATTAATAAAATATAAGTTATTACTTGAATTATTAATTTAAACTTAGCACTATAATTTGCGTCTACAATAAATGCCAACTTGTGTTTTCACTATTAATAAAATTATCTGTATACATTTTTTATATATTATTTACGTATAAAGATAATGTATTATTATGTTATTTGATGATTTTAAATTAAAGATAAAATAACACTCAATCACATGATGACACGTTATCTATATGTTTAAATTATACACTAAAAATATGTATATGTTATATTATGCATCGTCTATTCACACACAGTATCATTGGGTCAGAAACCAAGTAGCCCTGCCATTACTTGGCCCAATGGGAAATACGGCCCAGCCTTATAACAGTCTTTGAAAAGCTTTTAACCTTCTATAAATTCACAAATAAGTATATTTATATGTGTTATTATATAATTAAATATTATTTTATATTTAATTTAAAATTACACAATCGTACCATGACACAGATAAAGCATATATGCATTTGTATACTCAAAATAGGTATACATATATTTATACTAGCCACATGAACCTCAAATGCAAATGAGCATACATAGGGTTCCATGAAAACCACCAAAATGGTTCTTCCTCAGGTACAATTTAGTTGAGGACAGGATCCGTGCTGAATCCTGTAAAATGTCAGCATGGGTTCACTGAACCAAAATTTGCAGTTGAAACTTCAAATGCTCAAGCTGGACTTTGTGAGTACCAGGCAGCAAGAGCGGCAAACAGTTGCCACAGGAAATGCACATTACAAACAGTAAACATTACTGAGACACAAGCAATGAATGACAAGCCAAAATTTTGTGTGAAATTTAATTATGTACAAAGACAAACATTTCTTTAAGCAATTGCAATAACTTAACAAGAATTTAATTCTAGAATAATAATATTTGGTAGACTTTCACTTCAAAGAAATTTATGCCTCTAAGAGAAGGATCTTAAATACTACATCTTACCGTGTATATAATTTTAACCAAAAGGTTGAATCATATGAGACACTTTACACACATGCACCTCAGAGCCTGATTTCACAAGGTTGGCTTCTTTTTTGTATCCTTTCTAGTTTTTACTGCTCCACTTTCATGCCATTCTCAATCTTTACTCGACTCCTGATGTCTTGCCTCTGCTTAACTGAGTATTGAAAAAAAACTTCCATTCCACTTATGTAGATAATCTGATGCATAAAGAAGAAAGCAATTATCGACATTGTCACATTGATCTTCAAAAAAGATTCTATAGGCAAACTGAGCCATAAATCTAAACTTAGTAATAAGCATCAGGATGTGATGAGTATACAGCAGTCCAATTTATCTAGACTTGCTTGTAATACAAATATGAGCTACTCGGAAGTTGGGGTAATATCACAACTAAAATACAAATGATGATGGCAGGAAATATTAGTTGGTTTGAACTTGTGTCAAACTGACTCCCCTGACACTAATGAAATTTAAGTAAAATGCCTGGGGCAATCACATTAAAGTTTATATAACACAGTAGGCAGCCTATGTTATCATGCTAGAACTTTGATAAGGAAATCTGAGCACAATTGTAGAAAGCAAATGTGAGAAGGATCATCCACCAAACTGCACAAGCAGATTTGTAAAAAGATATGAGGCAAGTATAACAATAAGATATCCAATTACCTCCTATTTATAATCACTTGATTTTTAGAAACAGAAGATGGAGAAGGCCCATCAGGGCCACCAATGCTGCAAGCTTGCGACCTGTCAGACTTTTGGATGATGTTCTTCAAAGTTCTATTTGACTGTAACCCAGAGTCATGAACATCTGACAATGAGTTCAAAATGTATCCACCTCCATATGGGTGCTGTAATTTTTGGTTATCTATGTTGTATGTTTCAGTATCAGCTGTGGCATTTATGGCACGGAAGCATTCCATATTCCCAGATGAAGACAACCTCGAGGTAGAAAACTGACCTTCTGTCCTCCGCCAAAACTTGGAACTCAAGAATTCTGTGCCAGGCAATTTGCAGCATATGTTTTCTGCATACTCTTTGTTTGGGATCCTTCCATTTGATAATGCCAGATCATATGAGATTTCATCCAGAGCCATCTCCAGGCCATCGACACGGGTCTCTAGAGAATTCAACCCACACTGGGAGCTCCCAATGAATCTCTGAATTCAAGTAAAATTGAAATTAGAACACTGAAGTCGTAGGATACATTAACTACAAAGAAATGGCATTAATAAAGCATTTAAGGAGTATGAATGATGACACCAATGAAAAATAATGGAAAAGAGTTAACCAACCAACTTGTTAAGGTACAACTGCATGAAATATTAACCAATGGAAAGAGATTAATGTTTAAATGGAGAAATCCAAAGGGGAAAGGGATTAATCTCAAATATAGCTATCTACCGAAATTACATAAGTAAAGCTGCTTTATCTCATTTAAAACGTATATGAGGGCCAAAGAAAAACTGTTGTCAGTAATAATTATATCAGCAGAACCTTACAGATTAACATAATCAAATGATCTTATAAGACAGTTTTAGGATATCAAAGCTCCAGTGAGTTACCTGAAGAAGGTCCAAAAGACTGGACTGCTGGTTTTCAATCTGAAGAAGTTGTTGACGGATCAAAGAGAGATCCTCAGCATCTTTTGGGTCGTCACAAACTTCTTCAGTACCATTGCTGGCTACAAAATCTGAATTCTCATCATCAGGACATGGGACCACCCTAGACCCCGATCTGAAACTACTAAATTTACAAACTTTGTCACTGTGGATTTTGCTGAAGAGCACACGTTTGGTTTCTGGCCGAGAGTTCACATTATTTCCCTTCTCTCCTAGTTTAGGATCATCATCATCTGCACAGGTCACCTTGGAAGCTGAGCGTGGTACTGCAATTTCAACTTTCCAATCAGGGGGTTTTCTATCATCTGTTCTTGACTTACTTCTCAAAGTGATTTCATTTTTGGCAGTGGTCCCATATGAACTATCTGATGAAGGGGAACAACTAGTGGGAACCATTTTCTTTGGTGGTGGAGTTTTAAAACCAGCATCTTGAAAACCTTTGGTGATAGAAGGAAACCATCCGTCACTACCATTATCTGGCTCCAGGTTAAACAAAAACCAGAATAGTAAATAATATAGCCTTATGTAATAGAAAAAGTTTATCTTAGCCTCCAACTTTGAAACTAAAACCGGAAAACTAGTTCTTGCTAATTTGGCTCTCGAATAACAGTTAAAAAAAACTACAAATAAATAAAAGCTTTACCTGCTGAAGAAGATTTAGAATCAGACAGAGCCGGGAGCTCGTCACAATCACCAGGAACCTCCTGCCACAGCTCCAATGTACGTTTCATAGTCTCTCGAACAAGCTTTATCTACATTACATAGAAAATCCTAATTCGGATCCAAATTATTTTTTAAAAAAAATCAAATAAAAAGAGATCACTAGTTCATTTTGTTTCTGATAATTAAACCGAGAATAAATTTCGAAATACTAGTCCAGATTCCCAATCTTTCCTACAGACAAGTTTGTCTGCAACCAAACATAATCTCACCATTTGATTTCTGGAAAAACCCAAAATAGTAATAATGAATAAATTGATAATTACGATTTCTTCTCATTTCCAATAATTTTTTCAACCAACCAAAGTCCAAAACTTTACCTTGTCAAATCTTCTACTTTCCAGAGCCGCCAAAGATGCGTTTTTATACTCTGAGGCTAAGTCCTGCTCAACGGAAGCCACCTTCCCCAACACCTCGGCGGCGGCCTTTCTGGTGGCCCAATCATCACATGTCAAAAACTCGCGAACAAACGGCACTAACCAGTCCAATACTCCCTTATTTCTCGCTCCTCCGACTTCAACAACACTTCCAATCACTCCCAAGACCGCAGCTTTCGTTTTAGACCCCTCGCTCTTCACCACCTTCCCCAGTCTAGGCAAAAGCTTCCTCAACTGCTCGACTTCCGGATTCGCAGCCGCCTCTATCGCCGCCGATAAACACATCGCCCCACCGACCTGCGAGTTCACGTCCTGCTCTACTAGTACCAATTCAATCAACGGTCTCGACACCACCGAAAACGACGGCTTCGTGATGTGTGATGACATGGCAGTCGTTGCCACAATGCATGCCGATCTCACGGACGAATCGGGGTCCCGTAACCGGCGAACGACAGTGGCGATCATTTTGGAGAGATGCGGCGAGAGAGAGTTTCCATGTGTCTGGGAAAGCAAAGTCAGTAAGTTCACGCATTGTTTCCGAACCGGAGACTTGCAAGACGAGTCAGTGTTCTGTAGGCAGCTGAGAAACGAGGAGAACGACTCTTGAGTTAAAGTTTTGGCGATGGACTCCAGC
Organism: Mangifera indica; assembly: GCF_011075055.1. Classification (NCBI taxonomy): domain Eukaryota; kingdom Viridiplantae; phylum Streptophyta; class Magnoliopsida; order Sapindales; family Anacardiaceae; genus Mangifera; species Mangifera indica. The sequence continues at coordinate 10,426,984 of NC_058141.1, read as the reverse complement.
TCGGCCGTGGCTAAGGACAGCGTGTCCCGGTCGGCAAGTTTATTGAGGCACGCTATGACTCGTTGCTTGAGATTTTGAGTCGAAGGAGGAAGCGGGCTCTTAGTCGGAGAGGATCGCTTTTGCAAAGACATTTTGATAATGATTTTTGCAAACTCTCTTTAGGGTCAGTGTTATCGCATTGAAGCAGAGCGTTTTGCTGAGGAGTGAAGAGGAGCAGTGAGGCGGATGTAATGGAAGTTGAAAAACGAAATGGAAGGAAGAAAGCTTTAAATGTTGGGACGAAGAACCCGACTTGCAGATTTCAACCGATAAACCGTCTTTTTTTTTTAATAGAGTAAGAAGCGCGGTGAAATTAAAATTATTAGATTACAATTTACAAAGCAAATTTGACAAGCTGATATTATTATTGTTAATTGGTTTTCACTATTAAGTAATTATATATTTAAAGTAGGTAATTATTATTTGCGTTAATGGAAAATTAAAAATGCTGCCCAAGCCTAAGTAATTGGAAGAACCCAGCTGGATGGTTTCAATATACTTTTATTCATTTTGTTACCTGACATGTTAGGCCAACAGACTTATTTTCACCTAAGATGCAGTAAAATTCCAAACTTTTATACATAAAATTTTAAATATTTAAATATTTATTTACTATTTAATTTTTTTTAAAATTTTTAATTAGAGTTAATAATATAATCATCATTTTATTAATAATATTACAAAAAAATACAATTATTCTATTTTTCTCTTATATTTTAAAAATTAATAATTTTATCTCATTCTCAATTTTTCTAGTACCCCCTCCCCTCCTCTTCTTTCTTCCCTCTCTGGCGATGGTTACCATCTAACAAAAAACAAAGACACGATGACCAATTTTGGAAGTGTTTTGTCTTTGTTAATGAAGAAATTGAGACGACAGAGAAGATCGTCTTCATCTCTTCTTAGACAAAGACGAAGACATGGAGAACTATCAGAAAGACAATGACGATTTATGGTGAAAATGAGAGGTTATTGAAGATGGAAACAATTTGAAAGAAACATATAACTTTTTAAGATTAAAAAATTTTAGACAAAAGTAAAATTATTAATTTTTAAAATGAGGGATATAATAAATTATTGTTAAAAAGATTGTTTTATCTTATATTTAATTAAAAGTTTTAACGTAAATTAATTTATGAGTAGGACTTTAGGTTTTTGAAAATTAGTAGTGAGACTTGTAGTTACATCAAACCTTGGGTGGGAATAAGATTTTGGCCAACATGTTATGCGTCAAATGGCACATGGGCGACCACGTGTTTTCATATGTGTTACATCTATTATATAAAATCTAGGGAGATTGATAATTTTGCATTTGAATTATGTGAAAAAGCATAAGTTGTCATTTCTACCCTCACAAAATTACAAATTTCCATTTTTCAGCTCATTCTGTGAATAAAATTTATTTAAATTTTAGAGTAGAATGAATGTTAGGATAAAAATATGACCTTATAATATTATTAAGGTCAACAAAATTATTTTCAACTAAGTTTGAGTGTGTCTAGAAAATTTTAAAAACTTAAATATTCACCCGTTATTCTTCTTTTATTAAAATTTTTAATTAAAATTAAGAATAAAATAGTTATTTAATAATAATATTTAAAAAAATAAAAAATGTATATTATTTTTCTTTGTTGATATAAAAAATTAATAATTTATCACATGATTAAATTTTAAAAAGTTACATTTTTTTGTATAAAATTTAAATTTTTTTGATGATTTTCTAATCAATAACGATCATTTTCTCTCCATCTTGATGAGGTTTCTCTTTTTAATATTTTTTTTCGTCTGGAATTCTCTCTCTTTGATGAATAATATATACATTTATCGAATCTAAATAAAAACTATTCAACTTTTTTCTTGTTTATTCAAGATTCAACTTTTAACTTGCTACCATATATTAAGTTTTGAACCATTGGATCGGAATCAATTATCAAGATTCAAAAATATATTTATTACTATCAAAGAAAATATGAATTGACGTGGATAAGAGGAAGTCAGTGAAAATCTGGAAGGAAGAGCATGTGAGGGAGAGATTTGCTGAAAAGCATAGGAAGACTAGTTAAAAAGAGGGTTTTAGTAGAATAGGTAATCACGTGACGGTGAGGACGGATCTTCAATGTACTGAATCAAACTTTCTCGTTAAAGCGCAAGCATAATTGCATTGAGAAGTGTAGAAGATGCTAATGGCTTCCCCCTGCATACACTTTCACTTGTACCAGTAAAAAATTACCCCACACACTAGCTAAGCAAGTGACCCAGTTTCCTGATCAACCAACATTTACCTTCTGATGCCTTGACTTTCGGGAATACTATCCAAACTTGGCAAAAATGTGATGCATGTGATCATGATTGAGTTGTGGTCAAGTTTTGGTCCCACAGATTCTGGGTTTTTCAGTGGTAAAATTCCCATCAAATCTTTATAGTCTATAATTATACCTACATGTAACACAAAGAGAGTAAAGATTCCCCCGGGAAATTAGGTTTTGTAAGGGATAGAAACAGAAGAGTTATAATGGGAAATCCCCTAATTTGAAGGAGATGAAGAAGATGACAAAACGTAAGTTAGAATCCATGTGACACTCTTTGCAAGCGGTTTGGCTGCTTTTGCCTTGGGCTTGTGTTGTTGTAATCAGATTGAAGCACCGCTGGCTACAGTAGATGGCAAATTCAGATATCAAAATTTCACTTTCAATTCAAGCTTTTTTTCCGTTCTTTGAGATTCCCTCCTCCTGCTGCTGCTGCTGGATTATTGCCGAGAAGAGAGGCGAGATAGAGGCATCACATCAAACTGATACCTCTCAACTCTCAAGCAATAATTAAACATTATATCAATTTGAATAATGGGTGGGTAGTTTTTCAGAATGAGTATCAATTTTTACCGAAAAAGGGCAGATTTGTGCTTATAAATTCTGCCCCACCACTAATACATTTGGCCACGCAGACTTCAGCCCTGAAATTAATATTATCGAATGATTAAACTAAATTAAACAGCTAATTGTCTAGACTAATCAAAGGCAATTATAATCTGGTGGTTCCCAACAAATATCCCACCAACTTTGTTTTTTGAAAATCACTTGCGAACTAGCATTGACTTGCCCAAATTCAGATCGAAAACAGATAATGAATCGCAAGTTTGTTTCTGCCCATTTATGAAAAGTGAAAAAGGAAGAGACTGGGTTAACAAAGATGAAGATGAAGCCACGTGAAAATGATGGGCAATTGTATTTTTATTTTCTAGTAAGTGGTTTAAAAAGATAAAAGAAAAGAAATGGGCCACTTGAGAGAATCTCCATTAGGTTTGCTTTAAACAGTTTTCATAATTAATTAGGAGCATTCCACTATTCAACCATCGGACTAGTTTAATTAGGTGAAAGGCACTTTCTTTTGTTTATCATAATATTTTTAGGTCACAACCACAGTTTTCCGCTCAAGGGATTAAGTTCTAACACAATAATTTTTTCTTATCATCCAATTTCATTAATGAAATTAGTTACCTCGTATGTAACAGTTACTAAAAACATAAAAATACCCTTAATTCATAATGTTTGCTGAAGCTAAATAGTTATATGGCTAAGATTAATAATATAAAAATGAAATTAAAAAAAATTATTGTAGGTGAACCATCAAATGGTGATTTTAGATAAATCACACCTAAGATGGTGTGATGTGGTTAAACTTATAACTAAAATTGTAAGATTCGACCAAATTTAATCTATTTTGATATGATTCATATTAAGATTAAATTGGGATAATCTCATTCCAACTAGAATCATATTGTGATAGTACGATTCTAGTTATAATTATATTGAAATGGTCAATATTAGTGAGAATCGATTTTTTCATTGAAATTAATTCTCACACCTTGATGGTGAGATCTTCGTCAATATCAAACTAAGATGGTGTGATTCTAGGTGAATTCTCACCCTTGCATGTTGATGGTATGATCTAGTGGAGACTAATGTTTGAGTTTTAATGGTAGGGGGAAAATGTCATTTTAAAACTTACATGTGGAAAAGGGTAAACGAGACAAACCTTGGGTGGGAAACGGTGTTGTGCAATAATTATAATTGAGAAAGGCAGTGCATTATGGGAAGTTTGGGGACTATAAATTATTTTAATTGCTGCTATTTGGTCTATCATTCCAAGCATGTGGTTTAAAATATTCAAAATGGAATAATGTTACATTTCTTGACTTTTCCTATACAGACAAAATGAGATGTTTCTCCTTTAATTCCAGTGATTTTAAATTTAATAAAAATAATAATAACCGGTTTATCCCTAATTAAAAGGAAGTTAAAGGGAAATAAATAATCACAATATATAAATAATATTTCACATATGCATTAGATATTTAGATAATTTAGTTTTTAAAACATAACTATTATTATTATTTTTTCAATAAAACTGTAAGTATTTATTTTGAATATATAAATATATATATTTATATATATATTATTATGTAATTAAATAATTTAAAATTTAAAATAAAATAACACTTATTCACATAATAACATATATAAGTGTGTATAAAATTATATACTTAAATAGATATGTATATTATTACTCTTATTTTTTATATAATAATATTTAAAGGTATCGAATTATAGTTTTTTTTAAGTGAAATAGTCAAACTTTTTATTGTATATTTAAATTGTGTTAAAGGTTAAACCCGTTTTTGTGTAACAAAAAATATATATATATAATATAATCCCTTCAATATGAAAATGGGATAATGCAATCTTTCTAATTAAAAAAATGTGCATGGCGAGCACTGTATAACAATAAGGACACTTAAGGGCAAGAAGGGAGGCGCAGGTGTTAGAATTGAATGTGTAAGCTGGGAGAGCGGGGGCCTATATTTCATATATATGTAGTTTGACCGAGAAGCAAACGCTATTTGATATTTATCCTTGAGATTGCTAGGCCACAGCACATGGAGAAGGCAAAAGCACGACTAAAACCATCGAATTTCTGCAATATTGCTTTCAATCTCTGGCTTTTGCGTTTCTCTTGTCGGGCGACACTTGCACATGGCAGCTTCAGTGTTGAGAAGACGAAAGCGAAACGTGCATTGGCCTTTTTCTTTCGTTATATAATTTAAGAACTACATGCATTACGAGGGCATAGCCATTGGCTTCATCTTCCTATGAAAACATTCTCTTTATGGATGCCCACTGCCACGTCGTCATCACTTGGCATTTTCTTCCAATCGAGTCGTCTCTGTTATGATCCCGTTGGCCATATTTTGGTGGGGTTTGATTTGAATAGCTGTGTGAGGTTTATCCATGGATGTTCATGTTCTTGGATCTTACATCGCATTTAATCTTTTTAAACAGGGAAATCTTGAATTCTCATGGCCACTTCACATGTTATTTGAATTTGAGAGGGAAAGAGCCAAACCAATGTTTATGATTGATAGAAATTACAAATAGTTCCTGTGCATAATGTAGCATAATTTTAGTCTTATATATATATATATATATATATATATATATATATATATATATATGTGTGTGTGTGTGTGTGTGTGTGTGTGTGTGTGTGTATGTATGTATTTAATAATTTAGTACGTTCGAATAACTATTTTCTATCCAAATTTCGATGAGCTTTTCTCATTTTAAATTTGGAAAATCTAGTTATGCTAATAAAAATTATTTGGTTTTACTATAAATTACTAGTGTGTATATTTCAGTAAAATTATAAAATTATTCTAAATATTTATGTAAATATTGATTATCAATGTGATCTTATTTTTTATTGAAATTATGAAAATATCCTAACTAATTTTAAAAGAATAGTACCATCATTTGCTTGTTCTTTCTCTACCGAACTCCATTTGACCTTCGGTTACTATTATTGATGGTGAGAACATGATTCCAAACACATAGAAATACTTTTCAACAATAGAGAGAGCTTGGTCTTATCAAGGACATGTTCTCTTTGTTGTTGAATAGTATTTCTTCATTTTTTTAATCATATTTGCATAAACAAAAATAGTAACAATAGGTCAAACGAAAACAATAGAAAATGAAACAACATATCATTATTTCATATTTTTCAAAAAATGATTTAAGATATTTTTTGTAATTTTAATAAAAATTTATGTTAGTGTTTAGGGTAATTTCATGATTTCAATAAAAATAATAAATTAATAATTTGTAGTGAAAGTAAACAATTTTTATTAATAAAAATTGACGACATGACATGTGGACAAACAAAATTGTCAAACTTAAAAGGGTGCAATGCTATTCCATAAAAATTCTGGTGGGCACTAGGTGTAATGCCATTTTGTAATCAAGTAAACCGTGGATTTGGCGCAGCCTTGCGAAGTCAGTAGAGGCCCTTGATCCATCATCAAATTTATTAATTAATTTTTGCTTACAGGGGTTCAGCAGTGGAGGACATACTACCCTAAAGTTGTAGGGCACTGCAACTTGATGGTGGGTCTTTTTAAGTGCGGCTCTGTCTTTTTCCTATCCTAAATAACGTTAAAGAAAGGCAAAATATTGTTACCACCCAAGGTATATTGAAATTTAAAACTTCTACCCTCAAAATTTTAAAAACTTAAACACTCATCTATAAACAAATTTTTATTAAAAATTTCAGTTATGATTAGAGATAAAATTTCAAAAAATTAAAATTTAATCATATTTTTTCTTTAAGTTTAAAAATTTCATAATTTCTACTTCAACCTAAAGTTTGAAAAGTGACAAATACCTTTTAAAATTTGTTCTTCTTTTCTCCGACAGTCGAGTTGTTTTCCCTCCTTCCTTATCTCTTTTTTTGATCTCTCTTTCTTGCCTTTTTAGCCATATGCGATCGAGATAAAGATGAAATCAAATGAAGACAATTTGATCTTTGTCTCAATCGAAAAGGCAAATGAGAGAGACCAGAGCAAGAAATAAGATGAGAGGGAGGACGGCCGACGGTCAAAGACCGTCAATTGTCATCGAAGAGAAGAGGAATAAACTTTAGCGGAGTATTATCACTTTTTAAACTTTAAAGTAGAAAAAAATTATGAGATTTTTAAACCTAAGAAAAAAAATATAAGAAAACTTAATTTTTTATTAAATGTTGATTTTATTTTTAACTAAAATTTTTAATAAAAATATTTTTTATATGTGAATATTTAAATTTAAAAAAATTAGAAAGTACTATTCTTTCGGTGGGAATAAGTCTTTTGGCCGTCAAGAAATAAGTCTTAGCTAGCACTTGTCATTCCACATGGAAGCTGCAGGACAATCATATACTAAATTTTGGCTTCTTCTTCGTTGTGGACACCTTTTAAATTCAAATTCCTGATAAAAGAATTAGCTTTCTGCTCTCTTCTCTGTCCCTCTATACATTACTTAATCACATGATCTATTGTATTCGAGATAAAAAGTGCTGGCATGATAGTGGCAGTGAATTTTTTCATATAATATTCAGTATTTTATAACAGGCTAAAAAACTATTTTTTATCCAAGTTTTCGCATAATTTTAAAAATATATTCGTAATAGATAAAAAACTCAAATACTCAATTATCTCTAAATTTCTGTTAAAATTACTATTAATTAATGAGTAAAATCGTTATTTAATAATAACATTAAAAAATATATAATTTATCTCATTTCTCCCTTAGATTTGAAAAATTAACATAACATTTACTTATTTCTAAATTTTCGTTAAAATTATCATTAATTATAGAGGTAAAACCGTTATTTAATAATAATATTAAAAAATACATAATTTTATCTTATTTTTTTCATGTTTTAAAAATTAACGTTTTAGTTTAGGTCTAAACTTTGAAGAGTAATTTTTTCTCCCAAATCTCTAAATTTTTTTTGTCACTTCTCTGACCATTGACGGTTACCAAGAACTTCACCCTAAACTTTGTTGGACGTCTAGTTCATTGTGCTTCGCCAACAAACTCATTGGCTATCATTCATCTTCTTGATCTAGACGATAATGACGCCTTCGTTCATCATTTGCCTTAGTCAAAAAACGGTTGTAGTTTACAAGAAGAAGTGATCGCGTTTTAGGTTTGACATTAAATTATATTAAAACTATATTAAATAATATTATCTAATATATTTAGCCTTTATAAAACTATATTAAATAATATTATCTAATATATATTATAAGTTAAGATGTCAATAAATTGTGACAAAGATTGTGATGAAAAAGACAAGACGCTTGTTGAACATGAAATAAAGCTTTATTTGGCCATTAGGTATGCCAACTAATGCAGATACGACGACTGAGATGGTTGTCGGTTAATCGAAAAATCTTATTAATAATAAATATTTATAAATTTAATTAGGTGAGGGTAATAAAATGAGCTTGAGGAGACTTTTTAACTTGCAGGAGAATATTTTATTGTTGCAAAATCTTTTCTGGTTTTACCTTTTTAATATTGAGCTAGAAAAGAGGCTTTTGTGGGATTTACGATTGGAATTTGGTGGGAAACATTTATCTTGTTTGAAAGTGAGACATTAGTAAAATAATGGCCATAATTATCTAATTTTTAAACTATATAATAAATTAGAATGAGTATTTAAACATAATTATCTCTGATGATTTAGGGAATCTAACCATCGATCGAAAAGAAGTGATGATCTTCTCTGATGAAGCATCGTCAATATCAGGAAGAAGAGTTAAAGGATGACAATTCGTTGTCTGGATAATACAACAAAAGACGACATCATCCTTTGTGGTAGTAGGTGACCGTTTTTTGTGGTCAAATCTGAAAGATAAGTGAAAAACGTCGATCATTGATTGAAATCGTGGTGGTTGCAGAAGGAAAACAAATCTAAAAGATGAAATTTAAACTTTTCAAACTTTGAGAATGAGATAAATTATTAGTTTTTAAAATTTGGAGAAATAAATGATATTAACCTTTTAGATTTTAAGATTTAGTGATAAAATAATGATTTTACTTTTGTCTCTGACTAAAAATTTTTACAGTAATTAATCTATAAATAAATATTTAGATTTTTATTTATTATAAATATATTTTTAAGATTAGACTAAAATTTAGAAGAAAAATAATCTTATGATCTATAAAAAACCTCTTGCTAAAAGAGGCTTTATTAGGTAATTCTATAGACATTATTCGAAACAAGCTTGCGTATACAGGCAGGCAGATTATGCTTGGAAGCAGCATAATTTGATTGGAGTAGAGCTTAGATTCTCTCAGGCAAAAGCACTTAATGTTTATCATTTAACACTTGAAAAATAATTGAATTAGTGGAGGTAGGGCATATTGACCTGACTTCCTTTGACCATCAATTAATATTATGGATTGTCATCTGGCTGGTCTTATATATATAAAATATGGTGAGTGTGTGGCAGAAATTTGTTGAAGCCCAATATTTTGTTGTTGTACTTGTACTTCCTCTCCAGCTCGACCCAGATGGTACCCGATGGGCTGACTCTGACAATTTGCGAAAGAATTATAATGGCAACTATAAACACCATTCGCAATCTACTGTTTGGGGATTGCCAATTGCTAATTTCAAACTTGCAAGTGAGAAAATAATAGTTTGGGAAAGCTCATTCAGGCAATTAAAACACATTGTACCTAAAGCTTACCAATGCCCTGCTCATGCTTGGGGTACTTATTCGCGTGCGTCCGGGGACCAACGATTCCTATTTCTCCTGCCTTTCTGCCAATGTCTAGACTTGTCAACCCAGATGGTCGACCTCGCTATCAAGTTGGGTCACTCGGTCCTTGAATGTTTCCTTAGCAACAGTCGCCATAGACAGCGCTTTGATGCTGTCGTCTATCTTGGCCATGGTACAACAAGAAAAGGATTAGCAGAAATCTCAAAGTCATCACTTTGCTCAGGATACTCCTTAGCTTAGATTCGATTTGAATGAAAAATAACTTAATTCAAATTTGTCTTGTCAACATTAAAGATGATTCAAGTTTAATTCGAATAAAAATGATTCTATTAGAGTTTGACTTAAATCTATAACTTAAATTCATAGCTCAAATATGTGATTCAAATTCATGACTCATTAACAAAACAACATCATTTAACAATTATATAATATAATTTGAATCAGGTCAAAAGTTAAGTTCAAATTGAATCAAGTCATCTATCCAACTCATAAGTTAAACCGAATAAACCTCTCTATAGCTTAAGTTTGACTTGGTTTTAAAACAAATCAAATATTTTAATTTGAACTCGATTCATATTTGAAGTAAAGAAATTTGAATCAAATCGAATCGAGTCAAACCCGCTTTTGAGTATGAACCAACTTGGTTGAGATCCAACCTTATCATGAGGTTTACTCCCTCTAATATTTTCTCAAGTTCATGTTTAATTGTTAGAATTCAATTGAACTGGATGCATATACAAATAATGAATCAGATTGGAATGAATTATAATTTCATTATTTATTTTAAATATGAGATTTTGATTTAATATAATCAAATGTGACTCACCATTCAAATATTATATATAAGTTAATAATTATTATCAATTTTTAATCAGATAAATATTAATAAAATACTAATTGTATAGTAAATTTTATACTATGTTTTTTAATTTATTTATTTTTTATTTTAAATATAGCTATTCAATAATGATCCACGGAGGCCAACTCTAGTCAACTGTTTATCTAATTTCAATATTTATAAAAGGCCAAAAGACTTATTCCCTATTAAGGTTTAATCTATTTTTAAACATATATTAATAAGATTTTAAAAACTTAAGTATTTATTAATAGGTTATTAAATTTAATAAAAAATTATTAGTTATAGAGAATAAAATTATTATTTAATCACTTAACTTTAAACTCTTGAAAGTTTATATAATTTTTTTCGTTGGATTAAAAAATTAATAATTTCTCACTAATATTAAGTTTTAGAAAATTCATTTTTCTCCCTAAGATTTTTTTTTTCTTTGGTGATAGGAATCTGTTCTTGCCATCGATCAACCTTTTCACCCTCTTATTTTCTTTTCATCAGCTTTTCCATTATAATAGTTTCATCGAATGAAGATGAACTGACAAAACTATTATGGTGGGAAGGCCAATGACAGGAGAAGAAGATAGTGAGAAGATTGGTCGACTGTGGGAATGAATTCCGATCATTAGAGAAAGAATAAAAAAACCCTATAGAGAAAAGTGAATTTTTTAAATTTAATCCTAATAAAAATTATTAGTTTTCTAAATTAAGAGAGAGAAATGATATAAATTTAAAGGATTTTGTCTTTATTTTTAATAGAAAATTTTAACAAAAATTGAATCATGAATAGATATTTAAGTATTTAAAACTTCGTAAATAAAAATTTGTATTTGTATCAAATCTTAGATAGGAGTAAGTCTTTTTACCTTAATAATATTCTACTTTATTGAACACTAAATTATAAAATAATAAATCATTAAAATTAAAAATTAAGAAAAAGAAAGAATCGATAAAATGATGTCATTGGATCTGTACCCTAAAAATTAGGGTTTCATACAAAATTTGAGCTTTACCCATGTTTTTATGGACTTGATAATCCATTAAATAATAATTCTTTATTGAGTTCCAAAAAGTAAACAGTGGAATTAAGAATTGTTAATTTGGAAAAGTGAACATTACCCAAATTCCTCCAAATAAATCTCAAGAAAATATATATTGAAGATTTTAAGATCTTACCTGTTCAGTGAAAAGTCCATAATTCCATAGAATAACCTACCAAACCAAGCAAGAGTCCAAAAAAAAAAAAATCTATTATAGTCTAAGATGAGACCAGAAATATCCTCCCCATGGTGACTTATTTACCCTTGTTCCCATCATCTAGACCCATCATACTGCTTTAAGATAAAGACAAAAGTCGCTCCTTGTTATATTTCAATTTCTTTTGGATAAAATTGATATGTTGGGCCAAACTATCTCTTAATACCCACAGATTAACAAAACTAAAAGTCTTTGAAAAGGCCGTCGGACTTATTCCCACCAAAGTTTATTATATTTTTAAATTGATATTTGTTAACTTTCAAATATTTATTTATGTATAATTAAAATTAATAGAATTAGTTAAATTTTAAAGATAAAATCGTTATTTAACTAGTAATATATTAAAAATAATAAAATATTTTCTATTTCTCTCTTATGTTTAAAAAACTAACAATTTTTTTCAATATTAAACTTTGAAAACTTATATTTACCCCTATAGAGTTTCAAATTTTCAGGGTAATTTTTCAATGAACAGTCAGCTCTCTAGATCTGTGTCTCCCTCCTAACAATATCTCCCTCTCTAATATTGATTTTGACACTCATCTCTGACATCGATTGTGCAATCAAATTCGTTTGATTTGGCCAAAGACATTGTCTACATCAGTGTCGATGAAGTTGTCGTCTTCATCTAGACAAAAGCTTTTCGTCTTCATCTAGATGAAGGCGTCTGGACAAAGAAACGTCATCGATGTGGAGGATTCATCTTCATCTTCTTTCTTCAGAGATGGGTTGTGTCAGCTCTAAAAAGTGATTAGGTGTAAGTCACCTGAAAAATTTTAACCTAGCAGGGGGAAATGTTTACTTTTCAAAATATTAATGGGGAATTTTTTTTTTTAAACTAAAAAAAGAAATAGATAAGTTTTTATTTTTTAATATTTTAGATCAAATAATAATTTTATCCTCACTACTCACTAATTCTGTTAATTTAATTATCCATAGATAAATGTTTAGGTTTTTAATAGTTAAATGAGTATCAATTTAGAAATACAAAATACAATAAACTTTGGATGAGAATAAGTCCTTAGGCCCTTTGAAAAATTCAGAAATTGAAAGCGGGCAACATAAAAAAAAAAAAAGATAGCTCTTTCAGGTATATTAATGATATTTTCTTTTTTGATAAATAATTTAAGGTATTCTTTTAGTTACATGACAATTCTAAGTTCTAATATCACTAGATGATCACAAAGGAACGATTATTTTTCAAATTTATAATAGGCCAAAAGACTTGTTCCCACCCAAAATATAGTGTAATATCAAAGTCTTACTTTCTAATTTTCAAAAACTCAAATGTTTACTTATGAGCAAATTTCTATTATAAATTTTAATTATGGTATGGGATACAACTATCATTTAATAAAAAAAATTAAAAAATTAAAATTTTATCATATTTTTCTTCTTAATTTGAAAATATCATAATTTCTGTCTAAACTTTCACTGAAAGTTTGAAAAATGACTATTTTCTATTAGGTTTTTTCTTCTTTAGTGACTCACTCTTCCTAGTTGTCGGTCGACCTTCCTTTTTTCTTCTCCCTTAGCTAGTTACCTTTTCTTGCTTTGATTTTGCCTTCATAAAAAATAAAGACCGTTGTCTTCGTCTCCAACGAAGGATAGAAGGAGGCAACCGGTTGAGAGAGAAGGAGTTAAGATTGGCCTACGATTGGGAAAAAATTGGTTCTTGAAGAGAAAAAGAGAAAACCTTGAGGGAAAATCACAACTTTTCACACTTTGAAAGAAATTTTGAAGGAAAAATAATGAAATTTTCAAATTGAGGGGAGGAAAATGATAAAAATTTAGATTTTACATTTTTTTGTTAAATAATGATTTTATCCCTAATCGTAATTGATATTTTTAATAAAAATTTACCCATAAATAAATATTTAAATTTTAAAAAATTAAAAGATAAAACATTCGGCCTTTATAGTACAAATTCTTGCCTCACCAGCCAATTGGGTTTCATAAACAGGCAGAGAAGACGTTTAAGGGCCCGCAGTTTGACTGGGGCTTAGGCTAATAGTAAAGATCAAAATGTAGATGTGATCAAGCAATGCTAAGAGATAAGAATAAGCCTCAATTTAAATTAAAAATCAATCTTTCAAATATATTTTTATATAATTTTAAAATTCCTCTTTTATTAATTTTATTGCTATTTAACTTCTTATTCCTCCTGAAATTCTATTGTAGCCAAAATTGTTTTAACTTTAACTAAAGCCAATGGTCGATATGAAAATAATAAAAAGGGGTAATCCAATACTTTCAAGGTGCCTTTTGGTTCTAATAATATTTTATTATCATAAATAAAAAGTTACCTTAAAAATATATTAATATATTTTATAAAATTTGATAAAAATTAATAAATATAAATAATTATTGTATTTAACTAGATGTAATAAAATATTATTTTATTTAAAATCTTTGTATATAATTATTCTAAAATATTATTTATATTATTTATTATACTAATTGAAAATAAAATTATTTTAGTCTTAAAAAATTAATAAATAAATATAAAATAATAATAAAATTAAGATTATTTAGATAATTTTTTAATATATAAGATAAAATTAATAATAAAATTATCTTCTGTATTGTATATCATATCACTATTAATAACAAAATATTATCAAAATTTTTTATTATTATTAAATAAAATAAAATAATATTTATAATAAAATATATATTATCAGAATAAATAAACACCTCCTTATTATTGTTATTTTTTTATCGCTGATGAGTGATTAAAGATTAGACTACTTTAATTATTGATAAACAAAAAAATACAAGATTTAAAAAAAAAATTGAATTAATTTTTTATTGCCAAGCACTTCTTGAGTCATTTTATTATGTTGCACAGTTGAAGTTAATGCATCATCTCATGATTGAAAAGATGACCTAGATTTGATTGTCGCGTTTAAAAATGGGTTGATTTCAATTATTAGTGTTTAGATTTTTTTTTTTTTTCAATGAAATACCTTTTTTAGCCTTTTTATTTTTTTTTGCTCTTATCCACCATGGATGAAAGTGGTCAAAATAGTTATATCAATGCATTTTGCTTATCAATACAGACAGTTATTAAAAAAATATATTTTAGTAATTTACTTTTTTTATTTTTATTATTTTCTTTAGTTATTAATAATAAAAGGCCAAAGGACTATTTCCCACCCAAGGTATGCTGCATTCCCAAGTTTTTTCTCTTTAATATTTTGATAATCCCAAATACCCATCTATGAATAGTTAAAATTAATGAAACCTTAACCCCTTAAAAATTTATCTCTTTTTGTCTTCCTAAACTTTAAAAACTAAAAGTTTCCCTCAACCTAAATTTTAAAAAATGATAGTTTCCCCCTAGAGTTTCGTTTCGAGATCTCTGACACCATCTCTGGCTCCATTGCCGATGACCTCTTCCTCCCGAAGCTTCCTCTCCCTCCGACGATCTCTCTCACCCATTTGGATGTCTGATCAGTGTTGGAGGAGTCGTGAAAGATGAAGACGAAGTTCTTCGTCCTCCTAGACGAAGACGAAGCTATTGTCTTCGTCTAGGAAGACAGTTGTCTTCCCAAACGAAGACAATAGCTTCGTCTTCCATGACTCCTCCGATGTTGATCAGATGTCCAAATGAGAGGAGAGAGACCGCCAGAGGGAGAGGTAGCCGACAATGGAGCCAGAGATGACGCTGAAGATCTCGAAACAAAACCCTATGGGGACATTGTCATTTTTTAAAACTTAGGCTGAGAGAAAATTTTAGTTTTTAAAGTTTAGGGAGGAAAAAATAGATTATTTTTAGTTTATTTTTAATATTATAGAAAAATAACGATTTTACCCTTACTACTGTTAATTTTAACTACTCATGAGTGGGTATTTGAGATTATCAAAATTAAAAGAAGAAAACTTGAGAATGCAGCATACTTTGGATGGGAAATAGTCTTTTGGCCATAATAAAATATTATAATAATTTTTTATTATTAATAATGGTGTAATAAATAATATAGATTGTAATGTGATTATAACCTCCATCTTAAGTATTAAAATATTATTGTTTTATTATAATTTTATTTTTTATTATTAATATTTTTGAATTAAAATACTCTCACTTTTAATTAATACAACAAGTTATATAAAATATTTTTTAAAATAATTATATTTAAAGATATTTAACTAAAATTATATTTTAGTGTTGTTTTATTATCTCTAACCAAATATAATAATTATTTATATTTATTCTGTTTTTATCAAATATATAATAATAATTTATACTTAATAATTTTCAAGATAATATATTTTTGTAATAATCTTTTATATTTAGCGATAAAACATTACTTAAACCTAACACACTTTTAATATTTCTATTAATAATTTTATTATATAATATAATTTTAATTCTTAAAAATACAAAATGAATAAGATTACATGTATTAACAATAATAATAATAATAATAATAAAAACCAACAAAACTCACACACTACTGTTAACGGCAGCTTACAACATTAAAATTACTGTTTAAGTCACCTTTATTTTAAAAATAAATAAAATTATATATATAATTAATAAATATAAATTTATATATAAATAATCATATAATACTTTAAATTAAAAATAAAATAATATTTGATTACATAATAATATCGTAAATTAATCGTTTTCAAAGAAATCATGTTACCATAAAAAAGACGGTTAATTATTGATAAATCAATCTTGTAAACTTTAATTAATATATTTCAACATATAATTTTTAGAATGATCAACCGTCAAAATTTGCGTATTTTAAACCACTAAAGCGACAGCATATCTCAAGGATAAACGCAGTGCAAACAAATGTTTTCACATCTAAAAAAATTATATCATCTATGTCCAAAAGGTTTCCGCAAAAGTGTATTTATATAAGTCACGAAATAACATATATAAATAAGTTACATAATTAAATATAATTTTATTATTAATTTAAAATTATTTAATCATATGATAATATAAATTAAATATATATCTACTTATATATTTAAAATAGATACATATAATTTTATTTTTATTTTTTTTCCACATGTTATCTTTAAATATACAAAAGTGCAATTTCTTGTTAACCTTGAAGAGAATTAAAACGGAAAGCTCAAAATTTTAAGCCAATCCAATCAAAGAGAAGAAGGATTTATTAGGATTTTCAAAAGGTAAAAGGACAATTTCCCATCAAAGTTTAATATCGTCCTCAAAGTCATATATACAGAGTTTGAAAAATCTAAAATCTCACTCATGATATAATTGTTATTAGAATTTTTTGTCAGAAATAGGGATGAAATCGTTATTTGACTAATAATATTAAAAAAATATAAACTTCATTCATTTCTCCCCAAGTTTTAAAAACTAATAATTTCACTCTTGTTTAAAATTTTATAATTTTGAAAAATCACATTTTTTCCCTCAAAATTTGTCTTCACCTCTTTACACTCATCTCTTCTTCACCCCATAGAGTATTTCCCGTGCATCGATCAACAGTTTAGGGTGGAGAGGGGAAGTCGTCAGCGCTATAGATGATGGCTAGAAAGAATAAGAAAAAACCCTAAGGTTTACTAGAAAAATGTGATTTTTTAAAGTTAAAAAATTTTAGGTAAATGTGAAATTTTAGTTTTTAAAACTTAGGGGATAAAATGTAATGAATTTTATATTTTTTTAAATATTAGTAAAATGATAATTTTACTTCTATTTCAAATAAAATTTTTTAACTCTAATTAGTCAATAGATAGATTTTTGAATTTTTCAAACCTTGAAAGTATGCCTTTGAAAACGTGACTAAACTTAGATGGAAAATAGTCCTTCGACCTTTTGAAAATTACGAGGAAGTGGCATACCAGAGAAGCAATGTGGTCCATCTTGGATAACTAGATTAATAAGCCAAACTCAACTAAAGGTGCAGTTATCTATTAGACTTAAATTATCTGAGAGGATACAAGGAGTTCTCTGGAAAGAACTTGTCATGATCGCCCATTATTATTGTAGACATTAGTTTTTTCCAAGATGATATCAAGAGAGTTCATGAGGCACATGTAATTAAGGAGTTAACAGACATTTCGTAACGAAAACCGCTAACAAAATGTTTTAATTTTTTTTATAATTATTAAACTTAAAATTAGTATAAATTAAGAGTGAAATACATTTAATATAATGTCCAGGGTATAGAGTTATTTAGCTTTAATAACTATTACAAAGCAACAAGGGTATCTTTTCCTTGTTTTTTGTTATAAAATATAACAAAATTTACTAAAATACCCTAATATAAGGTGAAAATTTGTTGTTTTTCGAATAATTTATTATTTCGATATAGTTTGAGCAAAAGACAATTGTTCTTTCATAATTATAATGATACGACTAAGGGAGGGTTTGGTTAGGTGTAGTAATCTATTTTTATTATTTATCTTATTTTGTTTAATTTATAAAAAATAAAATATTTTGATAATTTTTTATTACTAATGATTACTTAATAGATAATATAAGTAGTAATCTTATTACCACCTTCTATTTAGGTATTTAAAGATTATTAAGATAATTTTTATTTTATTATAATTATACTTTTATTTATTAATTTTTGAAGACACAGATGACCTTATTTTTAATTAATATAATAATATAAAAAATATTTTAGAATAATCATATTCAAAGGTATTTAAATAAAATAATATACTAGTATATATGCATTATCTTTAACTAAACAAAATAATTATTTATATTTATAAATTTTTATAATTTTATATCAAATAATCATTTATATAATTATACTTTTAAGATAATTATCAGTCAAACGTGAAAAAGTTGACCGCGTATTTATGTAATTAGGACTAGAGTTGGTTCATAGGAACTAGGGCTGGATTCGAGCCAAGCCCGTTTGAGCTCTAAACGAGTTAGCCCTAAGCCAGCTCGAGCCAATATTTTCGAGCTCGAGCTTGTTGTTAAAGTTTGTAAATTAAAATTTTTGATATAAAACGATGTCGTTTTAATCAATATGAATTAAAACGAGGTCGTTTTAATAATAAATTAATAAAAAACTCGAATTTGAAACGAGTTAAATCGAACTCAAGCTAAGTTCAATCTCAAGCATAACAAACTCGATGAGCCTGAGCTCGAGCTCTATTATTATTAAATCGAGCCAAATTAGAGTTTAATTTTATTCGAATCTAACCCTAATAGAAACAGGAAGATGAATAAATATTTTTCGCTACTTCTAAGAATTAACAAGGGAATAGAATCAGATACTTAATTCCCTTGTTATTGCAATTGAAAAAACCACTAAAATTTTATGGATAATCAATTTCACGTAACATGGGTAAAGGATTCGGATAAAAAAAAAAAGAAAAATTAAGAATCTTAATTCATAGGTAGAGAATCCAATGAAATTACTTTATTCATCTTATTTTGAATTCAATTTTTTGTTTTTTCTTTTAAAGATTTTTTTATATCAATGATTTATTATTTTATAATTTGTTGATTACAAAATAAAATTTATTTAATGTTGAATTAGTTGGACAATTTATTAGTGTTAACCAACCAACGTTGACCATCGTTAATAGGTGTTGATCAATCAAACTTGATCCATTTTTGGGTATCATTCATTGAGTAATTACCACTGTTGACATTACTTAAAGGGTCCTTTGATTTCAGTTAATAATAATTATTTTGATATTTTATTTTTTATTATTTATATTATCTTATTTGATTTATTAATATTAAGGTATTATAATAATCATTTATTATCAATAATGATATTTTAGATAACATAAGTGATAATTTGATTTTCATATTTATCGTAGGTATTAAAAATAAATTGGTCAATCAATCAAACACTCAATTAATCAATTTATTTTTAAAAAATTAGTTGACTAGGTGATTGATCAACCGACTAAGCACCTAACCAATCAATTTATTTTTAAAAATTAATTAGTTAAATGTTTGACTGATCGATCAAGCTATCCAATTAAGGCTAGATTCTAGCCAAGTCGAGCTCGAGCTCGATTCGGTTTACTTATAGCTAAGCTCGAGCTCGTGAAAGCTAAGCTCAAATTTAGTTCGGTTTGTTTTTCGTTATTAAAACGACGTCATTTTAATACATATTGATCAAAATGATGTCATTTTGTATCAAAAATTTTAATTAAAAAATTTGACGAATAGCTCGAGCTTGATCGAGTTTGCATAGGGCTAGCTCATTTTAGGCTCGTTCGAACAGAACTCGAGCCGATTCGATTCCAATCTAACCGTATATCCAATCAATCTTAAATTCTAAAATATTTTCTGTTTAAAAATAAAATAAAATAAAACAATAATTATATTTATATAATAAAACATAATTATATATATAAAAAATAAAAAAATAACTACACCCCTCCATTTTGCCAGTATCCACATTCTTAAAAACGCTCCAGGGCGCGACAAAACATAGCACAAATATATTACGTAATTAATGATGGTCAAGTGCATTTTGTGCGTATGACAGTTGGAAGATAAACACATATTTAGGATTTAATTCTGTTTCTTTGAATAGTTATCCTAAATTTATTTTAAGATTAAATCCATCTTATCATTCAAGGGTATGCATAACCCAGCTTGATAAAGTTTAAGAAATTTTTTTAAATAAAAAAATAATTTAAAAAATTTTTAAACCAAATTAAATTAAAAAATATAATTTAAACTAATTAAAATTATTTATTTTTAATTATATATTATTTAATTAAATTATAATTTTTTAGAATATAATATAAATAAGTAAAATAAATACAAAATATATATCATATATGTGTTAAAAAATAACAAAATAAATCTAAAAAACAAATTATACAACTAATTACTTAATAAAAAATTATACTATTTTATAAACTAAATCAAATTATAATTTTAAAATAATTTAATCTAATTTTACGGTTTAAACCAAATTAAAATCAACAATCAACTCGTCTGCCTCACTATAAGCCTAAAACAGAGCCGCTGTCATTATGATTACGTAATGGTTTTAACATTTTAATATGTTTTGAAGACGCCATCCAATTCTGAAAACTTATCTCTTTAACAGTCCTAACACTTCTGGGCTGGCTCAAGCTTTCCACCACTGAACAAGGACCGGTGCATTGGGCCTTGCCTTACTTACACATCCAATAACCTCCGTATTTGTGCAGTTCCTTATATAAACATATTATATATATTTACTCTGAGTAAATATATTTATTTATGTCACAATATAATAATCATATAATGGCCCCTTGTTGTGGCTGGCCCTTACTACGTGCCATTGCCAGTTGGGTTTAATGTAATTAAGCTAATCAAGTGGCTTAATATTCATTTTAGTTGATTAATTACTATTTATGCCTAATTGTGACGAACCTAATTTAATCATTACCAATCTGGTGAAAAAAATATTAGGCCAATTACACCTCACACTGTCATACCCCTCCGCCCAAACCCTAATCAAAACTAAAGCAACACATAACTGATTATTATTTTTACAGATTCAAACGCAAACACTATCAAAAGACGCAATTTCAATAACATTATACTATCCCCAATAAACCCCTTAATTTTCAATTAATACCCAAAAACCCCACTGCTCTTGTTACTCGACCGTGCTTAGTACGAACCCAAATCTGGAATAACTTACACCAAACCCTAATTTTAACACACAAGACTAAATTAACCGCCTGTATCCGGTAACCAAAGAAGTAGACCGGTTATCGGCTGTAAAATTTACCATCTCCACATTCGTTTTATTTTTCTTATATCCCTTTGTAAACTTACTCTCTCCCTTCTGTTTGTTAACATTTGGTTGTATGTGTGTATTCTCTGTTTTAATTATCATATTCCCTCTCCCAAAACATTGTTAAAATTTCACAAAATCCTCCAAAATAAAGACAAAATCGAAATTTTTTGTTCTTCTTTAATTTACTCATGGAAGACGATGCTTGGTCGTGAAGAGTAGTTGATTTTTTTGGTGTTGCTAATTCAGCGATGAAACGATTTTTTTATCTTCATTGTAATTTTCGCTTTCCATGATATTTTCATTTCGCTCTGCTAGTTCATTGTCTGAACGTTGCTTTATGTTCAAGTAATGCTAATTACTTGTGATTCCGGTGATCTGTTAAGAGGCTAGGATGAAATTCTGTGTTTTGTCGTTAGATAGATCTGCGATGTCGTTTTGAGAGGTTTTGTTTGAATGACTAAGTTTTTGACTGCAGGATTTTTAAGGTCAATTGAAGTTGAAAGCATGATTTGTTATTGAAGAGAGGTGTAGAGAGATTTTGTGTTTGTTTTTTCAAGATGAAGAGGTCCAGAGATGATGTATACATGAACTCTCAACTTAAACGGCCCATGATTTCTTCGACAGGAGAAGCGTGAGTTTATTTATTTATCTTTGTTGTTTTAATTTTTAATTTTTATTATTGGAGTTCGTTTTGTTATAACGAGATTAAGTTCTTTAATTGATATTACACATAACGTTCTGTTGATTTTTCCTTGGATATTGTGTTAATTTGACAACTAATTGTTGGTTAAAATACTTCGTCGATGGTTATGCTTTGATTTTTTTTTTTTAAATTTTGACTTCCTAAGAAAGATCATGTAATTTAAAAAAAAAAAAAAACTCTGTTGTAAATAACTTCGTAAACTTAATTCTATTCGAGCGGTAGAAAGAGAAGCCAAAAGTAGCAATTATAATGTGTTTGGAACATTACTTATATGTCGTGTATGCAGAAATATGCTTTACTAATTTGAGATATTATTTTCATTTTATTTGGAAAACTATAATCTGATATTGATCTACTGGAAGGGCCCCTGAATTTCAGAAAAGCAGATACTCTTTCTTTGATGCAAGGAAGCGGTTTTAGAAGAAGTTCTAGTTATGTGTGAAAAATATGATCTGGGGATTGATCTACAGTTCGTGTTTTCAAAATTTTGCATTTTTAATTTGTTTTGATATTTTTTTTTGCAAATGAAGCTCTGGGCAACCCCAAGTGATAGGAGGAGGAGGAGGAACTACACAGAAGCTAACAACAAATGACGCTCTGGCATATCTCAAGGCTGTTAAGGACATATTTCAGGACAAAAGGGAAAAATATGATGACTTCCTTGAAGTTATGAAAGACTTCAAAGCTCAAAGGTTTGGTCACGTTACATCATTATGGATTCTTTAATGTTTGTGGAAATACGTTTTTGATTGGTGATTATGTTATCTCGATTGTAGAATTGACACAGCAGGTGTAATAGCAAGGGTAAAGGAGCTATTTAAAGGGCATCGGGAACTAATTTTAGGGTTCAATACCTTCTTGCCAAAGGGATATGAGATCACCCTCCCACTTGATGATGAGCAACCTCCACAAAAGAAGCCAGTTGAATTTGAAGAGGCCATTAATTTTGTAAACAAGATTAAGGTAAAAGTATAATGGCATGGCTAAACTTGAGGTAGTAGTTTTTTTGTCAAGGTTGCAGTCTGATAAATTGTATTCCTGCAGACAAGGTTTCAAGGTGATGATCATGTTTACAAATCATTTTTAGACATTTTGAACATGTATAGAAAGGAAAACAAGTCAATTACTGAAGTCTACCAGGAGGTATGTTCTTTGAATTTATTTTTCATACCTTTTGTTTGGTGTTCCACAGCTTTTTCCTTTGTGTGTTTATCTGGTCTCATGTGCTCACATTGAACTTTTGGCATAATGCTTCTGATTATTGAAGTATATTATCTTGTAGGTTGCTTCCCTTTTCCAAGACCATCCTGATCTGCTTGATGAGTTTACTCATTTTCTACCTGATTCTTCAGCATCAGCATCAACTGCATATGTCCCTTCTGGAAGGACATCTCTGCTCTGTGATAGGAGCTCTGCATTGCCCACAATGCGGCAAATGCATGTTGATAAGGTAATTTTCTGTCTCATCTATGTCATTATTTCATTCTGTTAACTTTAAGCTAATATATGGTGTATGGGCTCTTTTTCCAGAAAGAAAGGACTATAGGTTCTCATGCTGATCGTGACCTTAGTGTTGACCGACCTGATCCGGACCATGATAGGATGCTGATGAAATCTGACAAAGATCAAAGGAGGCGTGTGGAAAAGGAAAGGGAGAGGAGAGAAGACAGAGATAGAAGAGATCGGGAGCGGGAAGATAGAGACTTTGAGAATGATGGCAATAGAGACTTTAACATAAAACGCCTTGCCCCGAAACGGAAGGCTCGTAGAATTGAAGACTCAACTGCTGAACAATTCAATCAAGGTGGGGAAGGTGATGAAAACTTTGGAATGCATCCCGTTTCATCTTCTTTTGATTATAAAAACTCTATGAAAGGTGTGTAATTAAAATCGTAGAATTTGTTGTTTTACCCACATGAATATTAATTTAAAATTTTATTAACTGGCTGCCTTTATCTATTGATAGAAGCTTTACAGTTCTTGAATTTATTTGTCTGCTTCATATAAGACACAAGAACTGAAAAATAAATGAAAGAGGAAAAGTTTTATCCTAGCAGTATATGTGACTAAGGGTTGATAGCTGTTAACTAGTTTCTCTTTGGATATTCATGTATCCTACATAAGCATAAACTCAATTTAAGAAGAGAGAGAGAGAGAGAAAAACGAAGCAGCATTTACATTGCATGTAGATCATTCTATTATCAGTAGAATATAGTTTCAGTATCATATCTGTTGAGTATTTGAGGAACTGTTGTTTTAAATATTGGAATGCCGCTTTACAAGATGTTTCCATCAATAAATTTCTTATGTGTCTGCATACCTGTATGTGCTGATTCTTTTTATGCAAGAAATTGAGTTTTCTTTAACTTCGTTTTTTATGCAGGTGTGTACAGCCAGGAGCTGGCATTCTGCGAGAAAGTAAAGGAGAAGTTATGTAATCCTGATAATTACCAGGAATTTTTGAGGTGTCTTCATCTCTACACCAAGGAAATAATAAGTCGACCAGAATTGCAATCTTTGGTATGGCTGATGAATGTGTTAAGTAGTTATAGTTTAGCTTTTCTTAATCATCTCTGATTTATATTCAGTTATATCTTGAATAAATTGGAGTAAAAAAGATGGTTATTATCATATGTTGTTCACAAGTGCTGTTGAAGAATTTGCTATGAGTAACTGGATTAAATCTATTTATAGTTTAGTTTAAAGTTGATAAACAAATAACTGCAATAAAATTTAAGGCTTTTTATCATTTTGATGCAAGCAAAGTATTGTCAAAGCAGCAGATAATGTCTTAATCCTTGCAAAAAAAAATATTGGCAACTTTTAAAGTTGGCCAAATATCACCCCAACTACTCTAGATTTTAACCAGAAAAAGAAAAAAAATGGGTCATGTTTGTTTCTGGATGGTGGTCAAGTAATACTTTCAAACTTGTTTGACAGGGTGGGCATCAGCTTCCCTGGTTTGCCCTTAATAATCCCACATCAGCTTGACCTCTCTTTTTTTTTATAATCTGCAGCAATATAGAGGGATTACGCTTTCTTATTCATAAGAAAGTTTTACATTCACTCTTTCTTTTTAGCAAGTTCTTAATTAGTCTTTCTCATTCTTATGCCAATTCACAAGAGTGCGTAGTTGATCCATGATAAGGTCTGACTTGTCATACCTCAAAAATTCATTTTATTTGGACTGTAAAAATATGCTTTTCTAAGATTTTTAAGAATTAAAAGTTTCTGTGATTTATCTTCTTTCTTATAAAGCATACATTTTTTATGGAAATGTCACAACCCTTACTTTTTAACTTATATTATTAATAGGTCACCTGATGCATCTATTGAGAGTCTTTTGCTAGTAAGAAATTAGTGATTGTGAAACTTTTTCATGTATCAGGTCAGTGATTTGCTTGGAAAGTATCCAGATCTTATGGATGGGTTCCATGGATTTTTGGCTCGCTGCGAGAAAAATGGTAACCATTTAAAACAGATGCCTTAAATTTTCTAATGTTCTTGTTGCATTATCAACATTTTATCTAATTAAGTCTTTCACTGCAGAGGGATTTCTTGCTAATGTTATGAGCAAAAGTAAGTAAGCTTATTTCTTTTCTTGTTATATTATCTCATATTTTCTTCATTATAGAAGTTTCCTTTGGCTGGTTTTCCACCTGAAGTAGAATTCATGTAAAATGCTGGATCAAGATGATACATTTCTAATGTTAAATCTTGCATGATTATATTGATTGTCTGAACTCGAGTAATGAACCTAATGACTTTAGTTATAGTTAGGTTGGTTCAATTCTTCAGACATTTAGGCTCATTGCTTGATGGGATACCTGTAATTAATATGCATTACATATGGATGATGCTAGATTCAGAAGTTTTGTAATTTGTAATCACCATGGGTTTTATTAGACATGCTGATTCTACCAATAGGATAATTTGACTTAGTTGCGTTGGGAGGTGCACCTTGATGCTTTGTTTGTTTTATTAATCCTTAATCTTCATTCACTGCAGAATCTTTGTGGAATGATGGTTTGCCCAGATCTGTTAAGGTAGAGGACGGGGATAGAGATCGAGATCGTGAAAGGGATGATGTGGTTATAGATAGGGACCGTGAAAATAGAGACAGAGATAGACTTGATAAAAATGTGGGCTTCGGAGTTAAAGATGTGATAGGTCAGAAGATGTCTTTGTATTCCAGCAAGTATATGGCAAAACCTATTCAAGAACTTGACCTCTCAAACTGTGAGCGCTGCACTCCCAGTTATCGACTTCTTCCAAAAACTGTATGTTCTTTTTGGTTTTAATTTGCTATTATTTTAGTTGTCTTTTAAGGAGACACTGTGACTTCCCTAGGCCAAAAAGGGAATGATAAGAGAAAGTAAAAGAGACACTGACACTCCTGCAATTTTTTTTTTTTTTCGCATTTGTGTATACTATCATGCAGTATCCAATACCTGCAGCAAGCCAGAGAACAGAGCTGGGTGCTGAAGTACTGAATGATCATTGGGTTTCCGTAACTTCAGGAAGTGAAGATTACTCCTTCAAACACATGCGCAAAAACCAGTATGAAGAAAGCCTGTTTCGATGTGAAGATGACAGGTTGGAGGTTGCCCGAAATTGTAATGTTTACTTGTTTCCTTGCATGTGCTCTCTTGAGTAAATTTATGAATGACACCCAGTAATACCTGTTTTTGTCCCCAAAACATGTGTATCTGTCCATAGTAGGCTTTATTTCAACCTGTTAATTGCTGCTACTCATTTTCATTTGATGCCTGGTTTATAAGGAACTTAAAATTCCGGTTGGAGTTTATCTTTGTGGATTCAAGAGTAAATAAATATTTGCAAAGCCTCCCCACTCCCCCCTCTCCTAGTTTCTTACCTTCTCTTGTTCGCCATTTCCTAAATTAAGTTTCAATATTCTGATTATATTGGCTTTGGCAAGTGACTACTTTTTCGGAACAACGTTGACAGGTTTGAATTGGACATGTTGTTAGAATCTGTGAATGTAACTACCAAACGTGTAGAAGAATTGTTGGAAAAGATTAATAATAACACAATCAAAACAGATGGCCCTATTCGTATAGAAGAACACTTCACAGGTATTAAATTGACTGATGCCAGGTGAAAATCTGTCTAGTTTTTTTTTATGTGAGCTCATTTATTCAATACCTTCATCTTATGAACTTATTCCCTTTGGTCGGTTAATTCAGCTTTGAACCTAAGGTGCATTGAACGATTGTACGGTGACCATGGACTTGATGTGATGGACGTCTTACGAAAGAATGCTTTTCTTGCTTTGCCTGTTATCCTGACTCGATTGAAGCAAAAGCAAGAAGAGTGGGCAAGGTGTCGTTCTGATTTTAATAAAGTCTGGGCTGAAATCTATGCCAAGAATTATCATAAATCTCTTGATCATCGTAGTTTCTATTTCAAGCAACAGGACTCAAAGAGCTTGGGTGCGAAAGGTATTTTATTAGGTTTCCTTTTGTCCCGGTTGAATACACACCATGATCTGTTGTATTGATAGAGTCCACACCAGAATTCGTTTGTATGGGTAGAATACATACTTTGATATTTTTTGACATATTTATGATCTTGATTCATTGATTTTAGGCTTAGTTACCAAATGCTAGTACATATGAGAACAACTTTGAAGCTACCACATAAGCAAATTTGCACCTTGAAAATGTGCCTAAATCGGCAGTCTACCTTTGGAGTTGCACTTTCCAAATCTTGGTGGGGAATTAAGTATAAATGTGACATGTCTCACCCTGGTTAAATGGGGATTCCCTGAATGTGGTTTTTCTGTCGTTTAATTTATCTGTTTACTTTGAATGTTTGGGAGATATTTAATAGCATAAATATCTCAAACATGCACTCCATAGTTATTTGTTTCCATATGTGAAGGAACTCCAAACATTGGGCTTAGTAGTAAAAGCCCTTGGTTTCAACCGAGGTCAAGGTTAAAATCCATTTGATGGGCCAATCTACATGGGTTATTTTATCCCACAAGCTGCATTCCTACAGTGATTGTAGGGTTTGGAATTATTCTCAGTGTACAACTCAATGAACATGATGTGATGGTTGAGGGACTTTCGCATAAAGTAAAAGAATGAAAAGGAACAAGATAATTTATTAGATTTAACCAGTTTCATAGGACATCCTTTGCCTTATATGTTCAGTTCTAATTGCTAATTTGTATATTTTTTATAGCTTTGTTGGCAGAGATAAAAGAAATCAGTGAGAAGAAGCACAAGGAAGATGACACACTTCTTGCTATTGCTGCTGGAAATAGACGGTCTATTGTTCCTCATTTGGAATTTGAGTATCCAGATCCTGACATTCATGAAGATTTATATCAGCTCATTAAATATTCATGTGGAGAAATGTGTTCAATTGAACAGTTAGACAAAGTAATGAAGATCTGGACAACTTTCTTGGAACCTATACTTGGTGTTCCTCCTCGGCCTCAGGGTGCAGAGGACACTGAAGATGTTGTAAAGGTCAACAATCATTCTGTCAAAAGTCGTGCTGCTAGTGTTGGTGATAGTGATGGAAGTCCTGATGGTCCTGCTACTGTCACCAATTCTAAACATGTGAATCCTTCCAGAAATGGAGATGAGAGTATTCAACCCGAACAATCAAGTTCTTCTAGGGCTTGGCTGCCAAATGGGGTTCGTGAGGTTAAAGAAGATGGTTCAGAAGCTTATCAAATTGCTCGTAAGAGTGACAATTTCTGTGATAGTTCTGAGCAAGATAAATTGCAGAGCAATGCAGCTATGGCTGATGAAACATCTGGGATCAGCAAACAAGCTAGTACCAATGAGCGGTTTGTCAATACAAATGCATCGCTTGGGACTGGGGCAGATCGAAGTAATGGAAGGACTAACATAGAGAACACATCAGGTTTGTCAAATGCTTTCAAATCAATATAACTTATCTCTGTTTACCCATTTCTCTCCTGAACTTTAATGCTAAATTTTCTATAAATTTTAATTATAATTTATAATGATGTCTTCACTGCTGAGATTCTTCTTCTTTACTAATTTTTTTCCAGGGCTTAGTACAACTCACTGTAGACCTGGCAATCTCACTGTTGAGGGTGGACTTGAGTTAAGGTCAAATAATGAAATTATTTTCCCTTCATCAGAGGTACAGCTTTTAATGCTATCTCTATGTATGTTTATTCACTTTCAAGTAAGGGAATGTATTTTACCATTTCATGAAATATGGATTATACAGTATAGAATCACACTATTTGATGGTTGATACCTTATGCCAGTGGAACACTAAGGGTGCGTTTGGTTGGGAGAATTTATTATTACCTTGGTAATCTATCTTTTATTCCCTTGTTTGGTTTGTCAGTAATAAAAGATTACAGTAATCTTCTATTACCAATGCTGACGTGACAGGTAATATAGGTGGTAATCTGATTACCACTTTCACCTTAGGTATTTAAAGATTACTGAGGTAATCTTGAGTTTATTATAATTATATTATTATTTATTAATTTTTTGAGATAAAAATAAATTTATTTTTAATTAATATGACAAATAATATAAAAAAATATTTAAAAATAATTATATTCAAGGGCATTTAAATAAAATAATTTACTAGTAATCTTTTATTACCTTTAACCAAACACAATAATTATTTATACTTATCAAATTTTATCAAACACAGTAATCATTTATACCCAGTAATCTTATAAGTAATCTATCTTCAAGGGAATCTTTCTATTTTAGTAATCAAACATTACCCAAACCAAACGCCCCCTAATTGTTGTAAATTTTTTAAAATATTAACTATGTTGAATGTGAAAGAGCTGATAATTGATTTCATTATTGACTTTCTATCTGTTCCCAAAGCAAAGTTGCTTTGGATGACTATTTAATAGAAAATTGCAAACAAATATTATGGTCCTGGTGATAGATAGCATTTTGACTGAAACAGTTATGGAGTCATTTGAGACAGCATCTTCTCATCATTTGCTTACTTTGTTGTTCAAACAGTTAAACAACTGCTATTCTCATACTTCTCAATGGTTCTTTCCCTCCTGTTGATAGGCTATTTAATTTTTGAAGTTTGGAATTATTTAGTTTGATAGACCTTTAGGTATGCGTTGGAAGTAGCTTATACTAGTTATGATTTATATTTTCAAGTTCTCCCACATATTAGTGCAGTTTGTTTCATTGATTGGTCATCCAGGGTTGCCATGATTTATTTTTTAAATAAAAAGTTAGTAATCAATTAAAAACTCGGTTCTGAGTTCTTTTTAGTATTGTTTTATGATGCTTTAACTCTGAAAGATGATTCCATGTTCATTATTGATGTTGCAGGCTGGGGGTTCTTCAAGACAGATGATAACAACTAATGGGGTGCTGACAGAAGGCGCAAAGACTCAGAGATACAATGCAGAATCTGATATGCAGTTTAAAATTGAAAGAGAAGAGGGTGAATTATCTCCTAACGGAGATTTTGAGGAGGATAATTTTGCTGCTTATGGAGAAGCTGTTCTGGAGGCCGTGCCTAAAGCAAAGGATGTTGCTGTCAGCAGACAATATCAAACCAAACATGGAGAAGAAGAAATATGTTGTGCGGAGGTTGGGGGTGAAAATGAAGCTGATGCTGATGATGAAGGTGAGGACAGTGCTCAGAGGTCTTCAGAGGACACTGAAAATGCCTCTGAGAATGGTGATGTGTCTGGAAGTGATTCTGGTGATGCTGAGGATTGTTCTCGGGAAGAACATGAGGAAGATGGAGACCATGATGAGCATGATAACAAGGCGGAAAGTGAAGGTGAAGCTGAAGGGATGGCTGATGCTCATGATGTTGAAGGAGATGGGACGTTATTACCATATTCAGAACGTTTTCTGCTGACCGTGAAGCCTCTTGCAAAGCATGTTACCCCATCTCTACGTGATAAAGAAAAGGACTCTAGGGTTTTCTATGGAAATGATTCCTTCTATGTGCTTTTTAGGCTTCACCAAGTAAAAACCTTTTTGTGTTATCTTTTTTCTTTCATTCTTTTATTATTATTATTATTTTTGGTACGTGAGAGCGTATTATATATTCGAATGACGTTACCGGATTAAATTCTTTTGTTAATTCATTGACTTCATGTTCCCTATTTCTTTGACAGACATTGTACGAGAGAATACAGTCGGCAAAGATTAATTCATCATCTGCTGAGAGGAAATGGAAGACATCTAATGATACTGGCCCTACGGATCTTTATGCCAGGTAGTTTAGTTTTAGAGGATTTTGAGTATTCTAGCCTTATATGATTTGAAAGTGTATGCTAATTTGGAGATCTGATGTAGGTTCATGAGTGCACTTTATAGTTTACTGGATGGTTCTTCTGACAATACAAAATTTGAGGATGATTGCCGAGCTATTATTGGTACTCAGTCTTATGTTTTGTTTACATTGGACAAGCTGCTATATAGACTTGTCAAACATGTAAGATGCTTGGTTTTATTTCTTTTAGTATATTGGTTTTTTACCTTTTGCCTATGCACTGCTTTAAATACTATTTGTTGTTTGTTTTATCAGCTCCAAGCAGTAGCAACAGATGAGATGGATAACAAGCTTCTTCAACTGTACACATATGAGAAATCTAGAAAACCTGGAAGATTTCTTGATATGGTTTACCATGAAAATGCTCGTGTACTTCTTCATGATGAGAACATATATCGTATTGAATGTGTATGGTTTTCATTACTTTCTTCCAATTTTCTTTTACTTTGAGGATTGTTCGTGACTTTATATAGGAAAATATTGAATATAAGTAATTTCATTTTTGCTGCAGTCATCTACGCCAACCCATCTCTCTATTCAGCTTATGGACAATGGACATGAGAAGCCTGAAGTGACAGCTGTTTCCATGGATCCCAATTTTGCTGCATACCTTCATAATGTCTTCCTATCAATTCCTGGGAAAAAGGATAAGTCTGGGATATTCTTGAAGAGGTTTGTGAAAATGGAAAAAGTCAAACTTTTTTACCGTCATATTGGTGATGGCTATTAATTGTTGCCGTTTTACAGGAATAAATGCAAAGTTGCAGGTGATGATGAATTTTCTTCTACATGCCAGGCCATGGAAGGACTTCAAATTGCTAACGGTTTGGAGTGCAAGATAACTTGCAATTCATCCAAGGTATTTTATTTTGTAAATCTTTCTAAGCCAACTCTAACTTGTTTGGTGGCCTAATTGAGTTCAAATTTTTTGTGTCATTTTGTATATCAAATGTTTTTTTTTCCACTAGAAACTGTTAAATTATATTAAACGAGAGATTGAAGTAAATATATCATTGTGCTAATAATATGGAAATTTATACATGGTAGGTGTCGTATGTTTTGGATACGGAAGATTTCTTGTTTCGAACAAGAAGGAAAAGTAGAAGGATCCCTCAGAACAGCCCATGCCACAACCAGGCAAAGGCTTCAAATGGTCATCCAATTAGAAGACTACAACGGTTTCAAAGATGGCTTTCTGGCTCATAATATGCTTCTGTAGTAGATGTGGTACGTGCTACTTTTCCATTGCTGTATCTGGTAGCATACATAAGAATCAGAAGAAGATGATTTATATATTTTGAATAACTTGCATTTCAGCTATTTTTGTAATTCAAATGCCTTGACTACACATTAAATACACTGGTGCTGGGATCGGAAAGGTCAACAGCGCCGCGAGTGGAAAAGCTTTTTTGCAGGATTCATGTTTCATGTACTATGATATTTCTGTCTGACCAACTCAATAAAGAATCTGAGAAAAGGGGAATTGGCTCGGAAGATTGTAGTATAACGAAAGTTTGTGGCATTTTTAGCCGTTCAGGGTGTACATAGAGAGGTAATATGTGATGTAAAACCTGAGATAGATGTTCATTCCATTCTTCTAAATTTTTTGTTTTTCTTTTTGAGAACTGCCATTTATTCAAAGGAGGGTTGAATTTCTCTGACGTGATAACAGCTAGCAGCTCTGATTCCCCTGATTCTTTTGCAGTGATTTGACAGGAATGTTGAGAATCAGACATGACTCAACATCCCTTTATTCGGCCATCTAAAATTCGATTAGGTGGCTCAGTGTATAAGGTTAAATCAGAACCGACACCCGTCTTTGCCCTGGAATTTGAATATTATAATAGGACATGCACTAACCTCTTTTGCCCCCTACCGACTGGACGGATCTGGCTGGTGTCATCTGCCACGTTTGTCACCCCCATAACTAAAAATATTAATAAAAATAAAAATAAAAATTAAGCTATCTCCTTTTAAATTAAAAACATTTGTTTTTGTTGAATTAAAGCCTAAATCAAATCTCTCACCCAATAATGTATTTTCTGCGACCACGGTCTTCGGTTATCATCTTCCACCACCACTGTCACCGTCTATTGCTCTTTTTCGTCCACCTCTAGTACAAAACTCACATGGTTATGGCTTTGACCACCACCAATGTCGTTTATTAGCTACCACCACTACTGTTGGTTGTCTTTTACACCACCACGGCCGTCCATCACTAAGTCTTGTTTTGTTTTATGGCTTCAGATTAACTAGTGATGGTGGTTATGAAAGATACTGTTAGAGTTAATTACTTTTCATGCACCAAGTATGTTGGTGTTGCATCAAAGTATCAAAGATGTAAGAGTACAACCAAATAAAAATAGAGAATTGTTCCTTTCATTTCAATGTTGTGGATGTAATTTTTTGTTCATAATCTCACTTTATATATTAATATGATTTTTAATTTATTATGTTATTGTTTCCACCTTTTTTATTGTATTATTATGTTCGAATAATTCTCACTGTCATAATATCAATAAATTAAGATAATAATTTCATAGAAATATAAGATAGAAGAAGTGCATAGGAATGGTAGTTTAAGCATGGAATGATTTTTTATTCATTCGATAATTTTGTCCAACAATGTAAAATCTATGGGATTAATATAGGTTTTGAAGTTATTATACATTCTTCAAAGAAAGGAGATAGTGGACGGATGAAAAACACGAAATAACTTGTTCTTGTACTAGGAAGTTGAGTAGTAACTCTAGAAATGTTTTTAAATTGAATCTAATAACAAAAGTTAATTGTAAGGCTCAAATTGATGCATCTATATGTTCTAATAGAAAATGAAAAATATGTTTAATTGTCTTTGATCATAACCATGATTTTAGTAGTCTTGCCGAAATTAGATATTTTAAGAACATTCAAATATATCACTGTTATGAAAAGGAGGCTTGAAATGAATGATAAGGTTGGAATTAAAGCAAGTAAAAATTTCAATTTTTTGTTTGTTAGAGCAAATAGTGATGAGAATTTGTCTTTTAACACTACAATAAAAAGGTCACGATGATATAACTTGGTGCTTAAGATGTTTCTACAATCCAAATTTTTTGTTAAATAAAAAAAGAGAAATCAAATTTCTTTTACGTAATGGATTTATATGCAAACCGTCTATTAAAAAAATGTTTTATGGGTGGATATAATAAGTTGGGTTGCTTTAAAAGAATTTGATTGTATTGTGACATTTGACGCTACATACCTAACCAACAAATATAATATATTATTCAATGCTTTTGTTGCTGCTAATTGTCATGGTCATTCAACATTGTTGGGTGGTGGGTCAATCTTTAATTAGAACACAAAAATATTTGTTTGACTTGTTCAATCTTGGCTTGTATGTATTTTGAATTATACTCTTAAGGGTGTTTGATTTGGGTAATGTTTTATTACCAAAATAGAAAGATTACCTTGAAGATAGATTACTTAGAAGATTATTGGTATAAATGATTACTATGTTTGATAAAATTTGATAGGTATAAATAATTATTGTGTTTGGTTAAACGTAATAAAAAATTACTAATAAATTATTTTACTTAAATGTCCTTGAATATAATTATTTTCAAATATTTTTATATTATTTGTCATATTAATTAAAAATAAATTTATTTTTGTTTTAAAAAATTAATAAATTATAATATAATTATAATAAAATTAATATTACCTTGATAATCTTTAAATACCTAAGGTGAAAGTGATAATCAGATTATTACCTATATTACCTGTCACGTCAGTATTGGTAATAGAAGATTATTGTAATCTTTTTTTACTGATAAACCAAACAAGAGAATAAAAGATAGATTACCAAAATAATCTTAAAAAACTGAAACCAAACGACCCCTTAAGGTAATAATCACAAATCAAGATAAGACAATGCAAAATGAAATTTAAATTGGGTTCCCTAGAACATGATATAAATGGTGTTTGCGAGTTTGTGACATATAATGAAGAAATTATCTAAAGAGTTAGGAGATTATTGCGAATATCAGTATATTAAGTTTTCTTTATAAAATATCATGTATGATTCATGGACATGTGAGAAGTCTGAATAACGATAAAATATGTGTATTTATAAACACAATATTCATTTCAATGCTTTGTTACTTGGACTTTATGATGAAAAATGATGTTGGGTGTTGGCTTTTGTAAAGATATTTTTTAGGTAGGTATGTCAATGTAGTGAAAGTATTCATGTATTTTTTTTAAAATATATTAATTCAAAAGTTACTTTAAAATAATACGTGAACATCTTTCAAATCGTGAGTCCCTTACATAAGCACTTATGTTATTGATAAATAATTTTAAGATGCAATGTTACTTAGCATTAATTTTAGGAATATTAATTAAAATAGCTTTTTATTTTATCATTTATATATATAATTACTTTTTTTATTATATAAATATAATCATTTTTTAATTTGATTTTGTTTTTAAAAGAAAAAGATATTAAGATTTGCGATTGATTAGATGGGTTGGTTGGTTAGCCAAACACCTGACCAACTTTCCCACCATCAAAATTGTTAAAAAATTTTACATTTTTACCTCTTATCTCAGTTTTGATTGAATAAGTAAATGAGTTTATATTTGACTAGTTGAGTCAATCTATACTATTGACTACTGTTTGACCAATGTTTGGCTGATATTGACTATATTTAGTTGGTATTTTCCATCGAGGTTAATTACTACATTAAAAATTACTTTTTCAATTTTTTTAAAACTTTTTTTAAAACAAATTTAATTAAATAATAATTAAATTTTTAATAAATAATTTTGTGGAAAAAATAATAATATATGCAATGTAATTCATACACAAAATATAACATAGTTTAAAATTAATACAATCCAATATTCTCTCAAACATCACACTAGTGTTTTCAAAATTAGACCGAACATCAATTTGGTGAACAGGACAATCCAATCCAATTGGTTGTCAGACCATTTGATAAGTAGTTAATTGATTAACTATATAAAATTAATATTCAAAATAATTTTGTATAGTTAATAATTAAATATATAATTTAAATTATTATAATATAAAAATAAATTTAGTTTGAAAATATACATTTTTAACATTGATAGTATATAATGAGTTTAACAAAAATTGATTTTTTTCTAACTGATCGGATCAAATTTAAGTTTCTACTTGGTTCAATTGTCTGAACTATTGATCTAACTCAAGAAGGATATTTCCGTAAACTATAACCATTTTTCTCGGCTAATATCGATTAAATTGACTAATCTAAACAATTAGCATAACATTATAAATTATATAATGGAATTATGGAATGATGTGTTATATAATTTGTTAAATGCTATGTTATGCATGTGCCAAATATTTTTTAACTAGCCAGTGTAAATAAAAGTTGCTTTTCTTTTATAATAAAAAATCATTTTTAATACTTTTAACCTTTTCTTAGTTTAAAAATTATGTTATTACGAAAAAAATAAAATAAAAGGGACGAAAATTAGAATCAAACAATAAGAATGAAATTAAAAATGGGAATTCTCGTTAACTCAACTTGCTTAGGGTTTATTTTGTTTACGTTTGTATGAAAATGATGACGATAAAACTATGTATATATATTTTTATATATAATTTATATACATAAATAATATATTATAATATAATTAGATAATTTTAAATTAAAAATAAAATAATATATAAAATATTATTTATATACCAAAATTATATATTAAGTTATAAAATAAAGCGCCTTAACGGCATTGTTAATAATAGAAAAAAATAAAAAAATGTGCCCACCAGACAGAACAACGTGAAACACATCTTCGTCTACGCTTCAGAATTCCAACTTCCGTTCGGTCCGCCTACCAAAGCAACGGAGTCTGCTGGTGTGCTGGGCTTGGAATATAATATATTTAAATACTACATTTAATTTTGGCCAAATGACTATGTCCCACCCAAGGTTTGATGTTTTCCCAAGTTTCTACCCTTTAACTATGAAAACATCAAACACCCACTCATGACCGGTTAGATTTAACAAAACCCTAACTCCTGAAAATTTAATCTCATTTTCCCCCCTAAAAGTTTAAAAACTAGTATTTTTTTTTCTAAACTAAGTTTGAAAAGATCACATTTCCCCCCCTAGGGTTTATTTCCAAACCCTTTCACTTTCTCTGATGCCATCGCCGACCGTCTTCCCCTCTCGATGGTTTCTCTTTCACCGACGGCCCCCCTCAACTCCACCCCAACGTCTCCCACGCAGAGAAAAGTCGTCTGGGAAGAGAAATCATCTTCCCAGATGACGAAGACGATCGTCTTCCCAGATGAAGACGACTCGTCTTCCCAGAGGACGACGAGTCGTCTCGTCTTCGTTTGGGAAGACGAATCTTTCCCAACGAAATTTTTCGTCTTCCACGGCTTCTCCGACTTCGATCGGACTTTCAAATAGGAGGAAAGAGATCGCTGGAAGGAGAGGATGCTTCGGGAGGGAGAGGTCGTCGACAATATCACCGGAGATTTCAAAACGAAACCCTAGGGTGAAACTGCAATTTTTTAAAACTTAAGCTAGGAGAAAATTTTAGTTTTTAAAGTTTATGGGAGCAAAACTAGATTCTATTTTAGTTTATTTTTAATATTATAGAGAAAATACCGATTTTACCTCTACCACCGTTAGAGTTTTGTTAAATCTAACCGACCATGGGTGGGTGTTTGATGTTTCTATAATTAAATGGTGGAAACTTGCAAAAACATCAAACCTTGGGTGGGAAATAACCGTTTGGCCTTTAATTTTCTTCAAATGACACCCACAAAAAAGTCAAATCTCTCAAATTCTACCCAACACTGGCTTTTATTAGCGTTTTAAAAATAAGACCAACCACTTTTATTAGTTTATGTTCAATCAATTCAACTGAATAATTAATTAGTTTAATTTATTATTAAATTATTATATATTTTTTAAATAATAATAATATTAAATATTTATAATATTTTTTAAATATAAAATATATGAAATATATAAAACATAATTTTAAATATATTAATTAAATAATTAATACTCTATTACTTAAATAAAGAAAAAATAAATTATAAATTATTAGTTTTAAATAATTATTTTGATTCAATAAATTTATTAAATTTAACTAAATTTTAAATAAATTAATATTTATATATAAATTTAATTAGATTATAAAATTAAATCAGATAATAAATTAATTTATGATTCAATTAATTGAATTGAGAGATTCAATCTGACTGTAAAACCACGGATTTTCATTTCCTCCTCAAAGTTTGGAAGAAAAAAGGCCAAAAAATAATAAAGCAATCATTCAATAAAAAACAACAGCCTTTTCTGTATATAATATAATTTTTCTGGTTTCTGTTTTCAGTTTTTGCTTTGACTATACAACATGAAATGTAAAACCGCTTGGTCCTTTGAAAAAAAGGCCAAGCGACTATTTCCCACCCAAGGATTGCTGTTATCCAAGTATCTCTCCTTTTAACTTTGAAAATCTTAAATATCTATTCATAAATAATTAAATTTAACGATAATAAAGATAAAATTATTATTTTATCTATAATATTAAAAATAAACTAAAATATAATCTCTTTTTCTTTCCTTAAACTTTAAAAACTAAAAGTTTTCTCTAACTGAAGTTTTAAAAAATGATAGTTTCCCTTTAAGGTTTGGTTTCCAGATTTTTGATACTAAATCTGATAATATTACCAACCGTCTATCCCTTCCGAAACTTTCTCTACCTCCAGCTGTTTCTCTCCACCCATTTGGACGTCTGTTCGATGTCAATCTTTTTCTAAAGATATCGTCTTCGTTTGGGAAGACAAACGAAGATGAAGAGCTTCGTCTTCTCTGACGAAGTTCTTTGTCTCTCATCATCTTCCAAGCCTCATTCGACGTCAATCAAGTATCCAAATGGGTGGAGAGAGATCATCGAAGGGAGAAAAAGTTTTAGGAGGAATAAACAACTGACAACAACATCTATCAGATTTGATATCAAAGATCTAAAAACCAAACCTTAGGGGAAAACTATTATTTTTTAAAACTGAGGTTGACGGAAAACTTTTAGTTTTTAAAGTTTAATGGGGAAAAAAGATAAAATTTTAGAGGATTATAGTTCCGTTAAATTTAACTGCTCATAGATAAGTATTTGAGATTTTTAAAGTTAAAGGGGGGATACGTACAGGAATTGCAATCCTTGGGTGGGAAATAGTCTTTTGGCCTAAAGAAAATATTGAAGAATTGTAATAAAGAAGCGCCCAGTTGTAAAAGCAACTAGTCAAACAAATAATGATTGAGCATTAAACGTTACTAGGTCCCAAAAGAATGATTTAACCAAGTTTCTCATTATATATTTTTTTTTATTAAAAAAAAATATATTTTTTTGATATATAATTTAAAATTATAAATAATATATTATTATATAATTATTATCGAAATTATGAATTTGGTTAAGCTACTGGGAGAAATGGAAATTGGCTTTTCTGCCGCTGGCCAACCCAAATTGAATATACATATATGCAGAGCTTTCACTACATTTCTTGCATATCTGTCTCCGCTGCCACCAAACCACTCTCACAAACCAAACCAAGTCAACTGTCGAGATGGCTCTATCACGCCTTACCTCCTCCTCCACCGCTCGATCTTCAACCCTCCTTAAACCTCTAACCACCGTCTTTCTCCTCCGCCGTCCGATCTCTACCGACACCACGCCCCTCATTATTGAGACTTCCGTCCCTTTCACGGCCCACAATTGCGAAGCGCCTTCGCGCTCCGTCGAAACCTCTCCCAAAGAACTCTTCTCCTTCTTCCGCGACATGGCTCTCATGCGTCGGATGGAGATTTCCGCAGATTCTCTTTACAAGGCAAAACTCATCCGTGGATTCTGCCACTTGTACGACGGACAAGAAGCCGTGGCTGTGGGCATGGAAGCCGCCATCACTAAGAAGGATTGCATCATAACTTCTTACCGTGATCACTGCACGTTTGTTGCCCGCGGTGGGACCCAGCTTGAGGTTTTTGCGGAGTTGATGGGGAGAAAGGATGGTTGTTCCCGGGGAAAGGGAGGTTCGATGCATTTTTACAAGAAAGATGCCGGTTTTTATGGAGGCCATGGGATTGTTGGGGCCCAGATTCCGTTAGGATGTGGGTTGGCTTTCGCGCAGAAATACTCCAAGGATGAAACAGTGACCTTTGCGTTGTACGGTGACGGTGCGGCAAACCAGGGGCAGTTGTTCGAGGCACTTAATATTTCTGCTCTTTGGGATCTGCCAGCGATTTTGGTCTGCGAGAATAATCACTGTAAAGAAGAGCTTACTTTAATTGAAATTAAATATTGTTTTATTGTGTTTATGATTGATTTTTGGAGGTGGTTGGTCTTTGCAGATGGAATGGGGACAGCTGAGTGGAGAGCAGCCAAGAGTCCGGCCTACTACAAGCGCGGAGACTATGTTCCAGGTTTGAAGGTAAGACTGAATTTGAATTAGTAATTTCTAATACGGTTTAGGAAATTTTAGATTATCGTGAAATTTAGATCCGCTTTTGAGTGTTTCAATTATGTATATATCATTTCACATGTAAGGTTGGAGAAGTTATTAGCTGGCTTTGGGCTATGTTGAAGGCAAAGCAAGACAATCCTGTGCCTTTATGTTTATCTATTTGCATTAGTGCTTAGGAATATTTTCCTTTCCATATATTGAGCAAAACGGTGGAGAGCGAAATCCAAAGCATGAAATTTTTTTTGAAGTACCTGTAAATTGTGGATTTGTTTTACCCTTGTGCAGTCAAGTTTTAAGAAAATTTTAAATAGATTGAAAAAGAAACTTTTTAGAAATGTGAACTCATTAAAGATACAAGTTGTAACTGTGCACAGGAATATTTTTCATTTTTTCTACATGCTTTGAGCTCAACTACTCACAAACGGAACAAAAGTGTATTTTCAAAGAAGTTTTGGTAAATTATTCTGTTATCTTGGGCATTTGTTATTGTAGTTTATGTAGTTTTGGTAATATGATAGTTTGTGACAGGTTGATGGCATGGATGCCTTTGCTGTGAAACAAGCTTGCAAGTTTACCAAGGAGCATGCTCTGAAGAATGGACCAATTGTAAGTTCATAGATTGAACTGTTGATACTAATTATGTGTCTAGTTTCCAGTGTAAACAATTGTTCATGTGATTTGAATATTACCAAACAAAACTGCTTCTTTGCCTTAAAAAAATTATCCTTTCTCTTCTCATTGAAGTAGCTCTTTTTCTCCCCTCCTTTTTTAATAATGTCTATCCTTGCTGTGATATTTGAATATTCGAGTAACAGTACTCTATTTTGACTACCTTCAGGAAGCATAAATCTTGCATTATTATGTATTGCAAATAAATCTGAAGGAAGTGTTAAACATAAATTTTTGAATGAAGACTGAAAGTAACCATATACAAGCTATAATTCAATTCCAACATTGAACTGCTTATGTTTGCCTTCATGACTCCTTGTTTGTCAATTGGACAATTTTGAGTTTCTATCAACACTTTATTTGTCTGTGAGGTTTCTTGTTTTGCTATAATAGCTTGGCTTGAAAATATTAAGGCCAAATCTTTTGTGAGGTCATATACTGCTAAGTTTGTGAGCCTTTTGACAAAACATGAGAACTTTGCTAACGCTTTCCATTGCCAAGGGCAGTGGCATTTATCTATCTTTAATTGATACCAGTTATAAACATTTGGAATGGTAACATACGCAAAATGTTGTATAGCTGTGTGGTTGATGATTACTTTTCTCTTGTGGGAAAGCCAACTCCTTCCTCTGATTTGAGGTTTGCACACCTTGAATGGTTGCTTGGATGAAATTCTGTTTGACAAGAAGCTCACTTAAGCTTGGGATTTGCTTGCCTATAAGTGCCTTTGATTAGCACAATTAGACATGTGTTACACTGTAGATATCTGCCGAATACCTGTTTTAATGGAAGAAGTTTCTTTGTGCTAAGCTTTGATTGAGAATGACATGGAAATGTCATTTTGGTTTTGATTATATGCTCCTTTTTGTGCATTCATTATCAATTCAGAGGTCCAAAGTTACTATGAACTCTAGGAGCAACTGGGGGATAAAAGCCAAAAGTGCATAATATATATTGAGGTTTGCTGTGCTAGAAATCACCTCGTGTGCTGCTTTTTGATGGCAGGGATCTCCATTTTTTTTGTTCAGAAGACTGAAATCTTGTTTTAAATTAGAATGTGTGCTTTTCATAGGATTTGCGGAACCAACTTAATAATTGCCAAACAGTTGGATAAATAGGGTTATTCTCATATCATTCCTAATTTTGAATATGGGTTGGGAAGATGTGAGATGAAGGTTTTTGCTTTGTGCTATAATTCTTTGAAAAATGAGAGAATCATGGCTAGCGATCATAAGAGGCTTCATTTTGCAGCCACATTTTATAGAGTTGGCTTTGTTTTTGTGCGAAAGAAACATGTGATGCTGCTTTTGTATTTATACTTAAGTTGTAGGAAAAACTTGCTGCCTTTAGGAAAGATGAGAATGTTCCTGTTTCTGGAATCATGCTATATCTTACGTTTTCTAATTTCAATTTTCAGATGATTTGGCTTGTGTTTAGATCTGTGAGTGGGTTGTTATGCAGTTTCTTATTTAACATTTTTTCCTGCCTTTTGGTTCTTTATAAATTTCAAAATAAGGCTAAAATTAATCATTGAGTGTAAACTTGAAAGAAGTTACATCCTCGTATTTGAGTGCGTAAGAAGTTTTAAAGGCTATATTCTCCTACATAATTTATGTGATTTTCTAGACATTGTCAGTTCTATATTTGTTTTTGTATCTGCGATAAATTAGTCAGTGTCTTGTGTAACAGAACACCACAGACACATGCAGTGCTCATATATTAATTTTGCCGCTAATTTTGTCTAATTTTTATTTTCTTTCTTGTCATTCTATATGAAATTAATTTCTTGATGCTGGTGTTTTCAGATTCTTGAAATGGACACATACAGGTATCATGGTCATTCTATGTCTGACCCAGGGAGCACCTACCGCACACGTGATGAGATTTCTGGTGTGAGACAGGTTATACATACTTGACATCTCATCTCTTCTAAAGGGCATTTCTTTTCATTGATCTAGTTTTCATAGATTAATTTCCTTTGGTGCTATGGTGTCTAGGAACGTGATCCAATTGAAAGAATAAGAAAGTTGATTCTGTCACATGACCTAGCTACTGAGAAAGAACTAAAGGTATTTTATTTACTTGATTTCACGCAGAAGTTCTACAATTTTTTGGAGCAATGTTATTTATTTTTGTTCTTGCTCTTTCTTTTGGTTGATTGTATTTGTGGAGGGCAATCTGTATTATTCGGCAACCAGAAAGAAATTTGAAACTTGGTTCTGGTGATGGAATGTGTGGGAAAACTGAATCTGTTATTATTATTATTATTTTTTCTCATTTTTTAGGACATTGAGAAGGAAGTAAGAAAAGAGGTAGACGAGGCCATTGCTAAAGCCAAGGTAAGAAGCATTTCTTCACAGCAGGAGTGATCTCTTGTGATGGGTCTTAAATTCAGCTTTGTAATTTAGATTTTTAAGTTAGAGGTTGATGTGAATGTTTTCAAGATTAATTGGGCATTGATTTCAGTTAAAAGTTTGATGTTTCAGGTTATTTTAGGCGTTGAAAACAATAATAGACAATTGGAGAAACTTAGAAGGATTGTGTTAGGAACCCAGCATTTATTTAATCAAAACACAAAATACATAATAACTAAAATATTTCATAACTAAAAATATTACAAGATAAACCGAACACTTCGAGGAGTTCGGGACCTCCCATTTTCCGGTCATTCGAGACGCCGGAGATCTCCCATTTTCCGGCCATTCGAGGCGCCGGAGACCTCCCTAAATCAGCCAAAGGTGGCTGCC
Source organism: Mangifera indica (assembly GCF_011075055.1). Classification (NCBI taxonomy): domain Eukaryota; kingdom Viridiplantae; phylum Streptophyta; class Magnoliopsida; order Sapindales; family Anacardiaceae; genus Mangifera; species Mangifera indica. Next base: position 10,382,579 of record NC_058141.1, on the reverse strand, counting down.
CTCAACCCAAACCCAAACCCTAATATTTTCCTCCCTTCTCTCTTTTAAAACTCAAACATATATTTATAAAAGGATTGAGCCATTGGATTGGGGACAAGTGTCCCAATCCTAACAGATTGAAAAGATGGCAAAGGGATAGAAACCTAACAAGTTATACTTGGGTTTTAAGTGACTGCACCATGGAAAAAGGCAATCACACCCTCCAATAAATCTCCTGAGAAAATAATTTTTACCCTCTTTCATTTAATTGACAGATTGCATTTAATTTGTAGGTTATTGATTCACCTAAAACTTTTAGAAATCTTTTAGGGAACAAAAAGTTGGTGGTTTTAGTAGGAAGAGCACACACATGATAAGACTACTAAATTGGTGGTGCTACACATTATTCTGGCATGCCTTGCAGTTGCTCACGCACTCATGAAATCTATAGTATCATCAAACTCCAAATTTACATAAAATAATATCTATACTCATGTTGAGTTGACTAGGTAAGGTTTGAAATTAGTCTCACATGAATTGATCATTAAACCTGCTTTTGCTAGACTTCATCAAGCATGCAGTAGTTTATTTTTATGTTTCCTTAATTCTTGCAAGTAAGTGTTTGGAATTTTTTGTACATCAACAATTTATTTTGTTTTCTCTCCTTCTTTTCCTGTTGTTATTGTTCACCATTCTGATGCTTTGATATGTGCTTCTGTATTATGTCTTTGTATAACCAGGAAAGTCCCATGCCAGACCCTTCTGAACTATTCACAAATGTATATGTGAAAGGTTTTGGAATAGAGGTAATACTTCTTTGGTAGCTCAGACTAATATCTTCGCCTAGGTTCTTGACTAAGTTTTAAAATAAGTTTGTGTGTACTCTGAATTCTTTTTGATTGAGGCTATTTCTTTGCATATACTTTCTATCAGGTTAAACCACTTGATAAATTGGGGAAGTGGAATTAAATTTAGTCAAAATAATAATTATTACAAAAGAATTTCAGTGTTTTAGATGGACGGTTACTTTAATCTCTAATGATTATAATTTCATTCACTTGATTTGTGTACGTTTGCTGTCTTAAAATGTAAAGCATTATTTTAGTAACACATTTAAACCATTGTATGCAGCCAATCGTGAGTACATTGATCACTTTTGCCTAACATCTCTTAGCAGTAGGTGACAGACAAAATGGGCCATGATAATGGTCAGCTAACCTGATAATAAAGCTGCAATACATAGTTTCAGGTGCACAGAAGAAGTGTTGAAGTAGTTAAATACAGAACTCATTGTGTGACTTATTGGTGGGTTTGCATAGCTTAAACCACCAAGAAACATTCAATGATAGTAATTTTAACACCCTAAGTTTTTTAATCTTGCCCTACTCTGAACAATTTTCTTAATTCTCGACTCCTTGAAACTTACTTTTTTCCAGACTCTAGGAATTTGAAATATGTATCTGCTCATTCATATTGCCTTCTGTAATTAAATATCCTCACATTGACTTTTTAGCATTGTACCAGTGTCCCATTTTTTCACTGATTTGTCAGTTAATCAAAACCTTGATCTGTTTTTTCTTTTTTTTTTAATGACATTTACAACTTTTATAGCTTTATTTGACATGTAGTTGATAATTTTCTCCAATGGTGTTATGCTGGAACATGAAATTACACATTAGCCTATAGAATGTTTCCAGTATTATTCTTCTGATATGTTGTGGTTTAATTATTTTCTGCTGCAGGCGTGCGGACCAGATAGGAAAGAAGTTAGAGGTGTGCTTCCTTAAGTTAGAACTACGTAAGAGTTTTTGAACATTCTCTCTTTTTCCATCCACAATCTTTAAGTAACAAAGAATAAAAGATTTATAAGGAAGATGGTTATCTCTCCTGGCTATGATTTTTATTTTTTACCCTTTAGTTGTATAGAACGTCTCGATTCTTTTCTGGTTGGGGGGCAAAAATGTTAACATTTACCTTCTGAAATCTTTTTGGTGAATCTATGATTTGATGCATTATGATTGATTGAGTATATTAAGCCTTGTGCTTCTGGAACATATGAATATTCTTCTCCCGGTGGTATCCATGGAGTTTTAAAGTTCATTTGATTTTCTTTCTGTTTTGTGTCATAACTATAGAGGATTTTGATGGGTTTGTATGGGGAGACCTAGGATAAGGAGTGGTTAATTACATGCCAGATAACTTTCGGAATTTAGACATAAATTTCAAATTTATGACTTTTTTTTGCTCTCTCTGTATTGTATGGACTCCAATATGTGCATCTCAATAAGTGCACCAAAGTTTGTGTAATTAGGAATGACTCTTGACTGGTATCTGACAAAATGGTGTTAAACTAGTTGTCACAGCGGTTCTATATATTATGGAGGTCAAATGACTGTTTCCCACCCAAGGTTGTTACACGCTCAACTTCTTTTTTACTAATTTTTAAAAATTTAAATATTTATTTATCTGTTAAATTTTATTGTTATTGTTAGAGATAAAATAGTTACCTAATAAAAATATTTAAAAAAATTAAAAATTTGTTACATTTTTACCCATAAGACTAAAAACTAACATTCTCTCACCAAAAGTTTAAAAAATTTACAATTTCTTTTTAAGATTTTTTCAACATATTGTCGGTGGTCAGAGATGAGGGCGCCAATGGTGTTCTTCCTCCTTTTCGGTTTCTCTCGTAGTTTCGCTTTATTTTCGATTGTTATCGATTGAGGAAACCGGTCAACGAAGATTGTTCTTTATCTCTAGACAAAAACACGATTCGTCTTTGTTGTATCACGTCTTTGTCTATGGATGAATTATTTGTCTTTATTGATTGATTTTTTTGGTCGATGATGATTGAAAATAAAACATGACTGAGAGAGAAGTCGGAAGAGAGAAAGAACATCACCGTTGCCAGGTTGTTGACACTAGTAGTTAGAGAAACCTAGGGGTAAATGTCGATTTTTCAAATCTTGGATGAGAGTGAAATTTCTTAATTTTTAAATTTAGAGGGAAATGAATAAATTTTTATTTTTTAAAAAATTTTAGTAAATGATAATTTTAATTATGTCAGTAAAAATTTAATAAATTAATAGGTATTTAAATTTTTAATAGTTAACAAGTAAAAAGTTATGATTGTATCAAATCTTAGGTGGAAAGTAATTATTTGGCTTATTATATGATTTTAGAGTAGTATTATATATATATAAATAATATGTATAATTTTATATATAAAAAATAATATATTATTATATAATTAAATAATTTTAAATTAAAAATAAAATAATATTTAACCAAAATAAATCACTGCTTCCACGAAATGGCATTGGAAGTGCATGCGATAAGGAATAGTTCGATGAAAATGATCCTACAGTGCACATGAACAGTTAACAGCTACGAGACGACAATTCTCAGTTTCTCTTCCTTCACTGGACATGACATGACAGGACAAAATCCACTCCCATAAATTACCCTATTGGTGTCGTAGTCTCAATCAGGCAACCAGAAATCCTCCATTACTCTTTTTGGAAGCCTTGTCGCCAATCCTTCAAGGCTGTCAATGATAAAGTCTTTTCTACAGATTTGATCAGCAATAAGAGATTCAAATCTTCACTGCCGAAGTGGTGATTTCCCATCAATTTCTGGGATCTGGTTTCCCAGGGAAAGATGTCATTCTTGGCTTTGAATGGCAAATGCTAAACAACGATAAAACTGGACCACAATATACAAACGAATCGGGTAGTGACTAGGGCTGGATTTGAGCTGAGCCAGTTCGAGCTCAAGTTCGGCTTAGCTCGGTTCGAGCCCAAAACAAACCGGGCTCTGCTCGACTCGAGCTTGAGCTGACTCGGATTGGTTCGTTAGATTTTTTTAAAAATTTTTTTATACAAAACGACATCGTTTTGATCCATATATATATAAAACGATGTCGTTTTAATATAAAAAATGAGTCGAACCGAGCCATAAACGAGTCAAGCCGAAAATCAGCCGAACTCAAATCGAGCCGAGTTTGGCTCGAGTCGAGCTTGAGCCGGCCATAAATAAACCAAGCCGAGCTCGGCTCGGCTCGAATCCAGCCCTAGCAGCGACCATCATTATCTGTAAACACCAATGTCGTAACAAATAATAATAAAAATAGCATTACTACCACAAACAATATACTGTAAACACAATATGAGCAATGCCATTATCTATTAGCAATTTTTAATACGGTATGATTCGATATGAAAAAAATCAGGTTAGAATTAAATTTTTCTAACATAAAAGTTATTTTAGACAACTTCATACAATTCAAAATTAAATCAGATATTATTAAGATTCACACTAAAGTAACTTGATACGATCCGAATCGATTCAAATGTTTTAAAAAAATATTACTTTAATAAAATTTATTATAGATAAATTATAAAAATATTGAAAGATAATATCAACACTCATTTAAATGTTTTAAAGATTGCATATAATTATATTTTTATATAATTATAATTATCAATTTTTTAAAATTTTTCTTTAAATATTTTATTTTATTATTAAATAGTAACAATGTGATTGGTTAGTTAAATTATTGATGTATTTTAAAGGTCGTAATATGTAATTTTTAGAGAATTTGTAAATAAGATAAAATGTTATATTATATATTTTATTAATAATAAGTTGAGACAATTTTGTGAAGAAATTAAAATGATAAAAACACTTTGAAAAGTAAAAATAATAAATAATTTTAGATAATTTGGGTCAGATCAAGTCAATTCAAATATTTACAAGTTAAAAATAAAAATAAGCCCTACATATATAAGATTGTTAGTGGGAACGTAATGATATTTTTAGTATTGTATGTTGATAACATACTGATTATGGAAAATGATATACTAAACTTACGATCAGTGAATGTTTTGTTATCCGAGTGTTTTTCTATAAAAAACTTAAGATAAGTAACCTATATCATTGGAATAAAAATTTATCGTTATAAATTGTGTCGACTATTTGGTCTAACTCGGAGCACATACATGGACAATGTGCTTAGGAGATTTAGCATGATATAATCCAAAAGAGGATTCCTTCCGATATTTCATGGCGTAAACTCATCCAATGACATGTATAAGAATTTTAACACCTATAATCGCATGTATTATGCCCTTGATCCTAGGGCAAATTGTTTTTTATCCAAAAATTTAATTTAATGTTTTTTTTTTTTTTTTTGCTGCATTCATATTATTTGGATGCATGAAAACCCTATATGTTCATTCATTTAAAATAATCCAACGTGATAATTTATTTATTTTATTTATCTGACACGATATGAATAAGTGTATACTTTTTATACGTAACTGTTTGATAACTTAAATTTTCATACTTAAATACTTGACCCATATTTATCATATCTAACAATTACTAATAGGTTAATTAAATATAAATAAGTAAAATCTCTAAAGGGTAATTTGAGCGGTAAAAGAGGAAACTCTTTTATACTCTTGGCCACACTTCAAGATCAATCTCTCTTAGATATCCATTGAAAATTTAGTATAAACAATTTATACTAGCCGCCCTCATCTTCGAAACTTTGATCAATCTTAACTTAAAATCGAATCAAACTTCGAGAAACAAACTATCTTTTATGTGGTCATGTTAACAACCAACAATTCCACAACAGTAGCCAAAGCAATGTCCATTAGAAGGAAGAATCAGATCATATCACAACAATCTAACCGATGACAACCAACAATTTCACGATATCATTCTTCCTAAACCAATAAATAAGGAATCTAATAGAAGCAAAACTAAAGACTTATTGGAGAAGAAGTTTTACAGCGATGATGACAACTTAATGTACTGTTGAATTTGAGAGGTTTGGGAGACAATTTGAATGGGATAAAAGTGTTTTCATATTAGAATTTATTGATTCGAAAATGATCTTTTTCTCCTACAAAACTTAAAACAAAATGTTATTATTTTCACTTTCAATTATATATCAAAATGATATTATTTTATATTATTTACGTAACATAATATTATTTTGGAATGGTTAAAATGAGATTATTTAACTGCATTTATGAGATATTCATAGACCTATCAGACCACATACTTTTATAGCTTGAACTATAAGTGAATGGACTCAAAACACCCATATGACTTGTTTGATACACTTGTATGTATCTATGACTGGTCATTTCAAGTTCAAACAAGTTAACGTGACCATCGGGTCAAATCAATTCCGATTTAAATTCTCCCGTGGGATCATAATGGTTAACATTTGCGGCATGTGCCAAAAACTATGAACCAAAACTACGGGCCCCTTGACGTAGTGGTACGAAATTTTAAAAGGGAGATATGGACAAACTGCACCGTCAGATTGAGACCCATCGCTCATGTCACTGCGCTTTATTCTTTCTTCAATACTCAGAGCATCCTATGTCACTCACTCCCCACACGCCACCACAAAAAACTACTTCCCGATTTCCAAGTAAATTTTCACAAATCTGCCTGCCTCCGCCCGGCAGTGAAGTCAATTTATACACTAAAATTATACAAAAGCGATAACCCATAGGCCATTTCTCAAGTATACAACCTGTAGACATTCCTAAGCACAGGGTATGGGGGGTCAAATTGTCATGTTTAGGAAAGCTAGCAATTCAGTATTGCAATGCAGATAGTGTAATTTTGTGTCTTGGAGTGGGAATCAACAATATTAGAATTAAAAATTCACAGCGAGGCAAGCTCTTTGGAACTTTAAATAGATTAATAAAGGAGGTGTTGGGGAAATTAATTAAAGCATTTTCAGTTTTATTAATTGCAAGTTGGGCGGTTGAAGAATCTTTTTCCACCTAATTTCAGAATATTAAGTTCACTTGCCTCTTTTGTATACAATATCTAATAATTAAGATTCATGTCTTGTTCTTAATTGAAAGAGGGTCACGGACCAACCACCCACCCACCCAACCCAATGTCTTATATTTTTTGTCAGCTTTGTACATCTCTAAGTGAGTTTTAATTTATAGTAAGGCAAAAGCGCGGAGCCCCAAGAGGTGATTTGGATGGAGCCTTAAAAGGGTTCAGGTTTGTGTAATGCATAGATCTATACGATAAATTTGATTATTTTGAATAAATTTTTGATAGTTTTTGCATTGAAAAATCCTTAGGGATCGTTTGATTATGGGTTTTAAAGATTACCTTAGTAATATATTTTTTATTTCTTTGTTTAGTTTATCAGTAATAAAAGATTATAGTAATCTTCAATTACTTATGCTGACGTGATAGGTAATATAAATGGTAATCTGATTACCATCTTCACCTTAAGTATTTAAAGATTACCAAAGTAATCTTGATTTTATTATAATTATATTAGTATTTATTAATTTTTTGAGACAAAAATAAATTTATTTTTAATTAATATGATAAATAAGATAAAAATATTTAAAAATAATTATATTTAAGGACATTTAAGTAAAATAATTTACTAGTAATATTTTATTACCTTTAACCAAACACAATAATTATTTATACTTATCAAATTTTATCAAACATAGTAATCATTTATACCCAGTAATCTTTTAAGTAATTTATCTTTAAGGTAATCTTTTTATTTTGGTAATAAAATATTACCCAAACCAAACGTCTCCTTAAAGAGAGAAACAAGATGTTGGTTGTGAAGTTGACGGTGCGCTAAAATGAATCACTAAAAAGAACATTCTCTAAAATGAGAAAATAAATTTTTGAAGTATAAATACAATGTTTTCAAATTTAAAAAGGGTGACTGTTAGCTCTAAAATATAAAACCATATAAACTCTATATAATGGGGGTAAAAAAATAATATTTTAAAATTAAGATAAAAAAATATTGATTTTCAAAACTAAAATAAAAAATAGAAATAAAATTTTTTTAATAAAATTTTTATAAAATAATTCTATTCTTAATAGTAATATTAAAATTTAATATACGAGTGAGTTTTTAAATTTTTAAAAATAAGTAATTGAAGAGTTTGGGATTACGTTAAACTTTGGGTGGGAGTAAGTCTTTTGGACTTTTAGAAATTAGTTTCTATGACGCCTTTACACCATTTCTTATGATTAAATAATCCGTCATTAATATTTTATTGATGGTTGTTTGTATTTTAAGAATGCCTGGTTGAGCAATACAATAGTTCAACGATTCAAAAGTGTAGTGTAAATTAATTTTAGGAGGCGGAAAGCTCACTGCTGCCTTTCATTTCTTTAACTTAAAACTAAGTACATGAGACATGAGAACAGCACCCAGCAGATAGGTATAATAAGAATTGTAAACCTTCACGCGCCTCCTCTCTATCTAAAATCCCTTCGTCTCTAACAAAGTTCATTTTAAATTATCTTTTATATATCGATTAATGATTTAAGGTAAAAAGAGAAAATCGTCAGATCAAAGATGATGACCGGAAGGAAAAAGAAAAAGACCTTAAGACATGAGACAGGAAGTTTTTTAAATTTTACGAGTATAATTTTAAGAATACAAAATTAAACTTGGTGTGTGGGAAATAGTCCTTTGGCCTTTCTGGAGGCGGGAAGTTCACGGCTGCCTTTCATTTCTTTAACTTAAAACTAAGCACATGAGACATGACAACAGCACCCAGCAGGTATAATGAGAATCGTAAGGCTTCACGGGCACTTAAATACATGTTAGGTTTAAATTTAAACTGAATGCCGTTTACACGAAGCAAAATGGCTGACACAAATTCCATACAAATTCATTGTATACGAGTTGGATTACTACGTATTCATTCATGTTTTAGATTTTACTATATGAGTATTCATGCCTTCTTAAATTAATATATATATATATATGAGATTATTAAAAATATAACATTTATACCTTTTTCTTATTGCTTTTTAAGATTATTCAATTTGACTGGTCAAAAGATCCTTCACAAAGATTTTGAAATAACAACATAAAATAATTATCCTCTAAAATCACACCCTTATTATTTATATCCCACTAGTACAATGTGTGTCATGTTTGGCTCACGCAGGGTTAGACAATGTATAGATTCATATCATATTATATAAATTTATGTAATACTATTAAACTATTTTGATCGAATTTTAGATAATTTTTATGTCTGAAAATTATCAGAGAGGGAGATGACGGGAAAGCTCGCCAATAGCTAAAATGGAGTGATTATCAAACGACTGAAACAGCACTCAAACGGTAACGGGTATTTGTTATATTCGTTCCGTATTGCTTAATATCTAATTTCGGGCATGAAAAGCATCATAAATAGGAAAATAGACAAAATGGTACTTGAGGAAAAAAATAAATATATAAAATAAAAAAGACGGTGTTTGTTCGAAAACGGAAATAAAGCCTAAAACCCCCTTCGGTAGCACGTGATCACGTGGAGCCGGTAGGCAATGATAGACAGTATTGTGGGGTCGGGTCGGGTGTGCCAGACTGATATCAGCCGTCAACATCACTCAAACACTTATAAAATTAGTATCACCAGCTGGCTTCATTGGATGTACAACTGGCGATGCATAATTGGGGGCAAAGAATATTACTTGCAGCAGAGAGAGTCATTATTCTTCCTTCCCTCTCTTTCTCACTTTGACCTGGCATTGCAATATCTCATTATTAACTTATCTTATTTTCTTCCTCAATATCTTTCTTTTAATAACACTAATATTACTTAATTAAATATTATAAATTAAATCCATAAAATCTTACTATTTTTATAATTTTAAAAAATATTATTATTATTACAAATATTTCCAAAAATATTAATTAAAATAACTATTACATATATAATATTCTTTATTATATAAATATAATTATTTAAAATTTAACTTAACTTTAAAAAAAGGTTATAAGATTAGAAATTGACTAAATGAATTAGTTAAATAGTTGATCGATTGGTCACAATCGATTTAACTAATTAATTTTTAAAAATAAATTTGTTAGTTGGATATTTAGTCGATTGACTAATTATCCGATGAATTAATTTTTTAAAAACTAATTGGTTCACTAGATGTTTAACCAATTACAACTATCTCGATAACTTTTTTATTATTAAAATTATCAAAAACTTTTATGTTTTTATCTCATATTTTAATCTTAATTAGATAAGTAAGTGAAGTTTATATTTTAATTGAGTAAATCTAAGTTAAGCAAATATAAAACCTAAAGATATTTTAAATATTTTATATTTTAAACTTTATATATAATAAAAAATAATTATATATACACACAAAAAATATTTTAATTAATGTCTCATATTTTAGACTATAAAAATTGTGGATTTGTGAATTGATTTATTATTACATATAAATAAAATTAAGAAAAAATTAAAAAAATAAAAAAGTTATAATATTTATATAATATAATTAAATATTATTTTATTTTTAATTTATAATTATTATTTTTGGATAGATAAGCGCAATTTTACTTTTATTGAAATTAATTAAAAACCACTGCCTCTATATTAGTAAATACGTCATTAAAAACTTTACACTGCACAGATACGCCTCCGTTTTTTAAATCTATCCCCACGCGTATCAGCGGCGCGTTTACCACACTGCACTCAAAGAAAGAAAGTAAAATTAAAATTTAATTCTTCCCTTCACCACAACCACAGCTGTTTGCCTATATCTCTCCCTCTCTCTGCTCTCTCTCTGTCTTTATAACACACACAAAGCATAAACCGCGTTTTCCTTAGCAAAATCACCCCCTCCAAGGGCCCAGAATTATCATCTCGTCTTGCTGCTCCCTTTATTTGTCAAACCATCTTCAGAACCATTTTTCTTTTTCACTTCAACTTTATTATCAACGAAATGCAAATCAATGACCATTAGGATTCGAATTCCTTAGCTTTCCGGATTTCGAAATCCAGAGGTCGTTTCTTGTTCAAGAAAATACCAAGTTTTTGAATGATGGTCGGTTTCCAACTAAACGCTGCCTTTTCGCTACTCCTTGTTTATTTACTGTTTCCATCGTTTTGTCTTGGCATTCGTTATATTCCGATCAGAGTCATTGACGGTGGAGATGTGCTGGGTTTTGATCGATTCGCTGAGGCGCCAGACTACCGTAACGGGAGAGGCTGTCAGGTGTCAGCCAATGAGAGGGAGTTTGGATTGAATCCTTCATCGTGTGACCCCTCTTTAGTTCACATCGCAATGACTCTTGACTCTGAATATATTCGTGGTTCCATCGCAGCTGTCCATTCAGTTATCAAACACGCCTCTTGTCCTGAAAACATCTTCTTCCATCTCATATCAGCTGAGTTCGACCCGGCCAGCCCCCGAATCTTGACTCAACTCGTTCGATCTACGTTCCCTTCGCTCAAGTTCAAAGTGTACATCTTCCGTGAAGACACGGTCATAAATCTGATATCATCTTCAATCCGTGAAGCTCTAGAGAACCCATTGAACTACGCAAGAAACTACCTTGGGGACATCCTGGATACCTGCGTCCACCGAGTCATTTACCTCGACTCAGACCTCATACTGGTCGACGACATTGATAAACTCTGGGACACAACCTTAACTGGGTCCAAAATCATCGGCGCACCAGAGTATTGTCATGCGAATTTCACGACATACTTCACCGACAATTTCTGGTCTGACCCGCTTCTGTCACGGGTTTTCGGGTCAAGAAAGCCTTGCTACTTCAACACGGGTGTGATGGTGATGGATTTAATGAAGTGGCGAGAAGGAAATTACAGGAGAAGAATAGAGTTCTGGATGGAAATGCAGAAGCAAAAGAGGATCTATGAGCTGGGTTCTTTGCCTCCATTTTTACTGGTATTTGGTGGTAATGTACAGGCCATTGATCACCGGTGGAACCAGCACGGACTCGGTGGTGATAATGTGAAGGGCAGCTGTCGGTCATTGCATCCGGGTCCGGTTAGTTTATTACATTGGAGCGGAAAGGGTAAGCCTTGGGTCAGACTTGACACCAGAAAGCCTTGTCCTCTTGATCATCTTTGGGAACCGTATGATCTTTACAAGCAGAAAAATATTGTGGCCAAAGAACAGCCTTCTTTGGTGTTTTCATCTTCTAGTTCGTCGTCTCCATTGATCGAATTCGCAAGTTATTTGTAATCATTCTTTCCGCATTTGGCCCTCTTTTTTTTTAACCATTCTTTGATAGATGTGTATAGTCACAGTCCCGCAGAGGGTTGGAAAATCATTGATGGGGATTGTTGGGGGGATTTGGGGCTTTTTCATATTTTTTGTTATTATTAATTTCTCGGAGATTTTCCAATTCTTTTTTCTTTCTTTTTATTTAGGGGTTCCAGTGCTTGGAACAATTTTGTTGAAGAATTAATTTCCTTGTATGTATTAATTGCATTATTTCGAAGAATAAAAATACATTGTTCTTTTGTCATAAATATATATTCTTCTTTTGTACAAGCACAAAATTACTATCTGGTTAACAAGACAACTTTGCAGAAAAGTTGAGGCCAAACGACTATTTCCCACCCAAGGTATGCTGTAATGACAGTTTCCCCCCTTTAACTATGGAAATACCAAACACCCACCCATGGCCAGTTAAATTTAACAGAACCCTAACGCCTGAAAATTTTATCTCCTTTTGCCCCCCTAAAGTTTGAAAACAAAAATTTTCCCCCAGCCTAAGTTTAAGAAAATGGCAGTTTCACCCTAGGGTTTGGTTTTGAAATCTCCGGCGACCTCTCCGGCTCCGTTGCCGACGGCTTCTCCCTCCCGAAGAATCCTCTCCTTCCGGTGATCGGTTTCCTCCCATTTGGAGGTCCGATCGTCGCCGGAAAAGCGGTGGGAGACGAAGAACTTCGTCGGGGAAGACGAAGTTCTTCGTCTTCCCAGACGAAGACGAAGCCGTCGTCTTCGTCTGGGAAGACGAAGAACTTCGTCTTCCCCGACGAAGTTCTTCGTCTCCCACCGCTTTTCCGGCGACGATCGGACCTCCAAATGGGAGGAAACCGATCACCGGAAGGAGAGGATTCTTCGGGAGGGAGAAGCCGTCGGCAACGGAGCCGGAGAGGTCGCCGGAGATTTCAAAACCAAACCCTAGGGTGAAACTGCCATTTTCTTAAACTTAGGCTGGGGGAAAATTTTTGTTTTCAAACTTTAGGGGGGCAAAAGGAAATTATATTTTAGTTTATTTTTTAATATTATAGAGAAAATGACAATTTTACCCTTAACCCCGTTACTTTTAACTGGCCATGGGTGGGTGTTTGGTATTTCCATAGTTAAAGGGGGGAAACTTGTCATTACAGCATACCTTGGGTGGGAAATAGTCGTTTGGCCAAAAGTTGAGAAGCAAGTGGCAATTGCTAAAAACATTAGAGTTCACGGGGTTATGACAGAAGAGGTGAAAGCAGGGCACGTTCTTTGTTTCTGTCATTTGAACCACAGTGGGTTCATAGTGGAGGTGGAGCTCTGCCTTTATCTGCATTTAATAATTGAATAATGTTAGGTGTATAAACAATGATATATTATTATATGATTTGATAATTTTAAATTAGAGATAAAATAATATTTAATTATATGATGATATATCATTGTTTGTGTATATAGTTTTATTGTTAATAATTTGGTTTAAACAGTAAAATCAGATTGAATTTTGTAAAAATTTAATAAAATTATGTGTATCTATTTTGAGTATATAAATATGTACGTTTATATGTGTCATCGAATAATTGAAAAATTTTAAATTAAAGATAAAATTATGTCCAATTATATAATAACACATATAAATATATACATAATTGTATACTTAAATTGGGTATACATAATATCACTCTTAAAAACTATTATTTGATTTTATTTGTTTTGTAAAATAGTTCGATTTAAGTAATTTTTAGATTGAACCAAACTATAAATAATATTTTCTAAAATAAGTATATAGAACAATTTTTTACATAATTTTTTAATAGTACTTAGGTGTATAACTTATTTTTTATATTTATTTTATTATATATTTTATATTTATTTAAACTATAATTCTATTAAATAAGATATATTCGAAAATAAATAATTTTAATAAATTAAAATTAAATTAAATTAAATTAGTTTAATTTACTCTAAAAATCTTTTAAATTGTTTTTTAATTTTAGTTTGAAAAAACTCCCCAATCCAACTGTATACACCCTTGAACAATCCAATTTGATATTTGAGTAGGTTCTTTTCTTTATACACATGTCCTGTCATTAGGTCGACACAGATTTATCTTAAGACAAGGTCGTTGCGATTCAGCAATTTCACACTTGATAGATTTTCAATTCTAGAGTGGGTGCAGTGTTCATTTGATGACACAAGCATTGGTGCGGCCTTTTAGGTCAAAGAGAAGGTGACTAAAATTTTTTTTCATAAAAAATTCACATCTTATTAATAGTCTCTCATTCCATGTGTTAAATAACAAGTGACCGTTGGCAAGTCTACTTAGAGTAATAAACAAACCCAGCTTTCTACGTTCATCAGGCATCATCCCAGCCCCAATTGCATAGTTTAAAAAATAAATACTTAAATAAAATACACAATTATTATGAATAAACAAGCTCTCAAACGGATGATTACCCTCCAAGGTTTTTACGAATCTTGGCAACATCTTGGCCGTTGATTCCAAATGCTTTCCTCAAAATTTCATCAGGTATTCCTGGCTTGGACACAAATGTGGCTATTGATGTTAATTGGGTTCCTGGGTTTTGGCTGCTGAGGCCAGATAAGACCAGTGCCGAGTGCATGGAGTCGAGGTTGAATAGAAAATGAATCAATCCTTGAGGGAACACGAACGATTCACCTGGACGAAGTTGTTGTGTGTATAGGCGACTTGACGTGTCTACAAAGCCCACAAGAAGATTGCCCTGAAGGCAAATGGTTACTTCCGAGGCTCGTGGGTGTGAATGGGGCGGCACCAGTCCATTGGCTGCTATGTCAGCTCGGGCCATGGTCAGGCCCAAGGTGTTGATCCCGGGCAAATTTGTGGTGCTGGTGAGTGTCACATTGAACCCAAATGGATTCCCACTAGTGCGGCCGGGTTTGCTTAAAACTGAAGTCTTGAAATGAGAAGCAAATGCTAAATTTGGATTAATACAGAGCACGCCATTAGTAAAAACAGATGGGGGAGTTTTTGTGTCCGCAACACAATAATCTTGTAACGGATCCGGGTCAGGTTTGACAAGACAAAATAAGAGAGCTAGGCAACAAAAGAATAACTGAAGCATGGCTAAGAAATTTAGGTTTTATGATCAATAACCAAGCTAAAGTTATATATAGTTGCTGGGGGATGAAAATGTATTTGAAGAAAATAATTTATGTGCTAAAAAAAGTGATTGAGTAGCTTAAAGGGCATTAGAGGAGGAGGGAAAAACAAGTTAACAAGGAAAAAAGAAAGAAACAATCAGAGCCCCACAGAGATTGTCTAGGTAGTAGAATTCCCTTAAAGCAACAGCAGTTATAAAAAATAAACCTAAAATACAAGTTATATTATTAATAAATCCTTAAACGACATCGTTGTTCCTCCATAATGTGACTAGTAGTTTTCAGCCGAGGTAATTTAGTCCTATTGTGGCCTGGGATTGGTGGAAAATAATTGAGTGAACCATGTGGGTGGGCCTTCAAACTTTGCTTCCCTCTACCATATCCCTCTCACCTCTTGACTAGAAATCCACATTTATGACTCTACCAAAGCAATAAATAATTTGTTAACATCAATTATGGTTTATATAAATATATAAATATATATTTATATATATTATCGTATAATTAAATATTATTTTATTATTAAATTAAAATCACTTAATCACATAATAATATATATAAATATGTATATATTTATATATTTAAAATGAATATACATAATTTTATTGTTTCTCTAAATTTGTCCACCCAACTAATCCTTAATGCTTTATCAAGAAACACACCTTTTTCTTCTATACCCTTAAGATAAGGTTACTCATTTACTCTTATATTTTATTATATTTACTATTGTTTGTTATGTAATGAATTATTATGATAATATTTTATTATTAAATTGATATAATAGGTAATATAAAATTATTCTAATTATCATATTATTTAAAATATCAAGACAATCTTAAATTTGTTACAATTTTATCTTAATAAATTTAGTTTAGTATATTAAATATATTTGAGTAAAATAATATTTTTATATTCTTTTATTATTATCAATAAAATACAATAACTATTTATTATATTAATTTACTTAAAGATAATTTTAATTTATATAATTTATCTTCAAAATAATATATCTTCGTTATAATATTACAATTTTAAAATCTAAATCAAATATTCTCTTAAAGATATATATATATATATACACATATATATATATATATATATATATATATATATATATATATATATATATATTTATATATATTATTTAAATTTGTTAGAGAGACCTATGAAAAAAATTAGAAAAAGCTAGACATAAGTGCTTTAGAAATGTAATGTAGGTCAAACATACTATCCATTAGGGTTTGCTTTGATACTAAAAATAATAAATTATTTAACGTATATTTATTTTTGATTTTATTTTATTTTATTCATCACATAATAAAATATTATTATAATATTTAATTACTTAATTAATATGAAAAATAATATAAGGTCAAAAGACTTATTCTCACCTAAGGTTTAATGTATTTTTAAACTCTCACCGTAAAATTTTAAAAATCTAAATATCCACTCTTATGTTAAATTTTTTTGTTAGGGTTAAAAGTAAAAATGTCATTTACTTACAAATATTTAAAAAAATTAAAATTTTATCATATTTCTCACATTTAAAAATATAACAATTTCTCTCTACTCAAAGTTTGAAAAGTAACAATTTTTCTTTTAAAGTTTTTTTTCTCCTCCTCTCCAATGACCATCTCCTTTCCAGCCATCATCCAGCCTTCCCAAATCTCTTCTCCTCCTGCCGATGGTCTCCTTGTGACCATCTCCGTTCCCTTTCTTCCACTGTCTTCCCACCTTCTCCTGTCAAGTCTTTATCTTCATCTGAAACGATTTCGTTTGGTTTAAGATGAAGAAGGTAGAGGAGGGAGATGAGAGAGACCGGAAGGGAGAGAGAACATGACTAAAGATAACGAAGTTCGCTAGAAAGTGATGACAAAAAAAATCAAACCCTAAGGGAAGGAAAGGCAATTTTTTTAAAATTATTAATGAAAAAAATTATTAGATTTTTAAATTAAAAGAGAAAATGTAATAAAATTTTAATTTTTTAAAATATTTTTAATTAAATAATATTTTTATCCTTTACTATAATAGAAAATTTTAACAAAAAAATAAATATTTGAGTTTTTAAAACTTCGAATGTGGAAATTTGAAAATACACTAAAACATAATATAAAAGTAATTTGATTAACAATTATTTTTACCAAGATTATCTTAATTTTATTACAATTTGATCTTTGCTTGTTAAACTTTATAAGGGTAAAAATGTCTTCTTATTCAATTAAATGTCTCTCATTGAAATTAAAATTACTTGTACGACCACTGACCGTGATCAATCACTGCCTGCTAACCATGATTAATTTTTTACTTTTTTTTTTATTAGTTGTAGTTTACCTCTTATCTCCGTAACTCTAATTTTTCAAATAAAATAATATTTTAATATATATTTTTCAGAATTTACCATATGTAAAAATTATTTATTGATGATAACTTATACAAGTATAATATTACCATTAATTTCTACCATAATCAGATTTACGAGAATCTCTCAATTTTGCAAATAAAACTGAAAGGCATTCATTACAGTGAAAAGGTGGGTAGTGATAATAGTAGATAGAGCAAATCACAAGCACATGCCTTTGTTTGTCTTTCTTCTTCCTTCATTCATTGCATTCTTTTGCAAGTTTTCTTTTTGTCTTCATTGTAAATTGTTTGTTCATTAGTCATGATCTTTTTCGTTTGATCCAAAAGATTGATTTCATCCCCATGCTAGTCACAGGTCACGTTGTATAAATTTCTTGCCTTTTTTTGTAGTTTTGTGGTGATTCAGCTCCCTGCTCAGAATTTATGGGAGAATCAACGGTGGATGCTTCAAGTCATGAAGATGAGGTACATCTTTCTGTCTTTTTAATGAGTTAAAAATAAAATAAAAACAGTTCATTTCCCGTTATTGTTTCTTGAATGTAAATATTGAACGATTTGAAGTTGGTGATTGGAAAATTGGCGTGATGTTTGTGTTGTTATGAGTTGTCTTGGTTAGCACTCTAGAATGTGTTTAGATTTTAATGCTTATTTTCTGTAAGCAGATGGGAGAGAGAGCTCCCCCAAATGCTGTTCTGGAAGTGTCGGTTTCATTCGGTAGATTTGCGAATGATTCACTGTCTTGGGAGAAATGGTCTTCTTTTTCACCCAATAAATACTTGGAAGAAGTTAAGAAGTGTGCAACGCCGGGATCTGTAGCTCAGAAAGCGGCTTACTTCGATGCTCATTACAAGAAGATTGCTGCTAGAAAGGCTGAGTTAATAGATCAAGCGAAGCAAAGGGACAATGAATTTTCGAGGTCAAATGGAGATCCGATTGAAGCAAATTCGAACACCAAGTCAGAATCTGGTTTATCTGAGTGCCAGACTTCTGCTGAAGTTGTTAACCATCAAACCATCTTGGCTAATGAAGTCTATGGAACCCATGTTGATGAGCCAAATCGTGATGCTGCAATTACATTAGGGCTTCCGAGTTCATCCACTGGGGGAATGAAAGAGGAAGCTGAAGGAAAATTAGAATGTCCGAAGTCAGACAAATCAGAAGAAGCTGTACATTTTATGATGAAAGACGTGGAAAATACTTCCATGGGGGTGCAAGTGATAAATGATTGGCAGCAAAAAGAGATGGAAACCACTTCAAATGATGTGAAGTTGGATCGTTCAAAGGAATCCCATATGGTTAGAAATATTTTATCTCTGAACAGATCTAATCTGATAACTTAACTGTTAGATTATTTTATGTTTCTGTGGAATTTAGTTGCATGGTTTTTTAGTTTTTATTTATTTATTTTTGGTGCAATTTTCTTCATCTAGATTACTCTGGTGAATAAGGAGAGGAACATCACAGTGACGAAGAAAAAACCAGCATTGAAAGTATCCAAAGCATCATCTTTAGCTAAGGCATCACCTGTAGCCAAGGCTTCACCAGTATCTAAGGCACCATCTATAGCATCACCTATTACTAAGGCATCATCCATAACTAATGCTTCACCCATTACCAAGGCATTGCCTATAGCTAAGACGTTGCCTGTAAGTAAAGCATCATTCATCAGTAAGACATCACCTGTAGTTAAGGCACCGCGAGTTTCCACTGCAAGAGTGTCAAAGCCAACACTGGCTTCTACTCCAATTTCTTCTTCAGAGTCTTCAGAAAGGATAGGAAACAGATCATCTTCATCAAAGTCAAAGAATCCTTCTCGAGAAGAAAGCAAGAAATTAGCTCCCAAGTCCTTGCACATGTCCCTTAGTTTAGGTCCATTGGACCATGATCCAGCTTCTGCTACTATGACTAGAAAATCTTTGATTATGGAGAGTATGGGTGATAAGGACATTGTTAAACGAGCATTCAAGACATTTCAAAACAGATACAATCAATTGAAATCAGCTGGTGAAGATCAATCTCTGGCAATGAAGCAGGTTTGTCATTCTATTATGTTCAACCCTGTGAAGAGGCCTTTTGAAATCTCTCCAGTTTCTTCAATGCAATTTTCTTATTTATTTTGTGAAATGTCAAATCTTTCTGTTTCCACTTTCTTTGGCAGGTGCCAGCAAAGGAAACAGAGCCAAGGGTTTCTGCTTTGATCCCGCGAAAAGAGAATGGATGGTAATCTCTCGGATTGGCACCTTTTCTGCTAATGGAATTATACAACATTAAACATGTACTTATGTGTTAATTATGTGATAAGTGTGCTGCCTGTATGCATCTAAAACATGCAGTATATCAGTAGCGCATTAGTATTTATATGTGAATAACTGAATATCTTCACTATCATGTACCACTAATTTTAAACTAGCAATAGAACAAGGAAGATAATTAAGGAGGTGCTAAGTCAGAGAGGTGAATGAAGAGCAGTTTAAATTTATTTGTATAAATAAAGGATAGACTACTGCACTATATTTTTCTTTTGTGTAAACTAAGCATAACCTTTTAAGTTTCATTTACTGATGAGATCTGACATTTTTCAGATACTCAATAATTTCTTGGTGAGCTAAAGTTTTGCATTGGTTGGTTTGAAACAGGTCATTCAAAGCAGGTGATGTGGAGAAAAAACATGGTACGGCTGCTCCATCTTCTTTACCCATGAAAAGTGATGAAAGTGCAGAGAAGAGAGCAGAGGTATCCATTTTAACTTGCCTTTCTCTCGCTCTCGCCCACTCCCTCTCCAAATCAACCAATAACAAAAAGTTCTTTTGAAGTATGAAATGTTGCTTTCTTGTAACCATTGATGTTATTATCTAATTTCATCAATTCAATTCAGTTTTCCAGGAAACTGGAGGAAAAAAAACCATATGCCAGAGAGGCAGACAGAACTCACCTTCAGAAAAAATCAAAGGTACACTCATACCTCATTATTTTTCTTAGTGAGAACAAGATGAATCTGTGTCAGTTAAGATTGTTGCATATGCTCATTATAGTCCAATATATCTACATATGAAGTATCATATACTGAACTGTCACTAGATGTAAATGATTATAAAATCCAAATAAGTGGCATTTCTGAATACCTGTTCTTGACACAGAAGAATAAGGAAGCAGAGATAAAGATGGTAAGACAGAGTCCTAATTTCAAAACCACAACAATGGTTGGTATACATCATGGACAAAGGATAACTAAAGTCTCTTTGGATAAGGTATGTCTTAAATCCCTGTACTTATAATTGACAAAGTGATTCTGAAACCAAGTAAAATATCATCATATTACCCTAGAAATATGCATCTCACCTCGTGATTTGTAGATGAGATTACCTCGGTCTGGGCATTTTGTGTTGAATTCATGTTTATCTATTCCCAGCCAATGTTTTGTTAGTGATGTTTACATGAATACCGTGTCAAAAAATCCTTTATTTTTATTCTTCCGGTAGTAATCTTTTGGTTTCAATTTTGAATTATCTGTGTAATTTAAACGAACTATAATTTAAAGTTCTGGTAAAATAGTATTAGTGTTAAGTTACAGTCATTGATGGAAGATGAAGCTGCAAGGTCCTCAACCATCAACACTGAAGATAATGTCTTCTGCATTATAGTTAGTGACACTTCAAACATGCTAGCTTTTCACAATGTGTAACAAATTGTGTTTCACAACTTCTAGAAGCTATCAATCAATTTACATTCCCAAACAACTTGTTCTTTTCCTTTGTAGACAATCCTTTGACAAACTCTTTGAATATTCTCTATGTATCTTTACAAGCCATTCTACAAGGAAGTTCTACCTAATTACTAATTTTTTTTTCATATTTATTATTAATGCCAAATGGGGTTTGAGTCCCCTCATAGGCACCTACATCTAGAAGCTATCAATCAATTTACATTCCCAAACAACTTGTTCTTTTCCTTTGTAGACAATCCTTTGACAAACTCTTTGAATATTCTCTATGTATCTTTACAAGCCATTCTACAAGGAAGTTCTACCTAATTACTAATTTTTTTTCATATTTATTATTAATGCCAAATGGGGGGGTTTGAGTCCCCTCATAGGCACCTACATATGGTCATATGAACAAAGGCCAAAGGCCATTGTATCTCCTTTGCAAAGATAGTAGGGTTTGGCAAGGATTCCAGTTTTAAACTTGGGGTTTGCAAAGGAGGTCAGGAGATTTCTAGATTATAAAAAGGAAAAAAAAATTATTAATGCCATTTGCACTCACGCAGTTTATGAAAGCCTGTATGAATTTTTCCTTGAAGCATTGAGCATTTCCTGTATGGTGAATTGCTTCTGCCTAGCTAGAAAAGAGGAAAAATATAACCTGCAATAGGGCTGTGTTCGTGATTCAACGTTTTAATTTTTTTTTTAACAGCTTATATCTCTGCTTATTAACATAAAATATAAATGCAGCATGTATCTAATATTGCAGAAAGGTTCCAAGAATGAGATTCATCGGTAACCTCGATCCCATATGCCAAAAATATGAAGCAGCATAAGCTTATTACAAAGAGTGTTTGGTGAAGGAACACAAGACATGAAACTACTTATGAAGTTAATCAAATCCATGAACGGAAGAAGATGCATATCAAAGCCATTGCTTCTGAGTAAGGGCAAATGACCCCGTTTTATGATATTATTTCTTGGCAGAGAGGCCCCAGTCATTTATGAGTTGTAGGCTGTAGGTACACATTGTTGCAGAACACAACCCATAAATATTCATCCTGTTTGATGGTGGGGCATATTGATAATGTGAAAGAGATAAAGAATGAAGCCATACTATGGTATTTGATGAACTATTTACTTCGTTTTATCTACCCCCTCCTTTACCCATAATTTGGAATAAAAAAATTAACTATGGTTTTGTAAGTATGGTATGATGTTTTTGTTGGGTTATGAGCTGTAAAAATGTTGAGAGAGCAGGTAACTTCCTGTGGCTGATAGCTGGTACGGTCGTTGTGTAATATTTGTTAGGCCAAAACAAGGTTAAGCGAAAATTTGGAATAATCCAAAAGTCTATCCATCAATTGTTTTTATTTAAAATAAGGATAAAACAGATATCAAATATATACTTAAAATAGATGTACATAATTTTATTGAAATAGTTATTCTCACTCATATGTTTATTTTCCTCGCAAGCTTGTAAGACGGCTACAGATCTAGGGAGAGGAGACTTCAATCTAGAGGTTTTGGTGATTACAGTCGGCATTGATTTAACCATAGAATCAACAATTGAATGTTTAAGAGTTGGGTTTGTGAATGATAAAAAAACACGTTAAAGAGGAGGGTGGGTTTGAAAATCTTTGGCCAAAGTGAAAAAGTAATTCATGAAAGTCTGTTTCATGATCATATTGTTTCAATGCACTGATTAACGATTCAATCTAAGATTAAAATAAAGGTTTTAACATACTATAAACCCATTCTTAATCAGGATAATTGGATAGAATGATTTTATTTTTTAATCTAAAAACTAAATAATTAGTTTTTTAGATTATTTGTCAAATATTTACAATTAAAGTATGATTATTTATAATCAAATAATCATAAATTATAGCAAACGTATAAAAAATTTATTATTATATAATCAATTATTTGTATAATTATAATCTATAATTATAATTCAATAATCATAAATTGTGTTAAAAAAGGCACAAAATAAACATACTATCTCATCATGGTAATACCATTATGTGTTGTAAGATGATGGCAAATAATACATTTGATTTTGACAATTAATTTATTTTTAAGTACTTGCATTGCATAGTAATATTGTTACAACAACAATGAATTTAAATACAAATATTGATATATAATTGAATGTTATTTTATTATTAATTTAAAATTATTTAATTATATAATAACATGTCAATATTAGTACCAATTTATAAAATGGTAGAGATTGATCAGATTTTGATCACAAAGTGTATTGAAGAGGTTGAGATTGATTTTTGAAAATGGTAGAGAATAATGGAAAATTCAATTTATAAAATGGGGATAGTTTTGTCATACTCGAGACTAATAGTTAGATGGGCATACACGTTTGAATCATATGTTTAGAGGCACCTTGTTGTTGTCTCTACTTGGGGTGCCTTGAAGGGAAGCATCATGTTCATGGTGTGATGCACATCAGAGAAGACTCAAGATCCTTCACTCAAAAGCACCATGTTGTTGCCCTTTTTGGTGAAGACAAGAAGTGGTTGTGTGAGAGGTTTGAGACCTTATGACAACCGATAGTTGAGGAAAAACTTGAGTCCTTGGCATCACTATCAAAGCAACATTGTCTAAACGTTGGAGCAACATAATTGGTTAGATCGTCAATAGTATTCTTTAATTACACTGTTATGTTAGGTGTTATTGATCGTTTAAAATTTTTTATGATATCATTTTACAATGAATCCTAAAAAGGATGTTTTGACTAATATTGACAGAATGACAAAGAAGACATTTATTGGATTTTACATTTCTTCTGTGAGCAATTTGACAGAATGATGTGCAAAGATCAATAAAACAAAAATTATTGTTGAAGAGCAATGAAAAACTTTGTCAAGACCTTTCTTCTAGCACCAAATTACTAATATGAAAATTTGTACCAATAAAAAGTACATAAGACCAAATGTGTGATCTTACACAGGAAGTAAAATTGAGTTGGATTACGGATGTAAATATGTATGAAACTATATTTGGGAGCTTATGTCCACAAATTTGTTATTTCTGTCTTTGTAAAGAATTTTAACAGAGTATCAATAGTTGTGTAACATCCCCCCCTAGAAGTGCCATCTACCGAAGGAGAAATGTTACGAATTAATATCTGGAACATCTATTCTTTTTTCTTTTAAACTACTTTAATATGACTGCATCACTAAAAGTGTTTAGAAATTATTTTTAAAACTGAATATTTGGAAGCAAACCAAAAGATGTATATACTCATGTGAAAACTCATCTGAAAATATTTGAAAACGTGGAGTAATCATATACCAGTGTACCATCATCCCAAAAAGTTAAAAATCAATAAGAACATGCGACTATATGCATGTAATATAAACCAGAGATAACCTGCTCCAGCCGGATCTACCTACGCTGACCTGACCCTGCCTCGCAGCTACCTCGATCACCTGCACCTGCAATCAGGAAAGAAAAAGAAGTGAATGATAAAAACACTCAGTAAGGGGAAGGAATCAAGTAAACTATTTCTTTTCCTGTTCTAACTCACTTTTTGGGACTCAACCTCACATTCTAACCTCTATAAGAAATTGAGGGGGTAATCTAGTTCATTCTTTACTATTTGGGTCATACTTTGTCCCATTTGGTGTCTATTTGATACTTTCTAGAAGCTAACTATAGGGATTTGACACTTTTTTAAGTTCAAGCTCTCTTTCTTTCACTACACTATTTTTGAATCTGAATTGAGCTCTACTGCGAGCGGACCCTACTAGGGGTCTATGTCCTACTACGGACGTGTCCTATTGCGGACATGCCCTACTGCGGGCGGTGTAGTGTAAAGTACCCCCTCATAGTTTATAGCATGCATGCGGGTCTTATATCTTACTAATTTTGCTTCCATTTAAATTTATTCATAACTCACCAGACATTACTCTTGGGACGACCCTTAAATCTTAAGCCCCAAATTCATTTTCTTGCTTTTCTTTCTTTTTCTTTTTTTCTTTTCTTTTTTTCTCTCCTTTCTTTTCTTTCCTTTCCTTTCTTTTCTTTCTTCTTCCTTTCTTTTCTTTCTTCTTCCTTTCTTTCTTTCCTGCCCAAAACTACAAAATACTGTTCACAGAATAGTCATTTAGCAGGGCAGCCTTCTTTTTCATACAATTTAACAGCCCAAACGGTTTTTAATTCATACAAGCTATATATCGTTGAAAAGAGGATTCAAGGATCTTTCTAAAAAGATATAATAGCACTCATAATTCAATAGATAAAACAGTCAAAACGTGAAATAAAGTCAGTGGCAAAAACTGCCTCCCCTGTTTATTTGGTAAAACAGTCCGTGTGGTTCATGCAATATTTAACAATCCAAATGATCCCCAATTCATACAATATAAATATCATTGGAAAGAGTATTCAAAGAGATTTCCAAAAAACTATAATAGCACTCATAACTTCATAGATAAGACAGTCAAAATATGAGATGAAATCAGTGGCAAAACTGCCTCCTCTGTTTATTTGGTAAAACAGTCCTTTTGGTTCATACAATATTTAACAGTCCAAATGATCTCTAATTCATACAAGCTATATATCATTGGAAGAGGATTCAAACATCTTTCCAACAAGATATAATAGCACTCATAATGCATCAAATAAGACAACCAAAACATGGGACAAACTCAGTGGCAAAAACTGTAATTATTATGTAACTTTCTGTCATGAACAAAATCACACACATAGACATCCCAAATGGCAAAACCACATTTCTCAATTTCAAAATCATCATTTATAATATAGATCTAAGAAACCAAAAGCCTAAAACATGCAACATATCAAGGAGGATACCTCTTACCTTGTTTCAAGCCAAATCTTTGCAAGTTGACTTCTTTCTCTTTGTTTTGCTTCCTTTATCATCAAGATCACTTTAAATCAATACCAAAACACACTAATATATTCACATAATATGCATATAAACATAGCTAAAAGGAGAAGGAAAGAGATCTTTGGTTATCAAAGCTTCCAAGTGCTTTCTTTTCTTTTCTTTTCTTTTCTTTCTTCTTTTCCAAACTCCTTCAAATCCTTCCTTTTTTCTTCAAGAAAACAAAGAAAAGTATGAAGAATGGTGGCTGCTGGAATATGGACGGAAATGATGGAAAAGTCTTGGTTTTGTCTTTTGTTTTTCTCCCTTTATCTTATCTCCTTCTCTTTTTGTTTTCTCTTTTTTTGACTTTTTGTATTTATATATATATATACACACACACACACACACACACACACACACACATATATATATATATATATATATATATATATATATATATATATATATATATATATATATATATACACACACACACACATAGACACACACACACACACACACACACACACACATATATATATATATATTAAAAAACACACCCATACACATATATATTTAAAATGGGAAAAATCTCAAAACAGAGTCAAAAGACATAATTGTCCCTAGAATATACTTGAGGGTATTACAAGTTGATACATAAGCGTTGTTCCCAAAAGGAAGGGAACCCTCTTTATTTCTATACAATCATTTATTTGAAGTATACAAGGTAGAGTTATACTTCTTTACATCACATTCAATCATTCAAATTTAATTCCTATTCCATGTGGACATAGGATAATTATATGACCCAATTTAATAGAAAATAATTGCTCTTTTAGATAAAAATATGTTGAAATCTACCAACTCCCATTTTCCTGTTGCTTCCGAGAAAGGATTTCTAGCTATAGTTTAAGTTAATCCACGTATAAAAGATATGTTTAGTTGAAATTAATGTAGCTTGTCGCTTTACAAATTTAATTTGAAATTAATGAAGAATTTAATTTAAGAAAAACAATTAGAAAATAGACAAATTAGAAGTTGTGTTTTTAGTTGACCGTCATCAAGCCAGATGAATTGAAATTGTGCCGGGAGTGGCTCTTCTTGCCCGACTCACTGACTTCTATTTCCCAAAAATTCCAAATCCAAATCCATGTCAACTTGTTGGCAATGCCACGGCATCGTAATGAAGCTGCCCTTTTCACTACTGCTGTCTTCGACTGATGCCTCCTGTCTTTATTTGAATGGAAAAGATGGATTACTCACAATCCTAGCAGTTTCTAAGAAGGTGTTTGGTAGGAGACCAAGAAGTAGAAATATTAGTCCTTTTTTTTTATTTTTTTTTTTAGAGTTTTTAATATAGTTAAACAAAGATATATCATTATGTTATTGAATATTATTTTATTTTTAATTATTTAATCACATAATAATATATCGTTATTTATATACATAACACTACCTATACTCCTAAATATAATTGAAATATCATTCCTCCATTCCTACAGTGAAATAAATTTTCTAAAATTATATGGGTTATTTATTTTTATAATTTTAGTCGTTCGTCAATTTAGGGGGCGTTTGATTTGGGTAATATTTTAACACTAAAATAGGGAGATTAAGATAGATTATTGAGAAGATTATTTGATATAAATGATTAATACGTTTAATAAAATTTGATAAAAATAGATTATATAAATAATTAATATATTTGGTTAACAGTAATAAAAAAATGATAGTAAATATTTTACTTAAATGTTATTGAATATAATTATTTTTAAATATTTTTTATATTAATTAAAAATAAATTTATTTTTATCTTAAAAAAACTAATAAATAATAATATAATTATAATAAAATCAAAATTATCTTAGCAATCTTTTAATAACTAATAACTAAGGTAAAGATGATAATCAGATTACTACTTATATTACCTGTCTCGTCAGGTAATAGAATATTACTGTAATATTTTATTACCGACAAATCAAACAAGATAATATAAGTAATAAAAGATAGATTACCAAGATAATCTTTAAAACACTCCAACCAAACGACCTTTAGGGGGCGTTTGGTTTGGGTAATGTTTTATTACTAAAATAGAAAGATTACCTTGAAGATAGATTACTAGGTATAAATGATTACTATGTTTGATAAAATTTGATAAGTATAAATAATTATTGTGTTTGGTTAAAGGTAATAAAAGATTACTAATAAATTATTTTACTTAAATGCCCTTGAATATAATTATTTTAAAATATTTTTTATATTATTTGTCATATTAATTAAAAATAAATTTATTTTTATCTAAAAAAATTAATAAATAATAATATAATTATAATAAACTCAAGATTACCTCAGTAATCTTTAAATACCTAAGGTAAAGGTGGTAATCAGATTACTACCTATATTACCTGCCACGTCAGCATTGGTAATAAAGATTACTGTAATATTTTATTACTAATAAACCAAACAAAGAAATAAAAGATAGATTACCAAGGTAATCTTCAAAACCCCCGACCAAACGTCCCCTTAAGGTTTTAATTGTATTATACCGGATGGACTTTCCTAAAGCACTTCTATCTAAAACTTCACTGTCATGACTCTCTGGAATGGAATTGTTCGGTCGGCGGAGTGAACCATTCAAAAAATTCCAAATTGTCTACACCTCTCATAAATGATAGGCACCATATTGGACTTCCATATCAAATTGAAAAAAATTTGCCACTAATTGAATTGAGATGCTTCTATAGGTAATCATTAACTAATATATATATATTTTTTATAATAAAAAATTAATTTGAACGGCACTATTTTTTGATAATCGAATCAATCATATAGAATAAATTTTATCTAGTCACTATCAATGAAACTTTAATAACACCATCATTTCTGAAAATGTATCAAAATTTTCATGTCAGTCTATATTTTTGGAACCCTTATGAACCTTTTCTTCTCTCTTTTCGGCATTCCAAGTTCACGATGTATATGGGTTTCTCATAATTACCTCTAGTTCATGTTGGCCTTCGAATTTCATGGTTTGATGTTACAGGAAGTTGGTTTAATTTTTATAAGCATAATGTGCCAATGTGAATGCTATGTTAGGCCATCAATTATTCTGGAATTCGGCTAGAATAAACATAAATAATAGATCAGACAACTGAAACAATTAATTGTTCATTGAAAATTTACCAATATTTGCAAGATACAATAAAAAATCACTCAGTTCTATCTATTTTCCTTCTGGATCCTTTGTTCAAAAATAAAAATCTATATACATAAATCAATTCTATTTTCAAAACAAAAAAAAATATAGATGTTGGATTGGATTAATCGGAATCTGACTCGCTAGAATTGCTTCTGGATTTATCCGTCAAGAAATGTTCCGGCAAGTTTGGGAACCTCACAGTTCTCAATCCTGGTGGTGAAGATCCAATGCCTGACTTAGAAGTTCTCCTCCTTTGCAAATTTCTAGCAATTTCAACACAAACGTGATCAACCATCCCCAGAAAATCTTTAATTATAACAAATAGTTGCAGTTGGTGCGCTCCATGATTCTTTGAAGCTCCAGCTTGGTAATATTCTGTAGTTTTCCTCACAAGTTGCATCACCCTCGCTTGTTCTTCTTTCAGCACCTTGAGCTCTTTTTCAGCTGCTTCAAGAAACCCTTTCATTTCTTTAACAAAACAATCGCCTCCTTCAACAGAACATTCGGATACAAGCTCCCCAATTTCTGCTGCACGGGCTGAGAGAGACGAGCAAGTTGAAGAAAAGGTGTCATAATCAATCGTGGCGGCTTTTTTCACATTTGTGAATTCTGTACTGAGGCCTCCTACCACTGGTAATCCTAGCATCATGTATTCCTTTTCTTTATCCTCTTTTGGTGTTGAATCCTCGGAAGTTATGCTGCTGTTGCTACTCCGGCTGCTGCTGCGACTTAAGTTGTTCTTAGAAGTGACAGCGCATCGTCTTCCCTCTGCGCGAACCACTTCTTCTACAACAAAGTGAAGCAGAGTTGTTTTGCCATCACTGCTTTTAACATCAGAGAGCTTTCTAAGAGCTGTAAGGTCGAAAGCTTGTGCATTGCCGCGGGCCGTTCCTGCATTCATTCTATTTCCGGCCTTGAGTATGGCCTCCAAAAGTTTCATGAAAAGCCCTCGAGTTCGAAGCTCCCTACATCCCAACTCGAGCGTTTGAATAGACTCTTTCAGATGGAGAATCTCTGTGTCATAGTTTGATCTAAATAACATAGCATGAAGACGAGTGTAGGTTGAGGGAATGGCTTTCAGAATGTGGAAATGGAAGGCTTCAGCATCGGCTAGCCTTGTGGGATCACCTTCAAATTTGAGAATTTGGGACTGTTCTTCTTTATTTGGGGCAATCCTGTTAAGCCTTTCAAGAGTTTCTGCATTTAGGCCTTTGCCCTCGTTAAGCGCATTGAGTAGTTCATTGTGAGAGAGTGCCAAAGATTTGAGCACAATTGCAGTATTCTGAGATTTTCGGGCATCAAGGATCAAAATCTGTGAGTTTGGACTCTTTGGGTTCCTTGAGTCATTGGTTCTTGGAGGTGATTTCCGATTACTAGCAACAAATCCAAAGAGTGCTTCCATAAGATCACCATCAAACCTGAAATGCCAATAAATTCCCTGAAGCATAAGTAAAACGAAACATGATTGATTGTATATAATTTGTGAAACTGAATTTATAGATTACAAATTACCTGAAGGAGCCATTATCAATTTTGTCCCACACCATTGATTTTTCACCATTTTTATTCACCTTATCCCAATGCAATGGCTTCAATTTTACCTGACCATTCTCACTTGCAGAACGATCTCCTAGTTTACCCTCACTTGAAGACCCTTTAGACCCTGAAGGTGGTTTTAAAGATATTTTCAAACCAGTAGCCTTTGGTGGAGGAGGAGGTGGACCAGGATTTTTTTCTCCTGGAATTGGTGGAGGTGGCGGAGGAGGCGAAGGTCTGCTGTTTTTTTGAATTGGCAGCGGTGGCGCTGGGGGAAGAGGAAGAGTAGATGGTTGAAATGGTGGTTGTTTTTCTTCAATAGTCCTGAAGGAAACTGATGGAGGGGGTGCCTTGGAAGCCATAATTTGATCTTGATAATTCTTTTCCGGTCTAACTGAATAGTAGGAAGATGAAGAAGAAACTTCTTGTATTTCCTCAGACTTGTTCATCATCGGTTCACCTAATTTATCTCCATCACTACGCCTCGGAGGACTCTGTAAAGTCTCTTTCTCGAAACTCCTGAGCTGATTTTTGTCACCCTCTTCAAGCTTTCTCCAGTAAAGCACGTCCAGTCCATTTTCATCCACGATTAACCCTCTGACATTCCCGTCAAATCCTGTGAAACCGTTTGGAGGCAAAGTGGCAGGCCGGCCACCCTGGGGACCGTTTCCAGGTTGGGCAATATTACCGACTTTATCTCTTTTACGCCGTGCAATATAATGCTTTTGCAGTAGGAAGAAAAATACGGCAGCAACAACTATAGTGCTGGCAGCGGTGGCAGCTACAACTTTTACAATGGTTTTCTTGTTTGACGATGAGTTTGATTCAGGCTCTGACGGTGGTGGCGGAGGTAGTGGCGGCGGGGGTTGTAGTTGTGGTGATTCTTGTGGAGGTGATGGAATTGGTGAATTGGGTGGTGGAGGTGGAGGTGGAGATGGAGATGGAGATGGATTGTCATATGGAAAGAAAGCTTCAATATTTTGAGGTTGGGAAGAAGAAAAGGGAAAAAAATGAGAGAAGAGATGAAGAAGAAGAAGAAGCCATGGAAGAAGCTTAGCAGCCATGAAATTCAGAAACTGAAAATTTGTTGATTAATCCTCTTCAAATTGGTTTTCTTCTTGTTTTGGGGTTCTGGCTGCTGAAAGTTTCAAAGAAAGCTGGAGTTAGTTGTTGTTCCCCAATTTTTTAATCCAATACAAATCCTTCCCGGTTTTTTTATTTTTACATTGACAAAAATACCCTTGTTCCAGATTTTATTATTCAATTTCAACCCATGCCTGCAATAATTAAAAATTAAAAATTAGGTTTTTAATTAAAAAAATGTGGAACTTTCTAAACAGATGGGCGGTGCTTGAAATGATTCAGCGTGTGAAGAATTGAATTGGTACCATATTGAGTTGAGTCTGATTCTATCAAATGTTTTATAATTTTTTTTCTTTTGACAAGAATTTGTCTAAATTATATTATTATTTTTGTACGATCAAATTAATTATATTAAATTAGATAAATTTTAAATCTAAAGTTTAATAACCAATCATATAATATTAAATTATATAAATAAAAAATTTAATATTAATATATTATAAAAAATAAATTTAAATATATACTTTTTTATTTATAAAATTCTCTCTTTTAATACTCATATTAACGTTGATGGGTAATGTTTTGTAATTTAATTGTGCTTTGCTTGTTATGATTTGATTGAAAAGTATTCTCCCCCTTCTATCTAATAAATAAACAAAGTCAGAGGGCAGACCCTTTCTAATCATTTGTATTAAACTTTTTGTCTTTTTGACGCGGTAACAATTCAGGTTCATGGAAATCGAATTAGGGTTTTAAAATATTAATTTTTTATATTTTATAAAATATATTTTATTATGTTGTATGAGATAATTTTTATATAATAAAATAATAAAAATATAATTAATATATTATCATTTTTAAAAATATTAATACTATAAAATTATTGTACTATTTTATTATTAAAAAATCAAATAAAATAATATAAATAATAAAAAATAAATTCTTAAATAATCTTTCAATAACACATATCAAACGGGCCTTAAGATTTGTAAAATGGGAAAGACTAATTCTGAAAATGAAATATAAAAAATGGAGTAGTTGATCGTTACGAAGCTGACCAGATTTGATAGAAATTGTTTCATTGACTTTATCTATCTGTTGCGTAGTAGTGGTTGAAACAGACAACAAGCTAAATGGTCAGCTTCAGAGATTGGTCAAAACACTCTCAAAACTAATAATACATTCTAGAGCAGTTCGACTTTGGAGGTCTTTTTCTTTTGCATCTGCAACTGGGCTTATCCAGAATCAGACAGAAGTTTCCTCTTTTGTTCCTTTTACTTTCTCCCCTCCCCAGTTTGTGTTTAAAAACAATGTTACGTGTACATATTTTTAATATATAGTTTAAATATATAAATAATATATTATTAGATATTATTTTATTTTTAATTTAAAGTTATCTAATCATATTATTACATATTATCAATATATTTAAATTGTGTGATGTGTTTGAAACAATCAAAAAAAAAATATATTAACTCATGTCTTATTCCCTCCTACTTGATGTGTTGGAAATAGTCTTTTGGCTTTATTATTATACCGGATAGTCATTTACGTCATTAAATTGACCACGTTAAGTATCCGGGCCATAGAGAGGCAGACCCGGCACTCTCCCTATCTCATTAAGTTTTCATTATGGTACAAACAAATGCGTTAATCTTATTATTTTGGTCTTCTAAATTCATATGCGTGATAATTAAATTGTTTACTTGATCTACATATGGTATTAAAGCCATATTGTGTATGAATTGGAATTCAAAGTTGACAATTTTCTTTGAGATGTACTTTGATTGAACCCGTTTGTTGACCAAAAAATAAAATGTAATTGTTTTAAGAATGAAACAGTCATTGTTTTAAGAAGGAACTTCAATAAACATAAAGAAAGCATCTGCAAAAGCAAGACTCTTTTTTGCAAACAATTTCTTTAGCTATGAACAATAACAACACCACCATGATAGAGATGTTGTTGGCTAGTTCAAATTACTAGAAGCAGAAGTAGGACATCAAGTATGCTCTGGGGACTTGGCCTTCCACGTTGAGAAACCAAAATGAATTGACTCAATGCACCTCGCAAGAGGAAAAGAGAAGATACCAAAAGTGAAGAGGCCAATTAGAGAGCACCTCGAGTTCAAGAGTTCATCTTGAAGACGCTGTATCCTAATCAAAACTTAAAACTCACAAAGTCGAACCATGATAATTAATTTGTTTACGTGATTTACATTTTGTTCTAATGCTATGCTTGAGATCATTGATTGATAGAATCCCAAATATAACGTATACGATTTAAATCTTACATTAAAATATATGAACTTTCAGTATAGGGTTTATATGCCTTTAATCTTTCTAATCATAATAGTTAGTTTTTGAAATGTGATTTTTCTAAAGTTCATATTATTTGGTATCAGAGTCATCATCACATCTCTCAGTTACAATCATGTAGCGAGTGTGGTTATACCAACATTGTAATATTCATTTGGGACTAACAAATAGTTGGTAGACAACTAATCCGCGTGAACGTTAACACGGGCTATCCTTAGACTCTCTAATTTTAATACTTAGCTTTTGATACGTGATTTTCTTAATGTTCATTTCATCAATCAATCATACTCTAGCTTTATGTTTTCTCCTTAAAGTTTGATTTTTATTTTGCTTACAAATCAAGTCTCATAAAAATCTTTTCAGAGTTATGGCTTCCATCAAACTTTTCATTTTATCTTCTTTTCCTGAAAAATTAGAGAGTTTTTGTAATGGGTCATTTTCAATCTTTCAATGAATTAAGAAAAGTTATTTTCTTCAATATATAGAATTATTGATAATAAATATAATTAATAAAACCTATTTATTTAAAATAGAAAAACATAACTAATAAAATTTTCTTATGTTAAATTTAATTTATATATTATATATCTTTAATTGATTATTAAATTTATGAAAATTTCAAATTATTAAGATATTTTTAGAGTGAAATAATATTAGATGAATTTATAATATAAATTTAGTTTTCATTTTAATATAAATAAGATTACCCCTTTAATCTTATTAAAATACAGATGAAGTTGCAGATGGGATTGACGGGGTCTAAAAAAAATTATTGTCCTATGGTGTAATGGAGATCTATATGGGCTCAGTTGGGCCGATCCAATCGATAAAAGTGTCTAAAACCGAAGATATGCCCACTCCACCACTACAAATGCCCAACCGTTCTCAACGTTAATTTGTTCTTGACCTTTTCTCAGAGAATTTGAGTGTTCAATTTGAGAGACCTGGAAAGAACTTACGACCAAGAAAAAAAAAAGGAATAATTGATGTAATTCCAATTATTATTAGGCCAAAAGAACAAGGTTTGATGTAATTCTAAGTTCCACCAACTAACTTTTAAAAACTCAAACATTCACCCAAAAGTCAATTTTTGTTAAAAATCTCAATTAAGATTAGGGGGGAAATTGTTATTTATTAAAAAAAACTAAAAAATTAAAGTTTTATTACATTTTTTTCATAGGTTTAAAAATATAACAATTTTCTCTATTTAAAATTTGAAAAATGAACATTCCCCCTAGGGTTTGCAGATTTCCCTCGCTGCTCCTCCGGTAATTGAAGCCGGCCAACCTCCATATTGGTGCTTCTCCTTTCATAGACAATAACAAATTGTTAATGCAAAGATGGATTTTTGTGACACATAGATCTATTATGCTGATCTATGTGTTAGTTGATGCACAAATAAGCTAGATGAAGACTTTATTTCTTCGTAGAAACGACGAGTTGACAATGACCCACCCTTTGTTGACGTCTTCTCCTATGATTTGCCAAGATTTTTTTGTCAACAATGGAACATGAAAACCCATTGTCGTCGTTTCCATTCCACAAATCCACAAACCATTCCCATTATCGAATGATAACTCGGGCAAGGCAAGATCGACATCGGCGTAGCTCAACTCATGTAAAAGAGGCGGCTAGAGACTAAAATAGAAGACCTCGTAATAAGAAGCCAAAAACTTAAGTTTTTAAAAGTTCTAGAGGATAACTGTAAATGAGAAAAAAATAGAAACTCTAGATGATAAAAATGTAAATTTTCAAAAATAAAAAATCTTTAGACAAAAATAAAGTTATTAATTTTTAAAATCTATAGAATAAATATAATGAATTATTATTTTTTAATATTATGGTTAAAATAATAATTTTATTTTTAATTCTGATTGAAAATTTTAATAAAAATTAATTTATTGATAAGATTTTTAGTTTTTAAAAATTGATAGGATAAATTGAAGTTTACATTATATCTTGGGTGGGAATAGGTCTTTTGGCGTTGTTATTATTATTCTGCCAGTGCCATGCCAGCGTAGCCAAGTTGAGGCATAATTCCCATAAAACGACAAAATAAACCGTCCCATTATCGGGGCAGCTAGCAATGAAATATGAAAGGAACCCAAGAGAAGGCCGGCAAGCTGCTGCCAATCAGCTTGCCGGCCTTCTCTTTGATTGAAAACGAAATGAAAAACTTTCTAACGTGTGATGTTCGGATGAGCAAAGATGGCCAGATTTTGAAGGGATTTGATTTTTGATTGAGATTTAGGCCCCTTGACAACAAGACATTTGGAAGCCTACCCACTGAAAAGGAGGCAACGAGACAAAGGCACACACTGCACTCACCCACCTCCTCCTTGAGGGAACATTTAAACCCCATCTCATCTCCACAACAATTAACATCCTCATCCTTCATATTCTCTTTATCAGACAACAAAATCTTCCCCACCTAATTTACTATTCACTAAACCCAACACAATTCACACATTCTTATCAGGCCAACCCCACATCCTCCTTTCCTATCTCAACCAAAAATTTACAGTGTTAAAAAAATTGGCATATTCAATTTTGGTCGCATTGATTTGATTTCATACTTTGATGATAAGTTAATTAGTATTAAAAATTGTGATCGTTTATCATACAAACAAACAGAATAGGTAAAATGGCCTTACAAAAAGAAAAGGAAAGAGGCGGTGAAGCAACAAAAACTGTTTAAGTAACGGATAATTGTAGAGATTGTAGGACTAGTAATTGTACGGTAAATATATATATATATATATAGCAGGGATCTAATCAGAGAGCGTCATTTTAAGCCGTCTTGTGGGAGAGTCTAACGTGGATGAAGGAGAACAGGGTTCTGATGATGAAAAAATTGAAGGTGACGGAGATGGAGACGGAGACGAAGACGTTGACTGTAATGGTGATGAATGTGGTGATGAGAGTACTGATGAAAGGTCTGACGGTGGAGATGAAGACAGATCAGAGCTCTCCTGAAGTTTCCTCTTATTGCCAGCGCTTTTTTCATTTCCCAATTTAACGTCTCTCGTCATGAAATCTTTTATACGTTTCACATCTGATAATTTCACCGGCTTTACAATAAAGTCCTCTGCACCCTCTTCCAAACATCTGTTACGGTTAACGAAATCAAAATTTATCAATTTCGCGTACAAAATAACAATTTTTGGAATAAATTTCAATATTTTAATTTTAAAAATTACCTGTCTATGCGCGCCAAGATGTTTTCCGACGACATAATCACGACTGGAATCTCTCTGAAAGTTGATGATTCCTGTTCAAAAAAGTAGCTGCCAATTTAGTAATGAATAACGGATTTATGGTTCATGATGAACATTAATAAATCGAAACTGAATTTTTACCTTGATTTTCTTAAGTAATTCGTACCCTGTCATTCCCGGCATACAGTAATCTGTGATGATCAGATCCACCTTTAATCCCTGGAATTATAGACAAGTTATGAATCATCCAAAACTCAAATTCAGTTTGATTATCAAAATTGAGTTAAATTATAGATTAATCCACTCACATCAAAGCTATCAGTGCTTTTTTCTTCATCTAATCCAAGGTACTGCAGAGCTCTCCGTCCACTATCCACTGCAGTAACTGAAAATTCCAACAAAATCAGACGAAGAAACCAAATGAAAGGCAAACTGGTCAAAATTGAAGAGACACAAACCTTTACAAGAAGAAATTGTTAGCAACCTCTCGATGACTTTTCGGTCAACGAAGCTATCATCAACGGCCAGAACATGAACTTCTTCAGAATCAGACGGTGACAAATCAAAGCTGTCCATCTTATCAGACATCCTCCGCCACGAAGCCACCCCGTTTGTCGTCCTCGAGAAAACAAAATTAAGTAAAGACTTAATTGAAGAAGAAGCAAAAACAGGGTTCCTCTGCTGCTGCGGCCTCTTTTATATACGCTGTTATGCAATACGTCTTATCTGTCTCTTTCGTCTTTCTCTTTCAAATCAAATCTTTCTCTCTCTAAGAAATCTTTGAAATCTGCTTTTTTTTTTTTTAAATTTATTCAAGGCTCTAATAACGCTCAGATTCTGAAATCCACTTTGGTGCGATCTCAGAATCAAAACGCCAATATCTCATTCCCTCTTCTCGTGTCGTGATATTATGAATAGAAATATTATGGTCAAATTTTGGGATAAGTAAAATAACAGTTACAGTAATGGTCGGGATCGAGGAAAGAAGTCGTATAAAGGTGACATGTCATAACGTTAAAACCGACACGCGTCCCAAACCGGCGGTAAAGAAAGAGGAAAAAAGTTGTAATTGTACCGCCTTTTGCCGGTGGCATTTACTGGTCTTCTTTATTGATCTTGTGTGGGCCTCATACACGTGCTGCCTCGTGATATGCTTGTTCTACCATCTCGATTGTGTTAATTGTAAAATTGAATTTTGATTTTTTTTTTTCAAGGAGGCAAATAATATTTAATGAAGATTTTATATTTCCTCGGAAGCATGAATTAGTGATAATTAAATAGTTATTAATTTAATAAGATGTCATAAATATTGAATACGTTAGTTTTTTCCTGGACAATAAATTTATCATATGATATGATATAATATATATTTTATTATATAATATATATTACTAATATATATTGATACACTTTTTAAAAAAATAATGATATAATAGAGATGCATATAAAAATTTTTAAAAGTATTTGTAATATTTTTTAAAATGATTATATGTTAATTATATTTTTTATTATTTTATTTTTTAAAAACTATATTATATAATATTTAATATATAATACAAAAAATTAAGGTTTTGATATACAATTTGACTACTATGATATACACACATACGACTACTATATAACTTAATGTATTTTGATTAAAAACCCCGAACTCTAAAAGATTTTAACCTATTAACTAAGCTTTTAGGTGAAACATAAAATAATACAATAAAATTATGTGTATTTATTTTGAATATATAAATATACATATATTTATATGTATGATCATGTAATTAAATAATTTTAAATTAAAAATAAAATAATATTTATTTATATAATAATATATATATTTAAAATAAATAAATATATATTTATATATTTAAAACAATATTGTTTGTTATTAATAATGTAACAATCTATAATTATTTGAATTAAGATAAATGATTAAAAAACTGAAATACATATACATAATTTCATTCAATACCCTTTATGAGATAAAATGTAGAGAATACATTTGTCAAGATGCGAACAGTAGGGCTTCTGTGCTCGCATTAATTGGGTTAACATTTTATTTTATTTTATTTTTTCTAAATATGGTATACAACCACACAACTGACTTATGCAATTTTTTATTTATTTGCCCTTTTCAAAGTTGAAAGTTCCGAGTCATAAACCAATTCTTATTGTTATTGACATTTGACAATGGGAATCCTAAATTTTAGCCCCTACAAGGTCGTTTGAATGGATAAGTGTGAGATTTCCAAAAAGTTTCAAGGTGGTTTAGGTTAGCCTCTTGAATTATTCAAGTAGTAGTTGTGAAATCAAATAGGTTTAAGATTTTATCTATTTAATGTAATTAATATAATTTTAAATAAATAATTTAATTTAAATAGAGTTCTTTATTAAAAAAATTTTAAATTTCAAATTATGTTAGTTTAATTTTTTTTTTACTTTAATAATAACTATCATAATTACGAATAATTCTATTATTGATTATAAATAAGAATAAGATAAATAAAATACAAAAGTTTTTATATGTGATTTGGTCTATTATTTGAGAGTTTATGTATATTCATAATTATATTATTTATATATGAAAAAATGTTCCGATAAAGTTTATATAGTAATTACAAAAGAATTATCTTGAAAGTATGTGATTATGTAGTAGCTATAAAAAAATTATTTGTTACATTCAAATTTAATTTTTTCTTGTGTTTCTAAAGATAAGATAAATGATTGATCTCAATTTGGTAATAAGTTATCAAGGAAAATGACTATTTCTCACCCAAATTTTAGCCCAATCTTAAACCTATTTCTATAGGAGATAAAAAACTCAAATTCTTAACAATTAATAGTGGAAATAAGGGGAAAATTTTAAAAAGCCCAAAAAATGAAATGCATAGGGGAAATAAGGGCAAAATTAAAAAAAAAAACATTACAAGATTCCTTGATGCAAGATCAAAAACATGAATCAAAGCATATTAAACCATACAAAGATAGAAACTATGATATGTTTGGAGGTTCCACCACTTTGATCTATGATTTGGATGCTTCCAAAAATCACTACAAATATGGCTCTTACTTGTCAACCTAAGGGCATCAAGACGTCCACAATTGGTGGTCAAGATCGGGGATTGGCATGAGTGTTAGGACATGAATATTGAATAGAAATTGTGTTGAAAATTTGAGAGAAAATATTGTCTCAAAATATCAAAATCAGTTTGTCCCTTTAGAATAGAGAAAATGTTAAATATATATAGAATAAATCCATCCTTATAAATTACATTCAGTTCCTCAATTTTTAGGTTAAATTTGGTCTCTTAAATTTTGATTTCTCACATTTAGGTAGAACAATGAGTGTGAATTATATCATGAAAGGATTTGACTTGATTCACCTATTAATAGTGCAAAATCACCGTATATAGCTGTAATTCACTTTATAGACAACAAACTTAAAACTTCTTAATTTTGGAAAATAGCCTCTTGTTGTGTGACTTGTAGATTCTCTAACATGTTGATAATGAATAAAATCTTGATTAATCTTTAATTAATTAGCAAACTATTCACAAATTATGAATAACCTTTGAAAAGGCATTATAGTCACTTAAAAGATAAAAAATTAGTTAAAGACTGATTTTTACCTGTCATTTGTACTGTTATTATGTAATTAAATCATTTTATTAAATAATATCTTTTTAAGGTTCAAACACACAAATAATGTGTCCCTTATATTAATATTTTTGTTATATGAATAACTATTTGCATGCGGATGACTGATGTTTGACAATGTGTTTGTTATGATCTATACGTTGTTTACCAATAATCCAATTATGAGTTCGATTTTACACACACACACACACACACACACACATATATATATATTGGAACCATTGAAACATGAGTTATCCATTTGAGATGAGTTTATCCCTGCACATTAATAATTGTTTGCATGTTAAGGGATGGTGCGATCAAAACATGAGCAAAATTGCTTGAGGTGGGTAAAACTCTTCATTTCAAAAATCGTATGCACTTTATAAGTTGACATCACTATAATGTGAGTTGTTTACTCTTGGTGAGTTAAACTCTATACCTTGAAAGTTGTTTATACACTAAGTTTTGACATTTTATGATGTGAGTTGTAGGGAGTGTGCATAAACCGTTTGTGGTCTTTCTTGGTGTCTTTCTTCAAGGATTCTTAAAAGAATAAAGAATCTTTCGCGTGAGATCGATAAATTTCAAATTTTTTTTCTTCTATAACGCATCAACCTAGCATATAATTGTTGATTTTTTTTTTTTTTGGATTATCAACTAGAAAACGTACTATGAAACCTTGCAAAAAGTAAACAATAACAATCAAAATTATGAAATAATTCTATTATTTCTTTCATTGA
Organism: Mangifera indica; assembly: GCF_011075055.1. Classification (NCBI taxonomy): domain Eukaryota; kingdom Viridiplantae; phylum Streptophyta; class Magnoliopsida; order Sapindales; family Anacardiaceae; genus Mangifera; species Mangifera indica. The sequence goes on along the minus strand of NC_058141.1, from coordinate 10,340,770 downwards.
TCATAAGTAAAAATGGGATAAATGAAATAAAAGAGAGTTTTTTAACATGGGTAGACTCACTATTTATAAACTTATATTCACAATTATATTATTTATTTATAGACTAGTGTTGTGAAAAATATTATAAAATATACTTTTTTTTTAAAAGTTAATTTGAAAATAAAAAGAATATCTAAAATTTTTTAATAAGGATTCTTATATCTTTACAAGGGGTCTTTTGTCAACTTTTTATTTTTTTTGGTCTTCTCTTTTTTTAAGTACAACAAAGAAGAGTTATTAGACTTTTATCTATTATATTTGAATTTAAATTCAAATTTAATTTTATATTTTGTTTAATGAGGGTTCTAGGTAAGGATGTGGACATGTGGATGAACCAACATGACAATGTTTGAAAGGGTGATCCGATGATGTGTACACAAACAGCATGACCTCAAAATTTTTATTTATTTATTTTAATTCATAAATGAAATTTAGTTGAGCATGGGCCAAAACGACAATGGAGAGAGGCTAAGAGATTTGGGAGTCCCAAAGAAATCTAGTGTGGGACCAACACACCCTTTTTTGTGCTTGGACTTTTGCTTCACTTTCCAAAATTTTCAGACACTGCATATCAAATCTTGGAGATCGCATGAATTCTCTTTCCAATGAAGATTGATTTTATCATCTACTCTCTCATTATCTCATATCGTATCGTGATACCGGTGTTTATCTCACTTTAACAGAAAGGTAACGCTAATGTCACGCATAACAACGTGTCTGTTGGTCACCACTGTCACATAATTTATTAGGCGATGACCACACAACACAACTTAACTGTAAGTAAATCTACAATGCCTACATGATGTTCTTTTTGTCTTTTACCTTGTGCTAATTGCATTATTGCGCTTCAATCACGTTGGTGTTGTTGACTATAGTTATGGAGGGTTTTGAATTTGATACGTTGGGTGAAGACATTAGGGAGTGAATAGACCATTTTAACCCCAAGAAATTTACTTTATAAAAACAAAGTCAAGTTGATGGATAGTGGGATATTTATTTATCTCCGTTACGATTAAAAAAAAGGATAATTAATATCCACAGTTAGAAGTAGAACATGCATCCTAATCACTTTCACGTTTAGAGTTCTCTCTAATAGATGCTATAGCAATATGCCATTTAAATATGATTAAATTACAATTTAGTCTTTAAAATTACAATTTAATCTCACAACGACATGAAGGCTACTAAGAATTACAAGACTCTATGACAAAGGTGAGGTATGATAAAGACTGAAGAGACTTTAAGCTACATCATGAAAAGACATTACGATAATAACTTGATCTCTGTTTAAGCATAAATGAGAAGTAATCACTAGTAAAATCAATACCAGATAGAATGAAAAAGAATGATATTGATAAGATATACTTCTATAAATTACAATCTACATCAAATAAAGTTGAAAAGGGAGAAGATCAATACGTGAAATGAGTCATTGGAGGTATTTCCGTATAAAATGAGATGAAATTGGTATTCTTGCCTTGAGAATGAGCTAGAGATGACGAGATCCAATAATTTTAAAAAAGTGAAATAATTATATTAATTTAACTTTGTGTTAGCATTCTTTTTTATTAACGGGTTTATTTTTTTTACGGAAAAAATATGATTTTTGTTATGAAAAATGTGAAAAAGTGTTTTGGGCCATACCATGCTGAGAAAATGTAATTCACTCCTAAAGGACCATAAAACTTAACCCACCACAGCGCCCCATTCATAATTGCCAGTACAAGAGTTTGGTTAGAGATGGGATGAAATTTTTGCGAGGAATAAAATTGTACGGACCTTGAAATTTGAAAAAAAAAAAAGTAAATAGCTTAATGTGTTGACCAGTAAATATTTTAGATTAAAAACAATCTTCTTATACAGTTGACACAATTTTTTGCTAATATTCCACCTTGTGTGGAAGGAGAATTGGATTTGATTGAAGACCATAAATATATATAGAAGACTTTATTTTTAATATTATAATATTTATTTTAAATATATAAATATGTATATATTTTTTTGGAGGTAAACTTTATTGGTCAAGTGATTATAGGTTCAGTTACTTCGTTTTAAATTTATCTATTCAATAAATACAGACGAGATCTTTAGTTGTAAAAAATAGATATATACTTATATGTATTATTATATGATTGATTATTATTATATCTTTAATTTAAAATTATTTAATCATATAATGATACATATTAATATGTATTTATTTATATACTTAAAGTGAATATACATAATTTTATTGTACAAGTAATAAAAAAAATATGCAGACTTGATCTTCACATTTTTCTTGCAATACGATACAAGCATCATGAGCTACAAAATATAAATCATTTATATTCTTTTTGTTAATTTTATTTTTTTGTATTTTAACCATTCAATTTATTTTACACATTGATTTATTCTAAAATTTCCAACAACTAACCGGAAATTGAAACAAGTATAAACTATTGGTTGACTTGTAATAGATTTTTTAAAAAGAAAAGAAAATAAAAGTCAAACCGAATCTAAAATCGGCTCATCATGACCCCACTAATCTATTTTTCCTCAATAAAAAAGTAGTGGGTCATATGGATGCAACGGTACCATCAATCGGGTCGGATTCCGGGACTGCACTGAGGTGTGTTTCTCATGGCCGACCAACTGAACTAATTGGATGGATTAGATCCGATTTTAGTTCAAAAGTTGTTAATTAATTACGTTTAATTATCTTTTTCAAAAACTTTACAAGGCAAAAGAGTGGATTATTTTAGGTACGTAGATTAATTTTTAGAAGATATGGCATCTTCCTTTTTAAAATTTTACGAGATTTGGGGCATCTTTAATTCATCTTTTGGTTTCTTTTAATTGAGTAGCTTTATTATGTTTTCCTCTCTTTACCAAACAAGAATACAGCATCTTCTATAATTTGGAGGAGATAAATCAGAATATACTACAGTACTACCAGAGCATATGTAATAAGATGTTACTCCATCCGTTTGAAGCCTGTTAGGGTAGGGGGCATCCTCCCCTTAGCATCCCAGAAGTTATGGAAAAACAAAAAGAATCTTGTTTTCCATGCTACTTTTAGAAGGAATGGTTCCTATTAACATCTTGAATCAACCCATAAGTTGGAAACAAATCTGTCGGATGTCTGTTAACCATGTCCTAGACGTTGAAATCACCAATTTGACTAAAGAGGGGGTTTTGATCGTATAACAATTGTCTCCTCAATTTCTATAATGTGAGTAGAGTTTCAAAAACTTTTCTTTTTCTACTTACATTAATGACACGTGGACGATTAGAATTATTGTATTTGTCGTAAGTCACAAAAATGATGTCGTCATTGTGAGCATGCACAAACTGTATGCCTGTTGAGTTGATTTAAATGTGAAGGATGTCTTGCTAATTTTTTTCTATAGGTTGTTGGATGGAAGATATGTGTTGTTGAGTTAGCTGGAATAGTAGGGATTGCTTTTCGCTCATTCTCAAAGTGCCATAAAAATAACCCATGACCCATAGGTAGGTCATCATTTTGCCTTAAATGACTTCAAGCTTCTCATAAATATCCCTAATTTATTTGCAGAAGCTTCACACGACCAAGAAATCCCCGTTGCCGTTTGGGGCTTCCAAAGTTAATCTCAATATAGGTTTTTCTACTATTTGAATTAGTATAGTTAAGTCTGTATTTATGTCTGGGTGGATTTCTAAGGTTTGAGTGTACTGTTTAATGTTTGCATTTGAACCTATAGAGATAGTGGTGTCTTTATCTGTTTTTCAAATTTCTTCCTAGAGTTTGTCCAATGATGGGGTCCAAAACTATGTTAGTGATGAGAAAACCCCTTCCGTCGATAGTGTGGCCTCATTTTGGAGAGTTGTGCGTTGCATTGCCCCACCATGTATGCAGGGCTCATTCGCAGGTATTGTAAATATAGAACCAATTAGGGTTGATTATTGGCATAGGTACATATAACAACAAGGGCAGTTTGATAGCAAGTCAGCTATGAGTCGAACCAAAAGGGGTATGGATAATTAGACAAAGATGAAAAGATAGATTGATTTATATGGATAGAATTATGAAAACTCGTTTCCGAATTTATAGGTATCAGTAGACCCATGTGACTTTTTCTCTCTTTAATATAGGTAATTGTGATAATTACAGTTTTTGTATTGTGCCTGGTATCACTTAATGACAACAATTAGGTAGGAAAGCGTGGGAAAAGTCCAGCCAGGGTGAGAAAACGTAAATTACTCTTAAAAATATTATTAATTGTTGTACAAAATTTATAATGAATGAAAAAGTTATAAATGGTTAATTTAATGGACATGTAACGGTGGCGACGGAGGTAGCCATGTACGCAACATAGCTTTTGCATGTGTTGATGCTAAGTAAGAAATAACAGCTTTGGCCAAATGTTAGGTCGGATTGAAGGCCAAAGCTAAAGTTAGAATCTTGAACAGACAGTCGAAGCCTAATGCTTCTACCATCTTCTCACAAAGGAAACCCTAAAAGAGACGGCTTTGTTTGCTTGTCGATCGTCCAGTCACCCTCCATAAACCTAACAGTTAGAAGCCTAGGCCAAACCGCTATCTTTTTGTTGGCTTCCGTTAAATTAGTGCTCGGTTTGTCTTTACTCTGGCAAGGTTAAGGGGATGCAGAATGACAAACTAGTTAATAATTCTACGTTTAATTTAATAGTATGTAGATAAGGATTGCTTGCAGGTGGAGATGAAGGGAGTAACATCTGGACCGGACCCAACCCAACAAAGCATTATTCGACCATCCATGCTGCGTCAGGCACAACACATATCATGACTTCAAAAGATTGTGCCTGTTTCCGCAGCACATGCGCAGATACGGATGTCCATCTGTATATTACCCATCAACTGAATAACCAAATGAAAACCTATTGGGCCAAAATATCTTGGCTTCTTCGTGACCCCATTGTAAAATAAGAAAGCAAAGATTGTTATGTAGAAAGAGGGCAAACTCCTGGGAATTGTTGTAATTTTAGAATTGAAAATGAAATGGAAAAATTGAAATCCTGAAAAATTTTCCTCCCGACAGATTCGTGAAACATATATGCTTAAGATTTTTTAGAATGATAAAACACGCCTGCCAAGTTGGTGTAATAACCAGGATGGTAAAGTCCCATTCTGTCAGATATGTAATCCCATCGAAGGCATCCTCTGCTTCGTGGGATTTCACTTATTTTCTTGGACTCTTCTTCACTTAATTCCCAGTTTAATATCTCGAAGTTATCTTTCATCTTCATTCAAACAAGCTTTGAAACTTGGACCATGCTTCGGTGGCCAAGCTTGCCCCAACAATTTTTTGACATCAAACGCTGGAGTTGGACGTTACCGGTGCAAAGTTTCACGCTTCAACGCGGTTCCGGCGTCAGAAATAAGGTACATTTCAGACTTTCAGTGGTGCAAATAGTTTATGCTCACACATTTGTTTTTTCCAAATTAATATAAAGCATCAAAAGTCTTTGGGTTCGGAGTGTTCTAGGCAAGCAACATTTCAGAAGCCAGAGGTAAAGTACAATCAAACAACACAGCTCAAAGTTTGCAACATAAACTTCAGAAGAAATGTCTCTGATCTCTCAATTACCAGTAATGTGACAAGTAGTTTCCATAAAAGTCTTTATATTTGGAATCCCATGAACAAGCATGAAATCTCTTTAATTAGTAACCAAAAAAAAAAAAACCATATCTTCAATTATGAAGAAGGCAGATGCTTCTGCTTGTCACAACTGACACAATCGCTGTCTTGAAAAATACAAAAAATTATATATATATGAAAAATTATATTTAAACTTTGCTATTGATCTCAAGTCTCTAATATTAGGTGAATCATCTGCTTGTCACAACTGACACAATCGCTACCGTTCAGAGATTAAGAAAACACATAAAGCCACATTTTTCACACTGTTTGTGAATACCCTATACCATGTAGAGATTGCATTACTCAGGTATATACAAGGAAAAGAGAAACTCTCAAATAAATCCCAGAAAATAAAAGAACTGGTAATGCACAGATTTTTATATTTTAGGCAAATGGGAGGCTGGGAAATTGGGGATTTAATTGAGGATTGTTCCATCTCTCATTTAAGATTTTTACTCCCACGAATGCCTCCTTGTATTCTGTTGAACAGGAATTCCCCTCGAAAAAGACATGAGATGAAAATAGCTTAGTATAATAATAATCAATTGACCAGTTACAGTTTGAAAAATTCTGGTGATCGAGAGTCAAAGTTTGGGGTTGAATGTGTATGGCATGACGAGAAATTAATTGTTCATCTTACCTTACTAATTGACCTGAGCCCTAAATTATTGTCTCCGCGAGAGAAGGTTGTTGACCAACTATGCTCAGAGTCATCAGCCATGACGCCTTGATTACAAACAGTCATCCATCGCCTCATGCAAGTAAAAACAAAATCATCAGCCAACTCCTTGGACTAGTCAAAATTATAGAAGAAAGAGTTCTAAGAATTTGAATATAATTCCAAACCTGCAAGGTTCAGATTGGTGTCTCTAGAAGGCCAAAAGACTTGTTCCCACCATACTCTCAAATATTCATTTTATATTAAAATTCTTTTATATTTCACTCTCTCAGTATTTTTTAAACCCAAAATTTAAAAAATAATATTTCTTTCTTAGAGTTTGATTTTTTCAGTCATCACTTTCCAACATAATCTTTGGCCATGTTCTCTCTCCCTCCTCACTAAGGTTAGATTCGAGTTAAATTAAACTCAAACTCAATTCGATTTGTATATAGTAAAACTCGAATTCAAATTCGAACTCGTAAAAGCTAGACTCGAACTCAGCTTGACTCATTTTGAACTCTAGTTTTTAACTATTTCGTTATTAAAATAACATCGTTTTAATACATATTAATCGAAACGACGTCATTTTGTATCAAAATTTTTAATTAATAAATTTTGATGAGTAGCTCGAGCTCGAACAAGCTTGCATAGGACTAACTCATTTCAGACTCGTTCGAGTTGAGCTCAAACTCGAGCTCTAATAAACTCGGTTCGAATCCAACCCTGCTCCTAGCCTCTCTCGTCTCATCTTTGATCTCTCTTATTGGAGATAAAAATTCATCTTAAACAAATCATATTTGTTTTAGACGAAATCGATCGTTTTCGTTTGATTTTGTGAACCTCTCTAACTAGAGAGACCAGAGACAAGACAAGAAAATGAGACTGAAAAGTGGTGACTAAAAAAATCAAACCCTAAGAGAGAAATAATCACTGAGAAATTGTTAACGTTTTAGATTGAAAAAGTGAAATGTGATAAAATTTTTGTTTTTTAAATATTTTAACTAAATGATATTTTTACCTTTAATCTTAATAGAAAATTTTAATAAAATGGTGGATATTTAAATTTTTAAAATTTTGTAAGTAAAAGTTTGGAATTTGGCCAAACCTCGGGTGGGAAAAGTCTTTTAGCCTATCTAGAAATTTATTTTAAAAATGCCACGAAGTCTAAAATAACATAACAATAATGATAACAATATTTCTCATAAAATTAATAAATCTGCTGACAAAATCCTTGGACTAAAATGATGAGGAAGATGAATGTATATACCCAGATGGAAAAATATAAAATTAGAATAAAATAATATATCCAGGTATATTTAAAGATGATTATAAGAAATAGACAAATGAAGAAAGAATAACGATAGCAGAAATTGCATTAAGCAACAATCTCCTAATTTTCTTTGTAATTAATTAAATCTTGCAACACTTCTGCTTGATCCAACTAAAACGCAAAGAGGCCCCTAGCTTAGTTTTCGATCACTGATCAGCCCATGAGGTCTCAACCGATGTGTCCTTTGACCCCATTAATTGATTCTGCTGATCTTCTGCATTTACAGAAAATGAGCAAAGACAGGATTTTTCCAAAGAGAGACTGTCTTTAAATTCGATATGAGGGGTGGTGATTGGTTTATATATTTAGAATAACCAGTTCATCCTTCTTGTTATACTCTGTCCAAGAAAACCGAAAGTAGTATTTTCGTTAGAAAACGCCAACCTAAGCCACGTATTAAAGCAAGCAAAAATTCAAATAATCAATTATGATATTTTTAAATTAACTTATATGATATGTCGCAATTCTCTTACAAGTTGCATGTTCAGGGGAGAATTTATTTTGTATGTACAATAATTGTCATTAGCTGTCTAATGTAATCATTTTAGGCCAAAATACTTATTCTAAAGTACGGTAAAATCTCAAACATTTACTCTTTAATTTTTAAAAACTTAAATACTTATTTATAAACAAATTTTTGTTAAAAATCTCAGTTAAAATTAGAGATAAAATCGTCATTTAATAAAAAATTTAATTTTCTTTACTAGGTTTAAAAGCTTATAAATGTTTTCTAATTTAAAGTTTGAAAAGTGATAAATACCCCCTAGAGTTTGTTCCTCTCCTCTTCAGCATCGATTAGTAGTCTTAAACCATCAGCTATCATTCCTCTCATTTTATCTCTCTCTCAATCTCTCTTCCTAAACCCTAAACCTTAAATTTTAGGGGAATATTTATTATTTTTTAAACTTTGGGTTAGGAGAAAAATTATAAATTTTTTAAATTTGAGGAGAAAAATATAATAAAATTTAAATTTTTTATTAAATAATGGTTTTATCCTTAATTCTTGTTAAGATTATTAACAAAAATTTTTTATGAACGAGTATTTAAATATTTAAAATTAAAGGGTTAAGCTTTGGTTTTCACCATACTCTTAAGTGGAAAGAGTGATTTGGCCGTCAATTTTAAAGCTTAACCCCAGGAAATAGTTAACCCTGTTCATTAATTATTTAAAATTAAATTTCTCTGGCAGCATATTGTTAATCTTGAGGGTTTCAGATTCAACAACAGTTTTTTCTAAATTCCTAAAAGCAATTGCCCATAAAATTCTTCACCGCAATACTCGACCTCCTTGGAATACTAATTAGAATAGCATTCCGAATGATATAATTCAGTATAGCTTCTTAAAAGCTCAAAATAAGCTTAGGATGTGTGTTTTTCCATTTCTTCAATTCCTAAACTATAAATTACTATTCGAAAATTTAATTTTGTAGACTGAAAAAAAAGTCTTGCCATAATGTTACAAAGGCAATCGAATCGAATATATTACTTCTAACTATTTTACTTTTATGAGATTATTATTTTATCTTTAGATTTGCCAATTGGGTCAAACAAATTTGATGTTTGATTGTTTTGGTTTAAAAAAAAAAGTTTTGGACTGAACAGATAAATAGCGTCGGACAAGCTTAGACAAAAAAAATTTGACCATTAAATTATTGAGCTATGGTTTGAACATAGATTATTTATTTCCAAAATCCAATAAGGCCAGAAAAGTGTAGTATTTATTAATTTATATTAATGTTATATTTAAGTAGTGTTTGTTAATTTGTTTCACATTTCGAATGGTTAAAATTTGAATGTCTATAAATGTTACATACATAGGTGTGACCAAAACTAAAGTTTTTTTTTTTTTTTTTCAGGTTGAACACACACATACATATATGTATATTTGGCCGTGTTATGAGAATTCACTAATTATAATATTTTTTAAAATTATTTATATTGTAGAATTAAATTATGTTATACATTAATTTGATGTCTAAAATTATTGTTTTCTAGTTGACCTTAAAGAAAATAAAATATAATGATTGTTTAAGGTTGTTTGAATTGGTTATTTTTAATTTAGTTGCCTAAGGGGTCTTTCAATATGTTTTTGAAATTTTAGGCGTATATTTATAGTTTTTCAAAGTTGTGGAGTTATGCCTAAAACAGATTCGAAGCTCGAATCAATTAAATGAACCAAGCCTGAATTAAAATTTTGTGGCCCAAATAGGTAGGCTCAAAGCCTAAACCTAAATTTCTTTCAAGCTCGAGCTTAAACAAATTAGACTCAATTCAATAGACTCGATTAACAACCCTAATTATATCTCTAACTATGGTCATCAACAATCTAACAAGATTTGATGGCCAAAACCACATGAGAAAGATGCATTCTTGTTGTGTCAACCAAATCTCACTTGGAAAGGCATAAGATGATGGCTTGAATTGCCCTAACTAGTGTGATTCTTTTGGAATAATATCAGGGGAGGTGTAGTTTTGTTGAATCGCACATTTTCAAGTGTGACATGAAGATTTGAATCAATATATTTTTTTTAAAGGAAAATTATATTTATGTCCTTCTATCATTAGTTTTTTTCCTAACAGAGTTGGATTTCGATTGGGTGTAAGAATTCAATAGATTAAGTTTTGGTTTTACAAAACCTTGGGTGAAAATTAGCGATTTACTTGAAAAACTAAATGATATTTTATAAGAATATGACAAGAAAGTTTCCCAAGAAACAAAGAACAATTGTTTTCCATCAAAGTTTTGACTTAATGACACTTTCCCACCCTCAAAGTAAACTTGTCAATCAAGCTTTATTGAATTGAGTTTATTCAAGCCTAAACTCAAAAAATTTAGGCTTGAGCTTTAGATCTACCCATTCAAGCCTCATATTTTTTGTTCAAATTAGGTTCATTATATTTTTTTAGGCTTTGAGCCTATTTTAAGTATGTCTTTATAACTTTAAAACCTACAAAATACCTTTATAATCAACTATCAATTTTCCAAACTAATTTATTTTTTTCTTTTCATTATATTGTCAATTATCATTTTTATTTCATTTATATTAAAGGGATCCAAGATCAAATGAGTTTAATTATTTTGATTACTTTAATAATGAAAAAAATCAATATATCATTAAAAAATTTCAGTCATAGATATGTCAAGAAAAATAAAAAAACAAAAATTAACATTGTGAAAACATTTTGATCAAATTTACGAAACAATAAGTGGTAAATTGATTTGAAGTTAGTGTACAAACACTATAATTCTTGTTTAATGTGTATGAGTTTGTGGGGGCAACATATATTCCTAACATTATATAAATTAATATTGTAAAAAGTACCACATAACTTGCAAGGGCAACATTAAGAGCCCATGGAGGCACGATCAAGGGGTCCTAAGCCATGCCTTAGGGCCTTTAATCCTAACAAGTTAGCTTGACCTATTAGGCCTACAACTTGATAGACCTAAACGCAATAAACCATACCAAAGCTGTCACGGTGGTGCTTGGTAACCTGTGAACAATACTAGGCAAACTTTGACAAATATCACTTTGCTCCTATTAAGTGTCCGACTTAATTTGCCCCTTCAACAGAACCAGTTATGATGGTAAATATCATTTACCCCCTTGTCAATGTTAGACACATACAAGTATTCCTTTGCCCCTGCCTATCATTTTCCCCCTAAACAACAACTAGGGGCAGGGTAAGCGTCACACGCATACAAGATTTTTGACTCTGACAAGGTGAAAATGGTCCCATTTCTAGCAAAAATCATTGTTTCAAGTCAACAAATTTTAAATTTAAACTAACAATATTTCAACATCTAACAATTAACTTAAATTAAGAAACCATCAATTTACTATTCACAATTTAAACCCTGTCATGGGAAAGTCTATATTTTTTAATGACAATAATAGTTTCAAAACTTAAATTACTTTCTAAACTATCGAATAAACAATTTTCATTCATTAAGAAACACAAATAAGCAATTTTTGAATTCAAAAATACGATAATCAAATTGATAATTGCATCTTCTAAATGAACCAAAACAAATACAAAAAATGAAAACAAGACGAACCCACTACCAAATTTTGAAGCTATTTTGGAGATAATTATGACTGAGATGGTGGAAAAACTAAAATCTTAAACCAAAATTGTCGAAAAGTTGGAGAATGTGTAAAGAGGTAGGAGGGGTAGGTGTTTGAAATTAAAAAACCATGGTGAAACAGCCTTGCAATTTCAGGAAAATATATTTTCTTGGTTTCAATGGTATAATACATAAAATGTGGATTAAATTGTTTGACATGATTAAAAGTTGAATTAATTAGTTTCCTTATTTTTTTGGCAAAAGAACTTGATCTTCTTGTCGTTTTCACGAGCGACATTTGTCCTAAATTTCTTTTTTTTTTTAAAGTCACATTTGTATTTTCTTCTTCGGCGACGTCGTTGTTTATGTTCATTTTGTTCTTTTATACGTAACTAACATGGAACATTTCAAACTAAACTTGTGAACACGTTATCTCCATAACTCTCTAGACGAAGACTTCAATGCAATAGTTTGGCGCCGGCCTTGAACCATAAATTCTCTTCGGATTTTCTCCAGAAAATCACATTATTGTTCAAACTCTGGTACTTTTGTTTGTCTTCAACCTGTTCCCGTTCAAGAAAAAGAAGATGAGATATCATCATCTTTTAGTGACTGCGATTATAGTTATTTCGCTTTCACCGGTGAAGACTTCAGCTCATTTCTTCCCCAACATATCGTCAATCCCGTCAGGGTTACTCCCCAACTCCACCAACAAGAGCGCGTGGGACGCCTTCCAGAACTTCACTGGCTGTCGTCGTGGCGACAAGATCAACGGCTTAAGCAAGATCAAGCAGTACTTTCACTACTTCGGTTACATTCAACAGCTGCCCTCAAACACTACTGACGACTTTGATGATTCGCTGGAATCGGCCATTAAGACCTACCAAAAAAACTTTAATCTTGAACCCACCGGTCAACTCGATAATCAAACTGTTCAAAAAATCCTACAGCCCAGATGTGGCAATGCCGACATAGTCAACGGTTCAACAACTATGAACGCAGGCAAACCGGTCTCGTATAACATCAGTCATCTCCACACAGTTGGCCATTATAGTTACTTTCCCGGCACGCCCCGTTGGCCATCAAACCGTCGTGATCTAACGTACGGGTTTCTACCACAGAACCAATTGACTGATGATACGAAACAAATTTTTGCAAACGCCTTCGCGAAGTGGTCACAGGTGATCCCGATGAATTTCACACAAAGCGACGATTACACCACCGCGGATATCACGATCGGGTTCTACACCGGAAATCACGGTGACGGAGAGCCGTTTGACGGAGTTTTGGGAACGTTGGCACACTCGTTTTCACCCCCTAGTGGAATGTTCCACTTGGACGGCGCCGAGAACTGGGTGATCTCCGGTGATGTTACAACATCGACGGTGAGTTCAGCGGTTGATCTTGAATCAGTTGCCGTTCATGAAATTGGACACTTGTTGGGATTAGGACATTCGTCGGTTGAAGAAGCTATAATGTACCCAACAATATCTGCCAGAACCAGAAAGGTTGAATTGGCCAGTGACGATGTAGAAGGAATACAGGCCTTGTATGGAAGTAATCCAAATTACAACGGCACAGATGCGACCTTGGTTCAGCAGAGGGAAACTAGTAGTGGGGCCTACATTGTGGGTTCCTGGTGGGGTTTGACTGCTTTGGTGGCGGCTGCGGTTTTAGATATTCTTTTGTATTGATTTTTTTTTTTTTTTTTCAATTCGATGATTTTGTATATGAAATTTTATTGCCTGAGATTTTTTATTTTGCTTTCATATTTGCTTATGGAAGAAATCAACTCTATGTCCTGAGTTAAGCTATTAAGCTTGGCCTTGGACTTGGAGATATAGACATTAATTTTTCGTGATTTATTTATTTTTAATTTATATTATAGTTTTTATAATTAGAGTTCCGATATTATAGGTTTCATAACCTTTTTCCTGTTTAGTTTTGGTCTGAACAGCAGCTTGTATTATAACCTCTTGTTTTGTGTGGAAGAAAATTTATGAAGAATTAGAGACATTTTGTAATTTGAGCTCACTTTCACGAAATTTATCATTATGTTGATGAGTTTGATTATATTCCTTAGTTGACTCACAATAAGTTGGGCATGGTCAGAGAGTTCATACTGATAAATATTATAATTACGTAGTGATGGTTGATGGCAAGCGAATTTCAAATTCGATTATCTTTCTTAGTTGACAATTTACATTCTGCATGCCTTCTTGATTAAGGAAATTGCAATGTAAATGAAAGTGTACAGTAACACTAGGCAATTAGACAATAACATAAGGAAATTTTTAAATAGTTCAATTATCGAAGGAAAACCTAAATCTATTGTTTTATATTATTACTCTTTTTAAAAAATGTTTTCGAAAAACAATTACAAAGAGATTTTGTGTATTCTTTTAGTCTTTTAGTGAGTTTGAAAGATTAGAAGGAAGAAGTAGAAAAAAAGGATTTCTGGAATAGTTGCTAGCATGGTTGGAGGAAAACATTGAGTTTCTCATTGAGAGATATGGTGAAGAAGCCTCTTATTCCTTCTGTAACTCTCTAGTGAATATTCCCTCTTATTCCATTGTAGAGTAAAGAGGGAAGAACATTGTTGTAGTTACTAAGATATAGGGTGCTTAGATCTTTCTTAACTTGAATGATCAGTGGCTGATCAAAATAGTTGGAAGTGGTGTTGCCATTATGCATTTAACCTGATGTAGATGACTAAATCATCATGGAGACGATTTTATCTTAATATGTATTTTGGTGGCCGCTCATGCACCTCATTCAATGGAGGATGCATAGCCTTACTTGAACAGTTGATCTTTCTTTTTATTTGAGATGGATTTGCTCTACTCACTACAAATTGATCAAAATTCGTTCATTTATGTTATGGGATAACATGTGTCCAAATATTATGTCATGTTGCTAGCCGCTTTGTTGGATGTCTACCATCTAGTGGTTAGGTGTTATATGTAACACCATTCTTGAGGAGTAAACTAATCCACACAATAATTGTCTTATAATTTCTGGAGTTCGGGTAAATGTATGATCAAGTATTACACATGACAATGATGATAATTGTGATGTTTTTACATCACGTTATTGAGGTGTAATCGTCAGCTCTATTCAATAATGGTAATATCTAAATTTATTTAGGGGTCATTTGGTTCCAATCAATAAAGATTACTTTGGTAATCTATCTTTTATTACCTACATTATCTTATTTGGTTTGTTTATAATAAAATATTATAATAATATTTTATTACTAATGGTGATGTGACAGGTAATATAGATGAAAATTTGATTATCACATTCACCTTAGGTATTAAAATAATTTTTATTTTATTATAATTATATTCTTATTTATTAATTTTTTGGATAAATATAACTCTATTTTTAATTAACATAACAAGTAATGTCAAAAATATTTTAGAATAATTATAGTCAAACACATTTAACTAAATTAATTTACTAGTATTCTTTTATTATCTATAACCAAATATAATAATTATTTATATCTACTCATTTTTATCAAATTTTATCAAAAATAGTAATAATTTATACTTAGTAATATTTAAGTAATTTATTTTCGAAGAAATCTTTCAATTTTGATAATAACACATTATCCAAACCAAACATCCCTTTAGTGATGTTTCATGACTATTCTTCGGATCATTGGCATGTGGCCACACTTTAACTTTGATAGTGAGGATTTCTTCGTGCTCACAAGCCTTGCTCTATAAGTTGCCTTTTGAAACAAGTTTTCCATTTTTCTTGTTTGAACTTGCAAAGGAACCCTAGCAAACTTTCAAACGCTTCATGTTGCAAAGTTCTACTTCTAAGTCTACAAAATTTGTTGTCGGGAACTTTTGTGGATACCTTTTGATGTAACGATACGGTATGTTAACATTCCTTCTCTATTCTTTTAGAGAGGTTCAAAATTTTCTTGTTTTTATTGGGTTGAATCTAGGCTCAAACTTAGGTGTACTTCCGGAAAACCAACTGGCTTAGGCACAATTGGTTGCTTATCGGGCTTTTAGGGATAGAGTCTGATAATGGAAAAGAGGGGTGTTGTAAGAGATCATTCCTACAGGCGTATAGTCATAGGGAGAATATTAGGGATGCACTTTCATTGATACTATCCTTTTTGTGTTTTTCATGTCAGTTTATAGGAGTACAAATTTCAGAAATTCCACTAAGGACATAACTTATCCAATAGCCTTGGAGTCATATTCTCTGGGTAGTTTGATCCTGGTGCTTGAGAGGGATGAACTCGAGGCCCAAGTAACGCTTTGGAATATGAGCCCAGGAGGGTTGTACTGAGTGGAAAGAGTGAGGCAAATTGCCCCAGTGAAGGCTAATTCCTGCGCCCAGGAGTGCGAGTAAGTTGGTCATAGAGGGCCATGAACCGTCTAGTCCCGATGTCGCTTTCATGCTCTATTGGTTATGCGTGAGTACAATTTTTCTTTTGCAACTATCTATTGCAAGTAAAGTATGATGTATGGACTCAATGCAATTACAATTAGCCCATTGGTGGTAAAGTTGGCCTAGGTAATTAATTACTAATAATGCATCAATTCAATGCGGCGGCAACCAAATGAAGCTTGTGTTTAGCTACTGTATATGTGGACTGGCTGGGCCTGAGGCTCTGTGGCTCACTTCTTTCTCTTGGTAGAATGGGGCCAAAATTTTCCCATGCATAAGGATGATGGAAATATCAGACAACAGGCAACAGCCGTATTAAAGTGGACAAAATTTGGAATGATCTGTTAACTTGATATAGTATAATATAAAAAAAATTAAATTAAAGTTATGATTTTTTATATAAAAAATAGTTTGGATAATGTTGAATTGATCTAAAATACTCAGATTATATTCAGATTGACATAAAACCAATCCAAATTGACTTGAATTAATAAAAAAATTTTAAATAAAATATTATACAGTATTATAACAATAAAAAATCTGTAATTTCTTTTATTGACAGAAAGAGTTCCAATTCATAAAATTTCTATTTCTTAATTTGAATCAACAAAAAAAAAAAAACGATATTATATCACCAAACATCCAATACTTGTAAAAAACTGTTTGTAATTAATTTGTTTTTTATTTTTTGTGTTGGTGTGTTATAAATACTACTTATTCGAACTTATTATGTTTGGTGTGTCATATTTATATACTTGTTAATGATTTTAACATTTTTGACAGTCACGTTCGTCATATGCATTGAATATTAAATTTGTTAAATATTTGACAAATAATTATTAATCTCGTTGGTTATCAATTGCATTATTTTTAAGTTATTGATTTATGATTCTTGATTATGATATTTTATTGCTACAATTAATCATACGAATATACAATAATCAAACTATTAATATTAAATTGAATTAGAAGAATGTTATTTTAACGAAAAGTCGTTTTGTGTTAAAATATCTTTATATCTTTTTGTATATTATTTTGTAACAAACTATGTTAGCATTTGGCATTTGACAAACTATGTTATTTCATAATAAATCATTTGTTACATATTGTGTTTTCACACATCTTTACATGTTACATAGTTTGAATTAATTTAGAGTGGGTCATGACAACCCTAAAATATTTTAATTTGATTTAGGGTTAAACATTTTGACACGATTTTATTTTGAGTTGGGTTAAGGTTTAGGGTTTAGGGTTTTTGACTCAAAATTCGAATTAACATGATATGAATACGACCTACACTGTCATGTCTAAGTTCTACAAATTATGACTTGCTTTCAAAATGTCAAGTATAACTTGTGTAAGAGTAATTAACATTACAGTAATATTCTCAAAGCAAAGGGCTTAATAATAAAATTCAAGAAGATTAATTTATAAAGGTCAATAGGCTTATTCCCACTTAAAGTTTAGTTCATTGTTAAACTTTCACCCATTAAGTTTTAAAAATTTAAATATATGTCTATCAACTATTAAAATTAACAAAATTCATTAGTTTTAATGGTATAATTGTCATTTAACTTGCAATACTAAAAAAATAAATTTCATGTCGTTCCTCTACTTTAGTTTTAAAAACTAATAATTTCTCGTCAGCCTAAGTTTTGAAAAGTTATATTTCTCCTCTTAGGATTTCATTCTTTTCCCTTCATTCTCCGACGACCTTCTCCGTCTCCGACTGACTTCATCTTCCTACCTATCTTCTTCTCCAGTGCTCTCTTCCCCTCCCAGTGCTCTCCCTGAAGAATGGCAACCAAAGTCGAAATGTTGAGAAGACACATCTCTCTTTGATTCAGTGCATTTCTCTTTGAAGAGTATCCTTGAAAGTCGAAGATGCATCTCTCTTCAATTCAAATAATGCTTCGAATGAAGGCAAACTTTCATGGCTCGGGAGTCGATGAACACAGATGATGGTGCTATTTCTTGCACTCATTCTTGGTCAATTGAGTCTATAAAAATGAAGTCTTCTTAATTATTTAAACACTTTTTTTGTTTAGAACATATTTCAATTTTTTCATTACTAAAGTATTTTAAAAAATAATTAACAAAATTGGAAATAAAAAATGAAAACTAAGTTATTAAACATTAAATAAATGGTGGAAATACGAGAAGGGACATTATTTGACGACCACGCATGCGAGTTACTTAGTTATTTTTGTTGACGGAGTATATGAACAACAGTTATTCTAACTCAAACGTTGAGTAAACTAAAAAGAGATAGTTAAAAAACACAAATTTCAATGTAACGTTTATGTAAAATGAAGAGTTTTCTTTAATTAGAATACGTCGATAAATAATAAAAAATGATTTTATATTATTTGAAAATATATACAAAATATAATTTAGAGGATTGGCCTGCCATTTATGGTCTTCGATCGTTTTGATTTGAAATGAAATATAATTTAGTAAACTTTAATAATTACTTTTTGAAAATAATTATTTTTTAATATAAAAATTATTGGGTTGGCCCAATAAAGGCCCAACAAGTATAAGGTCATGTTGTGGCCCTAACTTTTATGTGGGTTGATCTGACATAAAATGTTTGTTGTTGTGTTGACCTAAGCTTGGTATGACTTGCAGCATGGTAGGATGCACCGAAGTTAGCCCAACCCAACTCGACACAACCCACTGTCATGTTTATTGTGGATTGCCTATATATGGTCATGAGTTATCTATATGTTGATATCGTGAGTCATGGGCTACACATTGATAACATGAGTTGTCTACATGTTTGGGGTGAGTTAGCTACATGTTCATGAGTTATACACTACACAAAAGGATTAGGGATGCTACATTTGAAACCTTCTTGTTGGTGTCTTTGTCAACGAAAGTAAGAGGTATAAATAGATGATATCTATAACTAGTGTGAGTTCAAGTCTACATGATAATTCTAGTGTGAAGAATCATCTTCTTCCTTCCACAACTCTTTAGTAGAAATTGGGCAACTTATTTTTCACTGTGAAACCCTTAATTTATAAAGTAAGGAGTTGTAATTGTTGAGACATAAGAGACTTGGATCTTTTTTGGCATGAACAACACTTAGGAGATTAAAATAGTTAGAAGTGGTGCTGCCATTATACATTTTATGTGATATAGATCACCAAATCATCATGGTGACAATTTTTTTTTAAACGTATTCTAGTGGTAGCTCATGGATCTCATTTAACATGGGATGCATGACCTTATTTGAATGACCAAACTTTCTTTCTATTTAAGGTGAATTTGCTCTACTTGTTGCATATTAATTAGAAACCACTTAACTTTGTTGTGAGACAACGTATATCTAGATGACACGACATGTTGTTAGTTGCTTAGTTAGATGTTTGCTATTTAGTGGTTAAATATTATTTATCATACCGTTCTTTTGAAGGGAAAGTTTACTTGTATAACATGCCAAATTTTTTTTATTTGTGTCTCTGTGGAAGCAAAATATATACATAATCTTTGTTACAAAATATAGAATTCAAATATAATTTATTGTGGTAAATTAAGAATCAGAAAAAATATAGATATGTGTTCTCATTATGCATTATAAATAGTGTATTCAATTTAGGTCCTATTCCAAATAGAACCAAGATATATGTTTATATGAAAATTAAGTTTTCAGCATGTTAATTCTTTATTTAGTTCCATCTTAATCAGTTCAATCATAGCTTGTTTGTTGTTCCTCAATAAAAAATTCCAAACTTCTGGTCTTTAACTTCCCAAAGGATTTTTATTTTTGCGTAAAGTCAAAAGCCTATTTAGATATGAGGTCAAGAAATCTGGAATCTAAATCTTTTTTATTAGGAATTCCATATCTTTTACTATCTAGACAATCTCTTTAAGGCTATTTTTGGCTTAGATATTGATATAAGTGTTAAAAGATTCAGGCTAGCCGGAGACACAGCCTAAACCCCTATTTTTTGGCATAATCCATTACTGTAACAGATTTTGTCAAACCCATAGGCTAACTAGGCGGTGTCACAAGCTGGCCTAGCCCTTAGGCTCCTCGGCTAGCATAGCTCGACAAGGTATTATTATGTTCAATATTTTTAAAAAATAAATTATATAATAATTAAAATATGAAAATTATAAATTTTTATAAGAAATAAAAATTTTAGACTTAAAATATGAGATGAGTTTTTTGAATCACTCTCATATATGTGAGACAAGAAAAATTTAAGTTTGATTGGAACATAATATTTAACTTTTATTTATAATAGGTGAAACAAAATGAGTGATTGTATTTTTTTTATATGTGGGACACTTTTGCAAGAGTGTAAAATGCAAAAGTGTCTCATATTTAAATGAATACAATCACTCACTATAAATAAAGATTAAAAAAATATAAGTTTTATCTAAACTCAAATATTAGAGCCCACATAAGTTAAATTGATAATGAAAACTCAATTTATATATTATAAGTAAGTTTGCGTTCTTTCCAATCATAATTTAACTTTTTAATATGTTTCTTTTATTAAAAAACATAATTTAATAAAGAAATTTATTTGTTTTATTAGAATTAATGGGTTAGGTTGTTAAAGACTTGACACCGTACTGTCCTATATGTATAGTCATGTAGTGGGCTATATATTTTGGTAACCCGATCTAACACAAAAGGTCCACGACTATGCAGGTCTTAGCTCAACCGGAAACATTGTAAGCCATACCAAAGTCACCCTGGGCCGACCCATTGATGCCTTATTGATACACTCTAAATTTGTATTCAAATATAAGGGTATGCACAGTTCAATTTGATATAGCGGGAGAGTTTTTTCAAACCAAACAGAAAAAAATAATTTGAAAAATTTACAAACCAAACCAAACAATTTTAGGTTTCAAACAAAATCAAGCTGAAAAAATACAGTTTGCTCAGTATTTATGATATACAATATGTATTTTATAATACGATACGATATAAATAATAAATGATACGTATCATAAAATGTATCAAATTAATATGATACAGTAAATATATCATATGATAAATAAATATAAAATATTTAATAAAATTAATAAAATTATAGTTTTCTAAAACATAATATAAATATGTAAAATAAATATTAAAAAATATAATATACATTTAAATAAAATGACAAAATAAATATGCAAAAAACAAGTTGTGCACTTAATTACTTATTGGTAAATTCTGTCAAATATAGTTATATATATACATATATATATATATATATATATATATATATACATACACGTGGTTTACAGTTTGTCTTAGTTTGAAAATCATCCAAACTATAACCTAAACTGAAAAAATAGTTTAAAAAATTTTCAATCCAAACAAAACTAAACTGTAATTTTAAATGATTCGATTTAATTTTATAATTTTAAACGATATTATTTTAATACATGTTATTCAAAACAAAATTATTTTATATCAAACTTTATATATTTGTAAGTTTAATAAGTCAAACACCCATAAAACTTGAATTAAAAAATATTAAATTTTTAAGTTTAAACTCAAACTCACTTAAATTAAGCGTATTTTAATTGAACTCAAATTTAAAATCGCACCGACTCAACTCAAATCCAACCATATTTATAAGTAAATATTGCTTAATTTTTTCATAATAATTATTTAAGAGCTTACATTATCCGTGTTATTGAGCTCTCAAGATTCTTCTATTGGCAGCTTCGCCAAGCGCAACACTTGTCTTTTCGCTTCAATTTCATTGGCTATAGAGGGCCATGAACCTTCTAGTTCCGATGTGGTTGTTATCCTTTGTTGGTTTCAATTGCAATTATTTATGGTTATTATATATATATATATATATATATATATATATATTTATATAAATTAAGATGATAATATCTAATTAAATATTTTTTAAATGAAAAAAAATAATTATATCATTCAATAACAAAATACTAAATCTGTATTAATAAATTTATTTAATTTATTTTTACACTTAATTTTATTCATTATCTAATACAAGTAAAGGTAGATGTATGGATACAATTCAATTCCATAGCAATTGGCATGTAGTGGCAACCACATGAAGCTCGTGCTTAGATACCGCATTATCACTAATAATGCATCAATTCAATGCGGCGGCAACCACATGAAGCTCGTGGTTAGATACCGCATGGAACTGGCTGGGGCTGAGCCTCTGTGGCTCATTTCTGTCTCTTGGTAGAATGGGTCCAAAATTTTCCCAGGCTTAAAGATGGAATTAGCACACAGCAGCCAACTGTTATACAAATTGTACCGTACTTTCACAATGTCAAGTATAACTCCCTTGTGTGACCAATAAGTTATGACACGAGTAATTAACATTATAGTATTATTCTTAAAGCAAAGGGTTTAATCATAATATTTAAGAAGATTAATTTATAAACTAAATAAAAGCTGGCCGTAATCCTTTTCTACAGCTGTGTTATTTCTTAGAAGACTTTTCATTTACCTGCCTCAACTCAGGCCACCGAAGCGACAACTGACAAGTTAATTGGACATGAGATTAAGCACAACAAGATAAGGTCCTTAAGTTTGATTCAGACCGTTCTCAAATCAGCATCACTCATCCGGTCTGGTTTTATTTCACACGTGTCAAAGTACATAGCACTAAACTGCTACAGTATGAGCAGAAATTGCCGAAATGCGTAATAAATTATGCAGACCCACCAATTTCCAGATAGTGATACATAGGAGGAGTGGGGTTGTCTTAATAATTCATAGCATTAGTAGTGGAACCAGTTACTTCATTAATTTATTGTTTAATTAGTTCAATCAATCAGTTTAAACCTAAATTACTATAATTAAATAAATAATCATAATAAGTTAAATTAATATTTCTTAAAAATATACAATTACTAAATTAATTAACATGAGTGTCATTTATAAAAAATTCTCAAATGTCCCACTATAAAGGATTAATATGGCTTTAAATTTATTTATTTATCTAATAATACAATGCACAATATTAGAGTATAAATAATTCATATAAACTACATTTAATTTATTATAAGTTCTTGATTCCAAATTTTAATAGCACAAACTATTTTTACATTTAGAACCAAGTACGGGAATTGTTATAAACTTAATTTTCTATATTTCTCTTATAATTAGTTTTAACCCATTTTTCCATAGGTTAATAATTAGATAAAAACTGGATCAGGTTACAATCTGGTTCTTAGTTGAATTAATTGAACTGACTAATCAGATCCGGTTTTCAAAATACTGCTCCAAGCCTTGATGGTTGAATATGTAATTGTCAACTTTGATCGAGCAAAAGATGTAATTTAATTGGTTTTGGCTTATATTATTTTTGGGTATACTTCTCTATTTATACCTGTTATGCTTATGAAATGCGCCATGCTAGTAAACTAGAAAATTTTCGTATTGAAGCAAGAAAACAATGGGACTTCTTCCATGTCTTTGTCCTTTGCCTTGCCAGACAATTTCAGAATCTCCATCTAAATTTCAATATAATTGCCTTCAATCAGATTCGTCAACCTCTTCCCTGTCCTCTCAGCCGAGTCTACCATCTGTTCCTTCCCTCACCTCGCCCTTTCAACAACATGAACAACCCCCAGCTACCCACCACCACTGCCTAGCCAGCCTCAGCGCCCACTCCTCCTATGTATCCTCTCTCGCTGTAGCCGGAAAATTCCTATTCACCGGTTCTTCAAACAGCGAGATCCGAGCTTGGAGCCTAGTTCCTACTGAGGAGACTTCAACTTATAACTTAGTAGCCACGGGCAATGGCGCCGCTGTCAAGTCCCTGGTTGTCTTGGGTGATAAGCTCTTCAGTGCCCACCAAGATCACAAAATCCGCATATGGAAAATCAATAACAATACTTCGGAAAAAAGATACGAAAGCATAGCCTCGCTTCCCACAATAAATGACCGTTTCATTAGATGCTTCTCCGCTGACAATTACGTACAGGTGAGGCGACACAAGAAGCGCACGTGGGTACATCACGTTGATACTGTATCGGCACTTGTGATTTCCAGAGGTGGTCCTCTTCTCTATTCCGCTTCATGGGATCGAACGTTCAAAATTTGGCGAACAACCGATTTCAGGTGTTTGGAATCTGTCAAGAATGCTCACGACGACGCCATCAATGCTTTAGTAGTATCCGATGATGGGTTTATTTACACAGGTTCAGCGGACAAGAAAATAAAGGTATGGAAAAAGCATGCAGAAGAGAAAAAACATTCACTTGTCGCGACTTTAGAGAAACACAAGTCAGCTGTTAATGCTTTAGCACTTAGTTCTGACGGGTCTGTACTGTATTCCGGTGCATGCGATCGGTCTATTTTGGTATGGGAAAGAGATTATAATGTTACAGGCAATGGCGGTGAACATATGGTGTTGAAGGGCGCCCTTAGAGGGCATAATAAAGCGATCCTGTGCTTAGCGGCTCTTTCGAGTTTGGTTTGCAGTGGATCAGCTGATAATACAATTAGGATTTGGAAAAGAGGAAATGAGAAGGGTTATTCTTGTTTAGCTGTTCTGGAAGGCCACAAAAGGCCGGTTAAGTGTTTGACAGCGGTGGTTGATAGAGATAATGTAATTGAAAATTCTGAGACCGGTACCTCTTATCTGGTTTATAGCGGCGGTTTGGATTGTGACATTAAGATCTGGCAAATATGGGTTCCAATATTTCTTCAAAACTTATAGCATATTGATGTTTTGGCGATCCTCTGTGTGTGTTTATATACCGTAAAATTTTTCTTCTTTTCTTTTCTTCCTTTCTGTAAATCATCATTCTATGCGCTAGATTGAATTGTATTAGTCTTTGTATACATCTAATACTCTGATGGTTGATTCACTGTGATTCTGGCCACAGCAACGCTCCCTTGGTTTCATTTATTTGAATATAGAGTTTAAATGTGTTGACCTGAAATTTCGTACATCAATAAGACATTCATAAGACTAGAGCTTGCACAACCAGATGAGAATAGCTATTAGAATTAGTGAAGTAATTTCACATCATCTATGTGAGTTGAAGTAATGACTGTAAGACTCTATAAGTGAGTAACGAAATTAAATTTATTTTTAACATGGCTTAACTTCTTGTTTGAAAATCTATATTTATCGTTATATTATTTATATTATTAAAAAAAATTATAAAAAGTGTTGATAACTGGTACAAGAAGATTATTGATAGCTCTTACTTTTATATAACCTTTTATATTTATAAGACAAGGTAGCATTATAATTTTTATATGTTACATCTACTAAATTTGAATTTAACTTCTTTTCTAATTCATGTGGAAATAAGATAATCATATAATCTTGATTTGGTAAGAGATTATTTTTAAAGAATGGGCACAAATATAAGAGAGGAACATCTTTTGGTAAGTCATTTCCTCTAGGCAAAGGGCTTCTACTCACATGTTAGGTTGATCTATGTGTAAACTATCCATGTAGCTTTAGCTGCTTTAGAGTGACTTGTCATTTTATGATGACTTGTTGTCTTTTTGGTATCGTTTTATGAGTTTGGTTAAGAATGAGTTTTACTGTATAACAAATGTCTCTAATTTCTAGAGTAAGAGTAAAATTTTAAAAAAAATTTTCTTTTTATACAAATGAACGATATGTGGTCTTTTTCTGTATATCGTGAAACTAAGATTTTTGCTTATGCATTTAATATGTTGTATGTTTCATATCATGCACCTATAATGGCAGTTTAGATCATTATGTGTTTTGGTTGAACACATTTCATGTGCATTGTCAGATCAATGACATGTGCCATAATTTTTTTTAGCAATAATTGCTTCTAGTTTGGTTTCACATTGCCTATAAAGATGAATTTATACTTTACTCTCTTTTTCCATAGAATTTCTGGATATTCTTAACTCTTTAATATTCTTTGAATTCTCTGATAATGAGAGCTTATTCTTTGCGCAATTCCAAAGGATTTACTCCACGAACCATTGAGACAGTGCATTTTTTTCTAACTTTATAGAATGCACTTTTTGTGAGGTTTATGCTAGAAAATCTAACCAATTGATTTCTACGTATTTATTAGACCTTATTTTTCTATTTACAAATATGAGGGCAATAAGATCTGGCCTTCTTCAGCTTCTTAGAATAATGAGAAGGAGAGGCTTGAAGTTTAGTCCTCATTCTAAAGGGACATCTATAGGAGTCTTTCCACCCACTTACCAGTTTCACAATAGGTAAGGAAAAAGTGACCCCTAAAAGGTCACAACTTTATGATATTCTTCATGTAATCACTAAGGGTAGTCTCATATAGGCTACTCACATTTTAGAAACATGTTCTTCTTTCTTTTGCTTCTTGACTTCACGATGTCAAGCCATTTGTTAGGATTAGCTTTGATTTCATCGTGGTGGCATCAATGGTAAGGAAGTGTATCTCAAAAAACACTTGAACATGAGTTTGTTTTTTTCAAATAATAAACAGAAGATAAAAGAGATATATCTTTTGGTACTTCATGATCTTCAACCCAGGGGTTTTTACTTACCCATATATCAAGTTTTGCATGTAAAGGATATATCTAATCGCTATCTCGTTTCAGAGTGGCTTGTTGTCTTATGATAACTTATTACCTTTTGGATGTTGTTTCATAATTTTGATTAAAAGAAAAAGTTTTATTGTGTAACAACCTACATACTAGTTAGTAAATTATCAACAAATTCTTTGGAAGTAGAAGTTCTCTCTGGAATTTTAGTTTACACTGTGAAGCCATTGGCAAAGAGAGTTCCATAAGATGTTTTTTTTTTTTAAATCAACAATTACCACTCGGTATTTGTATTAAAAATTAGTGTCACTATCCAAGTGTTTCTTATTTCATTTGCTTTACATGACAGGAGACCTAACTTCATCAAAGAAAGGCGCATCTTATATGTATAATTAATGTTATATCTTATCCTGAACCTGACCTTACTTGTCCTGTTCTTTTAATGGCAGCGGGCAGCCGAATTTAACTTTTGTTTCTAAATTACATGTATGCATGCAGCCTCTATAATTGCCGGCGGGCCATTCTTAAGAAAATATAATTATATATTACAAAGACAAAGAAAACACTTTTTCCTGACGGTCCTTCATATTTATGGGTCTTCTTCATGATACATGGGCAGAAGAAGCATAACAGATTTTGATTTACATTTTTTTAAAGAAATCATGATAACCTAATTTTAGTTGAATAGTGGGATCATTGAGGACTAATTATAAGACAATTTATACGAATTGTGCTGGTGTACATTGACATCAATATGCATGATGGATGTGTATGCCAATGGGTGCAGTTTAGCCTAATCATGAACTGCCATTAACTAATACTATGCAAAGTACCAAAATATAATGGGTCACAACTATTTCAATGTTCCTTATCTGTAAAAATGTTCGATGCATGCAACTTTGATCCTTTCATGCATATCTCTTACCACATAATGGAATTGGCGTCGTTTTGAATTGATGATAATACAAACATTGCAAGAACTAGACCACTAAGGGAAAAAAATTGTTTGCAAGAAAATTTACGTAGTACAGTCATAGTCAGATTATCTTATAACTATGTGATGCTGCTGGCAGAAGAAACAAAATGTAATATAAGGTTTCAGTTTCAGCACACTGCTTAAAATTCATCTGTCATTCTCCTTAGGAAAGAATTCACTGACTCAAATGACAAGGAAGTAAAAGATGAGGAATCCTATTCCAATTAGATTATTTATTTGGGTTGAATTAACCCGTTCGAGTAAACAAATTTCAGATCTAATAACTTATCCCGTAATCATTGCACCAATACTTTAAAGATTTAGTCTTAATATAGCGTACTCAAAGTCTCAAATCTAAATTCAATCACTTAAAAGTTCCAGATGCCTTACCATTCCAGTTATCACTTTTGGCCAGTAATGGCATTTTTTTTTTGGAAAGAATGCACAAGCACGAAACCAGCTGATCACGTAGTTGTCAAATCGTTTCCAAGTTGCATGCCCCACTCTCATCACCACCGGAACAACTATTCAACCAGTCTCTTGACATCTTTCTAACCTTCTAGATGAAAATTCTTTTGACACATGTCTTGGAAAATTCAAAATCATCAGCATATCAGGGAGAAGTATGCACGTTTTATTCTATTTAATCTCGTCTATAAATTTAATATGACTAGTACTGATGACTACCCTTCCATAACTATCTATCTATCTATTTATCTATACATGTCAATTATCAAATTACTCCATAATTTCAGGAATACTTTCTCTAATGCCAATGCAGCTATGTGATGATAAATATATCTATAAACTATCATATCTTTGGATTAGAGTAATATCCGATCATGTGTTTTATAGATTTTCTGCTTAATTTATTAGAAGTGGAGCGGGAGTTAGGTTTAAAGCCATCCCAAGCCTTAATCAAATCCATCTTTGTATTCTTAAGATGTGGAGATCTGACTTTGGGAGACAAGGGTTAGTAATCTCCTCGAAGATATATATAGATATATAAATATAAAATTACACAAAGATGATAAACATTCTCATGTCTCATTTTAATTTATTATATATTCTTGAAAAAAAGCCTAACTTTGACCTATTACCACGTTTAAAAAGTGTGTTGTAAAAGAGATACTCATCTCATTGATCTCTGCCAATATCAGTTGTCATTTATTCATAACTTGCAGATTCACATCAGGATGACAAAATTCTTTAATCATAACCTGTAACATAAGTTAGCTTTATGTTAATGTGTGATGGAAAGGAAATGAAATGAAAATATCCAACTGATAAAAGACATTTACCGAAGACCTAATACAATAACTGCAACTAACTCTGTATCATTGAGCCCATTCAAAGAAGGCTTGAATAGGATGGCGGTATCCTATATAAAATTACTTATGTACTATATTGCTGTATCTAATCTGTACATTATGCCCTTCCGGAGCTAATCAAAATGATCATAACATGAGATTAATACCGTCATGATTTAAACCCATGGAGGGGCTGCTTGAATGATGAGAACAAAAGATTACTACGATAATTTTGATATTATTTGGTTTGGTTTGTAAATAATAAAAAATTATTATAATAATTTATTATCAAGATAATCGTAATTTTCCTAAAATTTTATTGTTATTAATTTTTTGAAGACAAAAATATTAACATCTCGAATTAGTACAACAAGTAAGATAAATAATATTTTAAAATAATTATATTAAAAAATATTTAAATAAAATAATACTTAGATATTCTTTTATTATATTTAATTAAATATAATAATTATTTATAACTATTAGTTTTTATCGAACATGGTAATATCTTATAGGCCATTGAACTAAATCACACTTATGGGTTCTTAATCTCCAATGTTTTAACATGAATAAAGTTTGATAAGTTTGAGGTGAAGTAACCCAAAAATATGAGTCAAGAAGAAAGTTAACTATGAAAATCCTGGGTGGCGATTGTTTAGTGGATGATAATAGGACCCGAAAAGGAACCGTTTAAATTTTAAACTCAAAACTCAAAACAAAAAATTATCTTTCCATATTTTTAAATATATAATTATGTGTATAAATAATATATTATTATATAATTATATATTATTTTATTTTTAATTTAAAATCACTTAATTATATAATAATATATAATTTATATATTTAATTATATATTAAAAAATATATACATATAATTTTATTTTTAAAAAAATCCTTCTTAACCATGTATACGAGACAAGGCTCAAAAAATCAAATACTTTCAAAATGATATAGAATTAAATCTAGAACTCAATATACATGTGGCTATAAATTGTACATTAATTAGTTAGCCGTCAACTTCTACCATTATTAGCTGGGACGGCCAAGCATTTAATTCAATTAAATACAATTTATCCCCGTCTGCTGCGGTTAGGTTCAAATCAAATCAAATTTAAACTTATTTAAACTTAAATTCAACTCAATTTGTATATAGTAAAACTAAAATTTATAAAAGTCAAACTCGAACTTAGTTCAAATTCAGTTTGACTTATTTTAAGTTCAAATTTTTAACTATTTTATTATTAAAACTATTTCATTTTAATATATATTAGTCGAAACAACATCATTTTGTATTAAAATTTTTAATTAAAAATTTTGATGAGTAGCTTGAGCTCGAGCTCTACTGAGCTTGTATAAGACTGACTCGTTTTGAACTTATTCAAATCAAATTCGAATGGATTCAATTCGAATCCAATCCTATTATCGCCAACCTTTCGATAAAACTCTACACTTTAAATCTGATCAATTTTTAAGTATTTTCTGTAATATCTTACACCTAAAACAAGAAAGTTGAAATATTGTAAACTCTATTAATAAATAAATATGAACCAAATCATATCATAACAGGTCTTTTATCCATTATTAAATTTGAATATATAAAATTAATATATTATAGGTCAAATAATAGTAATCGTAAAGTTTAAGGGTTAGAACTTAATTACTGGAAGTTTGATTAGAGTTTAAATGCAGAATAAATGAATCACCTCCAGTTATCCATAAAATGGTAAATTTAGATTTATGATAATATACTTTAATATTTAGGAATATATATTAAAAATATTTATAAGTCTAATTAATATATAATAAATGATTGGGAAAAAAATTGTGAATACATTAAATTAAAGGGTGAATTATATAAAGAGATGTGACATGTCTCATAAAAAGAGACATTTTTCATAAACTTGATGGAATATTCAAACCCTAGTCATCCCCTTCCTTTTGAATGAGAGAATTTTCTCTTAAAATTTCGTAGCATCATTCACCCAAAATTAAGGTGATTTAGTGATCACATGAGCCCCAAAGGAATCTTAGCACTTTTATATATTTATGGTTGTCTTTTTATGGACAAATAGAAACCCTATTAATTTGTAGGGAGTTATGGACAAATTTAAATGAACGTGAGCCAACATGAAAGAGCATTCAAATGCAAGTTTGTTTGCAAAATATGGAATGAATCTTCAAATTTGTTTGACATTTCATGTACTTTACCCTAAGCTTGTCCTAAGTTTTTGCATCCTACACAACTGAAAACACCTCAAATCTCTTCAATCCCAACAAAATTATGCTCTTCCCCAATTGGTATAATTTTATACACGAAGTGGGAGAAATCTATAAACTATTAAATATCATTCTTCATTTCATGTATTTTTTTCTCACTTTGCATACAAAATTTAGTCAATCTCATGTATTTGTAACCTATCCAACCAAAAAGAATTCAAATCTCTTCAATAACATGCCTTTTCCTTGGTGTAATTGTTTTATGCGAAGTGGGGAAAATACACAAACTATTGAATAGCATTTGATAGTTTGCATATTTTCCCAACTTCGCATAAAAACATTAAGTTAATTCCATGAATTTGATTGATGCACAACCCAAAACAATTTTTTTTTAAAAAATTTTAATCTCAACAACATTCACAAAATCAGTCACCAAAACACCAAAATCTATCAAAATCATCCAATAAACCTAAACCCTAACTTCTTTAATTAACCTTAAAATTTATATTTCAAACCAATAGTTAAGAATATATTACCACAATATAACATGATAAAATTGATAAATAATTTTTTCCATTTATAGACTAAAAATAAAAGAAAAATGCATATTGTAGAAGAACATTAGTGACTTTTATTTTCCGGAGAAGAAAGACAAACAAAAAAAACCTTTGAAATACACAATAAATCTTCGAGCATAAGGGCGATTTATTTAAAATGGTTGGACTTTGTTTGAAATCCAAATTGGAAAAAGTAATGTTATGTGTATTCAATTTTAAGTATTTAATTAGGTATTCAATGTTATATCATTATGTATTTAAATGTTATTTAATTTTTAATTTAAAATTAATCAATTAAATAATGTCGTATCATCTGAATTGGATGCTTTAAACTAAATGCACATAATTTTAGTTAATTGAAAAAGTTGAAATTATTATTTTTTTTTAAATGGTGGAGAATAGGGGAAAGTTCAGTCCATATATTGGGGGTAACTTCGTCTAGTAACAACTAATGGTTACCTAAGTATAAAAACGCTAGATGTGGTCATTAATTGTATAAAACCTTTACAAGTTTATTTTAATTAACTTTTTTTTTTTTCTATTTTTCACGCTCTTTTTATGTTTTGAAAAATGAAAATTAGTATACAGTGGGCCGAACATTTTGAAGGCCCAAACATTGCATTGGGGAAGTAGTTGCATTGTTTTATTGTTAGCAAAGAAGGAATCAAGTCAACCGTAACGCCATCTTGTTCGGTGAAATATATCTCATAGTAGTGTTTTGTTTATAATTTTTATGTATAATTTTATATATAAATAATAATAATATATTATTATGTAATTAAATAATTAAAAATTAAAGATAAAATGATATTTAATTATAAATAAAATAATATTGTATATCTAATGCCTTGTTATTATCATCAGCCACAAGATTTCCAACTTTGACACAACATTCCCATTCAAATTTGAATCGCACGGCAAATCCCCTTTGTTGATGTGATGTTATCGTGTTCCGTTGAACAGCCAAAAATTTTCATAACCAAAACTTTTCACAACTTTTTTAAGGAAGGTAAATATTTTCCATCAATTATAATTATGCTTCCTTTTTCAAAATAGGTCAAAAACTATTTCCCCCTTAATTTTGATAAAATAATTTTTTTATTCATTAATCTTAAAAATTCATTTACCCACTTATCATACAATTATGCTAGCGAAATTACTAAATTATACAATCTCAACATCAAATCGTGTCGGCTCTTCAATCATGTGGGCGTCAAATATCTCATCCTTTCACACTGTAAAATTTAGACACATTTTTCTCTCTTCAATATCAAAGAGTCATCTCCTCTAACACTAAGTAGACTAAAATCCTTCTAAAAAAATCAAATCTTTCATGGTGAATTTTGTTGCCCACACTAATGCAAGATTCTCATTCTCTCGTTTGCCCTTAAAGTAATTAATTATTAACATGATTAAAAAGAATCACACAAATTATCTCTACCCTATACAAATTATTTTTCTGTGAAACGGTGACATTTTTAGTAGCTTCCATCATTTTGAGACTTAGTGTTTGATTTATACAAATGCTTAGGGCTTCCAATTAAGGTTGTTGATGAGAAGGTAAACCTTCAAACTCATCTTTGTCTAAGTAATCAAACTTATAGGCAATGAGAGTTGTGATTGAGAACTTGAATATGTGGGAGTTGGGTTAGGGTTTGGATTCAAATCCTATGGGGGATTTGGGGAATCAAGTTTGGTTATGATGGTCGTGATTGATAGAGTTGAGGTGGAATGAGACTAGGTTAAAAGGAGATCGATGTCTTAATAAAGTGAGTCAAGGTCAAGCGACTCATCCTTTAGAACATCGTATTTAATATTAAAGCTTTCAAAGTGGAAATTAAAAGCAAGGAAGAGATTGAAAGAGAAAGAGAAATAGTGAGAGGAGATTGTGAGTCTTCATTATATTGAAGAAGATTGAGAGAATCTGAGTTATAGTTGATTCAAAGAAAAAATTATTAACATGCTAAATTTTAAGTAGAAGAAGAAGAAGAAGGAAGGTGGAAACGAAATCAGTGAGAGAGAGGAAGGGATGGTAACAAGAATATGAAATATATATATATATATATATACTTATAATAAATATCAATTTAGATATCAATTATATAATAAAAAATTATCAGTATTACACAAATTAATACATGTTATAAGTTTGCATAATTATATTTATATGAGAGAATAAAATAGGATAAATACAAAATATATTGATATATAAGGGGGAAAATCATATCTTTTAAATATTTCTTGAATTATCATTTTTCAAATTTTAATAAAATTATTTATTTTGTCATTTCACGCGATAAGTTTCATTAACCGAAATAAATAATAATTAAACAAATCAACATTTTAAACTTAGTTCATGGAAGTTTGGGTGAAAAATGGTTGTTTTGCCTTCAAAATATTCCTTATTATAAACATTACCTGCAATCTATAATCATTATCTAATTTTTAGTTTATTTGCAATCTGCTTGTGTTTTTATTTATTTATTAAACTATTTTCAGTCACGTCAGTTTTACTAAATTAATTAAGGAAAATTATTTTAATAATCCTTGCTTATCAATTGTCAAAAGATGCGGGCTTCTAAAGGAGTTTTGGGCAAAAGCAAATGGATGGGAGGTGGAGCCGGCGGTGGCTGGCTCCCTAGGGCTTAAGTATTGGAAGGAAATCATAAGTGATTGATTTCAAAGATTGTCGCTTTTTGTTTGCCCCATAAAATGGAATCATAATCATTACATTGAACAAATCACATAAAATCAGCACCCTCCAAGTAAACTTTTATTTCCCTGTCTATTACTCTAAACAATGTGTTGTTATCAGTCAGTGTTTTTACCGTTTCACCCATAGCCATCGGTATATAATACATATTTTATTATCCTTTATAAATAAATAAATATATATATATATATATATATAAATAGATTTTTATATTAATAATATGTTTTAAATTTAAAAATTTTTAAAATTTTAAAGATATTAATAATATGTTTTAAATTAATAATATATCAATTAGATTTTTTATTATTTTATTTTTAAAAAATCATATTATATGATATAATATTTAATTTATTATATATAAAAATAGATTTTTTTTATATATAATATAATATATAATTAGACTACTATAATTCTACTCTTTCTGAAAAAATGAATTGGAGTATTAGGGCTAAATTTCCTCTGCTGAGTTCAAGAGTGAATGCCGGTCTTTTTTCAAATTATTTTTCTATGCAAAAGATAATTTTTCCTTTTCAAATGAAAAAATAACTTTTTTTGTCTTTAGTCGAAATTACTATTAACCAAAGTATTTTTATTAATTTATAAAATATATAAATATTATAAAATTAATATCATCTTCACTTTTAAAGTGCAAATAAATTATATTTTTTAAATTAACCTTTATCTTTAATTGAAAAAGTCAAACTTTTACTGTAAATTCAATTATTCTTGTAATTTTTTATTGTATTAAATACAACTGAAATTAAAGATCTACTCAAAATCACATTGAAATAATATGTTTAAGTCGAAATCAAATCATATTAATACGATTCTAACTATAATTATGTCATTTCAATACCACTCATATTAGAATTATATTGAATTATATTAAATCGCATTAATATAATATGATTTCAGCCATCATTGATGTCATTGATGATTGTTTTTAGTTGTATTTTTCAAAAAAATGATAAAAATATGTTTAATAAAATTGAAAAAAGAAAAGTATTATTTATCTATAATAAATTTAAAAGTTATGAAAAATATTTTTATGCTTTTAATATATTTTATTGTCATAGTTTAGAGAGGGTATAACTAATCTCTCTCTCTTTTTTTTTTAATCTAATGAAATTGACATAATTACTATGTGTAATTATGCGCCTTGTAATTTTGCCCGGCCCTATCAGTAAAGCTTTTTTAACCTAGAGGGGAACCTAATCTGAAAGTGATGAATTGAAAGAAAATGGAAGCACAAGTCCACGCAAAAGTTGGTAACTTTATAAAGGTCAAAACAAAAAGTTTTATAGGATTAATTACCTTTGTATGCATTTTACCATGCCTTAATGATCATCCTATTTACAGCCAAAGTTAACAGTTGACTATATTTCGTTCTTGCTAGGACAAAACTTAGTGGACATAAATTTTTCCAAAGGCCAAAAGACTTATTCCGACCCATGGTTTATTGAATTTTCAAATTGGCATTGTTAAGTATAAAAAACTTAAACTTTCACATGTGAGTGATTAGCAACTATCAGAATCAGTTAGTTTTAAAAGTATAATAGTCATTTTAATCTCAGGTTTAGGGTTTCTTATTAAGGGTTTCCCACATATTTTTCACTCTTCGCCACCCCCCAAACTTTTGAAACTTTCATTTCAACCCTCCTTTTCAGTTTCAACTTTATGCTCGTTCTAACAACATCTCATCCTTCTTTGGTTGACTCCTCTTGCTCCCCTATCATAGCGCAACGCTCTACCATCTTTGGCAAGCATCATGTTGAGATCGAGCCTCTCTCTCTTTGCTCTCTTTGTCGACTCTTCTCTCTTTTAGTTCGACACTTCTCTCCTCTAGTGACGATGTCGCAAGCAGTCCCTTCCAATAACTACTTGCACGTGTTCTCCTCTTGTGATCTCTTCATCAACCACCTCTCCCAACTGTCTGACTATCAATCTCCATGGCTAATTCTTCGTTCTCGTCTCTAACAAAGATGAATCATCTTTGTTAGAGACGAAGACGCCATCTAAGGGGGAGGTTCAAAGAAGGAGGAGAAGGGATTCCAGTTGCTGAAAGAATTCACCAGAGAAATAGAAACCTAATAGAGAGAAAAATATAAAATTTCAAAGTTTAATCTTTGGATAAATTGTTAGTTTTCTAAATTAATAAGAAATGAGATAAAGTTTTATTATTTTTAATAAGTTATTGGTTAAATAACGATTTTATCATAGAACTAACTAATTCTATTAATTTTAATAGCTTACAAATAAGAGTTTGAGCTTTTTATATTTAACAAGTGTTAGCTTGGGAATTCAATAAACCTTGGGTAGGAATAAGTCTTTCCGCCTTTTCCAAATCACAGGCGATTAGTTCAGCAACCTTTTAACTTATAATTGTAACCTTATGTGAATTGTCAATGGTAACAAAATAACAAAATTAAAATAGAAGATGCCTCTCCCACCAACAAAATGAACAACCCGAAACAACCCCGAAGATACCTCTCACACCAACAAAATGAACAACCTGTAACAACCCACCAGCTAAAAACACAGACAGAACTGGATAATAATGTTATCTTGACTACAGCAGCCGTGGAAAGAATTCTATCAATCTAGTCATGATGCTGCCTGTTGAAATAACGCCTGTCTGGTAACAAATGGATTAAGCTAATACTTTAGCTTTACTGCCCCATTAAATATCAATGCATCTCAAGAGAAAATATCCCAAATCTCAGGAAAATTACATTACCATAAGGAAATAATATTAAATAAAGTATGGGAACTCTGTCTGTGTAGCAAGCTGCCTTATTTTTCTCGCAATGTTGGTGGTCGTTCTCGAGAAGATAATTTCATGATTACTGGCTTGGAAACAATTTAGACAGCGTCAATGAATAATTCATGAAGCTAGCAGGTGCACTATGAGGATTTTTTTTTAATTTTATAGAGACTTGTGTAGCTTTTATTTTTTTATTTTTTATTTTAGTAATTATTCACTGATTTTGAATATATGATCTAATTTTTTGTGTTTAAACTTTTGAGTAGGTGTTTATTGAATTTAGAAATGCGATTGACTCTCAAGTCTCTCATACTTGATTGACTGTTAGAATGCTCGGAGTAATTTTTTAAATAAAATTTTTATTAAAAATATATCAATAATTTTGAAAGATTAATATATTTTTTAGAGGTTAATTTAATAAAATTATTGGTAAATTTGAGAGTTAAATTGATAATATTTCTAAAATCAATAGAATTCTACTAAACTCCCAAAAATAATATCAAAAAGATGATTAGTTATGCGAAGATTAATATATAGCTAATTATGTTATTTACATATTGATTAACTTTAAAGCGAATAAAAATTACTTTATCGAAAAACAATGGGTATACTTATCTCTGATAAATACGAAATAAGAACAACGATATAACTTCCTCCCATTTTATCAAAACAACATAATCAAAAACTTCTTTTTAAATAACTATCTCCAATTCATGTGAACATGAGACCAACCCTTTCTCCACGCATTTAGAAGTCTACCAAGAAAGAATGTTTATAAATCACAAAGGTACTACACTTCTAAATAAGCGTAAATTAGGACTTAAACCTTATAAAAATACTCCATATGTACGATATTTTTCGCATCAACACTGGTAAAAAAATGTTAAATACAAGGGTTTTAATATATTAAACCCTCAAGCAGATGGTAACTAAATCTTGCAATAGGTTTCGCATTTGTAATAACTATAAAATATTTAATTATGGAATCACAAATAGGATTGTTCATATATTGAGTTTTTAAAGAAATTAATAAAAATTTTGGCCTCTTAATATAATTACACCGTTAATGATAAAGTTGTAATATATATATATATATATATATATATATATATATATATATATATATATATATATATATATATATATATATAACAATAAAACTATATATACCTATTTTTTGTACACAATTTGTAACACAGATGAGGTGTTATAATGTGATTGGATTTTTTTTTATTATATGATGACACATGTTTTAAAATCACCTAATTACATGATGACACATCATTGTGTACATGAATTGTGTATCAAAAATGGGTACACATAACATTGCTCTTAATAAAATTACGTGTACTCACTTTAAATATACAAATACATATACACTTGTATGTGTTATCATATGATTGAGTGATTTTAAATTAAGAATAAAGTAACACTTAATCATGTGATGACACATATAAATATATACTTATTTATATATTTAAAATAGATACATATAATATTGTTTATATATTTTAGCTCCTCTACTTAAAGTATACATATGTACTTCTATAGCTAAAAGTAACCAGGGCAAACTTCAACACTGTTGTCATTATGTTAAGTATAATGCATACTTGAAATGATGTAATTTTTTTGCCAAGTATGCTGAGTAAAATCATAAGTAAAATCTGTAAATAAGGAAGAAATAAATACTCCAAGGAAATTTATAGCAGGACTTTTTTTTTTGGGTCAATATTCAACATTTTAATTTCCTTTTCAAAAAGAAAAAGGCTAAAATACAGCTTAACCTAAGTTCGTAGCACTCTCTCACAAACAGACATTCACACAGTCAAACAAAGCTCTTATGTAGTTGAAGAAGAGGTTTCCCTGGCAGTCTGGCTTTAGGAGCGAGAGAGAAAGGGTTCGATGGAAAAAGGTAAGTGAGACGGGGTGGATGATGATGATTATCTCCATGTGAAAGGAGGAAAACAAACCCATCAACTCTCTCTCTCTCTCTCTCAAAAATAGCACGCAAATCTTTGGATTTTCATGATCTCCCTATTCAACGCTAACAACACACCTTGCAGTAATCATCATGTCTTCTTATCACCTCTTCCTCTCATCATTAGTCCCTCGCTTTCATCATCACCACTTATCAGTCTTTTGCCATCCACCAACCGCACCATCCTTCTCAACCAAGATCAGAAGAAGAGGAAGAAAGAGAAAGAAAGAAGAGGGTTAGAAGATGAAGATGGGTTCACTCAAGAAGAAAAAACCCTAAGTCTTCCATTATGATTCACCGTCAATGAAGCCGTATGAGTAAAGGGTTTTCTTTTCTTCCGAAGGGTTTGATGTCAATCTCCTCTCTCTCTTGGGAATTGAAGCATCATGGTCCGAGTCCGATTGTTTGCTAGATCAAACAAATTTTTATAAATAACTACTTTGCAAATTGATATCTGCAACTATGTTTTCCTTTAATTTTGCATCTGAAATCACATGCGTGAAGTTGCTTAAATTTGAACTTTGAGTTTGAGAGTGTGTTCGTGTTTCTGTCATGCAAATAGCTAGAAGATGAGCTTTCTCTATCTTTCCCTCTCTCTACCTTGTGTTGAAAATCATTATCCATGGATTTTTTTATATTTGTTTGATGATCGTATCAGTGCAAGTTCCTCAAAGCTGCAGGAGGTAGAGATCTGGATTTCTCTATATATAAGTATGTATATTCAATAAATGACTAAACGTTGTGCACTTTCTGTTTGGATGTTAATATATTATAGAGTTTGATTTCTGTGACATCAGATCCACTTTTTATGCGCAATAAATTTCTTCAATTAGGGTTTGATATATCTGGGTTTGCAAATGCATGTGTTATCTTGTTATCGTTTTATATGAAAATGGAAATGGAAGTCCTAATAGCTGTATTAAACACTGAGCTTGACGATCTATTTCAAATCTTTCACATGCCTGAAACAAATACATTAACATCACTATGATTACTGCAGATCTTTCCCTAATTCGCATATTTTGCATGTAAATATGAAACACATAATCCTTCATTATTATTCTTCTCCTTTTATTTCAAAATACCAATCTTAGAAACGTTCTTGGAGGAGGGGAATTGGGAATAGATACATAGATTTGTTATTAATTACAGGTGTATTTGTATTTTCTTTTCATTGCTAAAAAGAGTCAAGAGTTGAAATAGGCGAAGCTACAACAACACTGCACATAGTAATTAAACTTTTAAAGGTTTGATCTTCCTTTACAGTGAAAAAAATTTGCTGTCTGCCTTTTTTCATTAATCATTCTCTTTTCCATGTATCAATTCATTCACTGTTTATAAGCACACTTTAGCATCTATTTCAAGGGTCCCTTATGTTAGTAATACAACTCGCAGAAAGCTAATAGCTTTCTGTAAATAGACATTTACATCTGTTTTTTTCCCTTTTTGAAATTGCAATGCAGCAGGGGTCAACTAGCTAGGATTGTCTCTCCTCGCTTTCTCAGTACCTTAATTAAGGATCGCCGAATCCTTGGACAAGACGCCATGAGCTGTTAAGCACCTAAAGATCGAATTGTCTTACAAGGGATCACCAGTTTTAAGTCGAAGGCATGCATCTAATTAATTAATCTTTATATACATTACATGTATCATATTCACATTTTACTATCATCATATATCTGGGTAAAGTTCAATTTAATGGGTAGTTATATGTATGCATCCACTGACCACTGAGAGGTCATTAGAATTTCTAGATAATTAGGAGGAGAGAAATAAATTAAACATGTAAAGGAAGCAGCTTTGCTTCTGAATTATAGGGACTAGGACAAACGATTC
Source organism: Mangifera indica (assembly GCF_011075055.1). Taxonomy (NCBI): domain Eukaryota; kingdom Viridiplantae; phylum Streptophyta; class Magnoliopsida; order Sapindales; family Anacardiaceae; genus Mangifera; species Mangifera indica. The sequence goes on along the minus strand of NC_058141.1, from coordinate 10,299,780 downwards.
ATCATGATAATTTATGGTGCAAATGTATGTATATGTGTATAAAACTAACATCATCCCGCAATATATAAGCATACATGATAGTTTAATTTAGTGTTAGAAAAATGCCTGCTCGTTGCTGGGTATATAATCTCTGTAAAATGAACATAGTTATCAGTATTATACAATACACCATATATGTCATATGATATGATATAAATAAAAATGATATATATTTTAACATATATAAAAAATTGACACAATACGGTGTGTATATCCTACGGTACGACAATTAACCGTATCGGTCTATATTAATAAAATTAACGATACAAATCAATACACACTTTAAAACTAAATTGGGCATGTAATTGGGGGTAAATACAAATTAGGTCAAGCTTGAACACCCCTTGGCTCAAGGTTGACTCAAATATAACATGATTTGACTTAGTTTGACTCAAATCGATAGTTTGAATTTGTGATTTGGATTTATGACTTATTGATAAAACGATATTATTTTATCAAATAATAAGTGAAAATCATCTATTCGAGTCAAACTTGAGTCAAATTGAACTAAACACCCCCTATCTCAAGTTCAGCTTTGTTCCAAAAATGAATAAAATCTTTTGATTCAAATTTAATTCAGATTTGAATTAAAAAAATTCAAATTGAACTAAACCGAATTGAATTGGCTTCCAAGATCAAGCCAACCTAATTCAAATGTAACTAAAAATCAAATCACCCAACCGAATCTATTTTTCCCTTATAAAGCAAAAATGATTTTTTTATTGAATTGGGTATTTAATATATATCTACATAATTCTATTTATTTATTTTTATTATATTACTTATTTTGCATGATACAATTTAATTATAATTCTTAATCTATATTCTTTTTTAACTAGACTAGTAACAATTTGATAAAATGATTTTAGTCTTTTATTTATATTTTGGAAACATTAGTGACATTAAATTGAAGTAGAAAACAAAACAAAAAATATAGCAAAAAAAACTTTAATTTAATTTTTAGAATTTTTTATTATTTTATTTTAAAAAGATGTATCATATAATACGATATATAATATATATAATACGAAAAATTAAGTTTTTTATACACAATTTAACAAACATTGTAATTTCCCATATGGTCACATTTTTTTACTATTATTTTGTTCCATATATATATATATATATATATATATATATTCCTCATTTATGAGGTTATAATCATGCGTGTCGTTCAACATGAAATGAAAAGAAAAGTTGTTTAAATATTTTATATCTATTGTGATCATTTTTCAGCTGTGGAAGTCCTTGCCTTAAGAAAAATGTGTACCAATTAATGGCTGAAAACAATTTCAGGTTTAATAGAAGGCAAAGTCAAATTACAACTGTTATATTCAACCTTAGTATAATGGTCCGAATGGTGTTACTCTTTTCATGTTAAATAAGTCAAATTACATAACGTACGACATTGAAGATTTGAGGAAGTAAATAGGAGAGCAGAGTGTTGACAATAATACAAAGTAGATCTATTTTTCCTTACCAAATGTTTATTCTAAAGGATCAGGAATGAGCGTATTCAAGAACCCTAAAAATTAAATATTTGCCCATGTTTAAAGGTTTTGATGGCTTTTGTTCAATAGCCTCTCGGATACTTAAATCAGTTGATGAATAAAAAATAGGTTAAAAGACTTATTCCCACCCAAAAGTTTATTGAATTCCTAAACTGATATCTGTTAATTATTGAAAACCTAAACTCTCACCCATGAATAATTAAAATTAATAGAATTAATTAGTTTTAAAGGTGAAATTATCATTTAATCAGTAATCTATTAAAAATAATAAAACTTTATTAATTCTCCTTTAAGTTTCAATAACTAACATTTTTTTCTAGTATTAGCTTTTAAAATCTTACATTTCCCCTCTGCTAGTTTCTATTTCTCCCTTTGATAATCTTCTCCTTCAACGACCCCTAAGTTGACTTCTTCGTCAAAGATGAAAGAGTTGGCCTAGGGGTTGCCGAGGGACCAGGGGTCGTTTGGGAATAAGGTCACCACAAGGAGAAATGGAAACTAGTAGAGGAAAAATGTAAGATTTAAAATTTAATCTTGAAAAAAATTGTTAATTTTTGAAACTTAAAAAAAAGGATAAAATTTATTATTTTTAATATATTATTGATTAAATAATAATTTTATTTAAGAGCAATACTATGTGTACCTATTTTTTATACACAATTTATGTACACAGTGATATATCATCATGTAATTAGAGTATTTTAAAACATGTGTCATCATATGATAAAAAAAATTTAATCACATAATAACACTTTATTATATATATAAATTATATATAAAAAATGAATACACATAGTTTTATTGTTTATTTAAACATTTGACCTAAAAAATGTTTGGGGAATAAGGTCACCATAGATTGGAATGAGACATTTGGCCTAAAAAAGAAACAAGTGCGTGTGCATGATCAGCTTGTGCTGGAACCGGCTTCCAAGAGATCTGCAATAGCATCGTTCTGCGGATACGAGGAGATTTTATACCTTCTTTTCTGCGCTTGTTGATAATGTTTTCATTTGGGCAATGGAGGCGAATTTGTTCTCCAAAGATTTTGCTTGAAACGCAACAAAGCTTGAATCCACCTTCTTGGCCCATTTAATTATTTGGACTCTTATAGGACCCTGTTTAAATTGGGCTATGTTAATTATTACTTACAATTAAATTGTTGAAACGAGATGGGTGCTTGTATATTTTCCCTTAATTTTTTATCTCCTTATTCTATGTACAAACATTAAAAAAAGAAAAAAAAATTTAAATAGATTATGTATTCAAACAAATCGTATAATCTTTTGTGTATAATTTAAAGTGACAATTTTGTCTAGATTTGATAAATTTTTTATTATTCAGATAAAAGTTTTGTCTATCAATGACAAAGAAGGTGATTGTTTATTGATAATGAAAAAAGTAATTAAAAAATATAAGAAAAATAAATCCTAATAATTAAAAAATATAAGAAAAATAAATCCTAATAGGAAAAGTTATGACTTTTTAAATTTTTAGTAAAAAAAATTATTAACTTTTTAAACTAAAAAGAGAAAATAAGATAAAATTTTATTTTTTAAAAATATTATTGGTTAAATAATGTTTTACCTTTAAATTTAATAGATTTTTGCTAATTTTACTTGTTTTTAAACTTTTTAGGTGAAAGTTGAAAATACACTAAATTTTTGGTGAAAATAAGTCTTTGGGCATATTATTTAACATATAACTTATTAACATTTTATTTACAATTTGACTATAAATCGACTCTATTATAAATGGTTATTTGGTTTGGATAATATTTTTTTATTAAAATAGATAAATTATCTTGAAAATAAATTATTTAAAATATTACTGAGTATAAATGATTACTATATTCGATAAAATTTAATAAATATAAATAATTATTGTGTTTGATTAAAGGTAATAAAAAAATATTAGTAAATTATTTTACTTAAATATATTTGAATATAATTATTTTTAAATATTTTTTATATTATTTGTTATATTAATTAAAAATAAATTTATTTTTGTTTAAAAAATTAACAAATAATAATATAATTATAATAAAATTAAAATTATATTGATAATATTTTAATAAGATAAATATATTAATTATATTACTATCTATATTATTTATTATATTTTTAGAAGGTTATTGTAATTTTTTATTATCAATAAATTAAATAAAATAATATAAAAAATAAAAAATAAAAATATATCTAAGTGAAGCCTACAAATTATGAAGAGCGTAGAAGAATCCTAACCATCGCTTCTTTAGGTCTGGTCTGTACACAATTGTCTCCTTTTCACGACCCCTCTCTCTCTTCTTCCCTTTTGATTACAATCCCAATCATACGTATCAATTGTTACTGTGGTATATTGAGTCGATTACTTGGTTTATTCAGCTAGGGTTCGTAGATTTGATTATGTCAGAAGCTTCGAGAGCGCGCGTCACTATTACTCTTGGACGCAGTGGCCAGGTATCTTCCTCTTTTTTGTTTTAATCTTCTGGGAAAGTTAGGGCTTTTTTTGTTTGTAGCAGCTTTCAGTCTCGATGCTCTGGCTCTGAATGTCTGTTCATGATTTTCTCTTTTTATTAATGCTTTTTGGACTATTTTATTGGACGTCTCAGAGTTCTTTTTTTCTTTTCTTGTGTAATGCAACAATTTTTTAAGTTTTTTTTTTGGTAGTACATAGACTGTGAAAAGAAATTTGTAGATTGAATGTGTTTATTGCCAAACTTGTACTCATATAAGAGCTGAATGGGCTTTAAATCATTTTTTATGTTTTAAGTTTTTAACACATTGTTCGGGATAAGCAAATTAATGTAATATAGCGAGTTGATTATTTGTTTTGAGCTTGTTTCCTTCTTTTGTTTTGGAAATTCATTAGATGCTTCGATGTTTTAGCATTAGCAATAGAATAGCTAAATTGCACCTACTTGCAGCACTCGTTAAACAATAGTGCATTAATCTATGGTTATAAATATGCAGGTGGTGAAGAGGTCTGGACATGTGTCAGATGTTGGTTTTTCTGATTCCCTGCCAGCTGCTGGAAGTAAGCGGTCCATAAGGGATAGATTAGGAAGCAATTCAGATAATTCCCAAGTCTACCACAAAAGGTGTCTTCGTCTTTCTTCTTCTATATCTATGTATTCATCTTCAAATTAATTTTTTTTTCATTTTCTCTATTTATTGATGCATTGTAGTATGGTTCGCAGTTTCTAAATTGCTTCAAGGTTAACAATGTATTCTAAGTTTTGGTTAGTGTGTGCATTGTATATGCCTGATCTTTTTCCCCATTTATTTTGTCAATGATTTCACCTCCATGGGTAGTGATTATACTTAAAATTCTTGCAGACAAAGAGGGGATAGTTCTATTTCAAGTTTGACTAGTAATGGTGTTGATGGTAAGTGGCTTTCTTTATATTATTGTGATATAATTTCCTTTAACAAATTTTAAACTTGTTTTCTGATTACTAACTTTGTCGTCTTGAATGACTAAAGATGTTTCCATCAGCAAAAATGACCTTCGATTCAAACTCATGCAAAAAAATGTAGTTAGGCAAGTTCGAAGTGATGATGAACGGAAATTCATGGATCTGCGTGAAAAACTGTCAAGGACCTGGCAGCCTCCGCTTAGTAAACTTGATACACGGCAGCGCATGCCTGAGTCAAAAGAATCTAGTATCCTGGGGAGAATTCCTCTTACAAGAAGCACAGATGATTTGCCCCAGATGAGCTCATCTAGAAATTCTTCATCTGCTTGGACTTTAGATCATATAAGACGAAGATCACCAGAGAGAATTTTTGGCTCTTCTAGAGGTCTATCCCTGCCAAGTAATGCGGAGCATCTACAGAGAAGACCATTAAGCAGGACATATGATGATGTGAGACCAGTTCCATATATGAGCAAAGATGTTAATAATGCTCCAAGGCCTGTCAGTTCTTCACCATACATTACTGGACCTGCGTTGCCTTCTGGATCTGCAAACCCTGTACCACCGGCCCCACATCTTATAGGCCAACTGCCCTCGTCCACTGGGGTCATGCCAAAAAATTTGTACATGGTACGAGCTACTAGGCTGCTAAATGCTTACACACACTAATATCGTGTCCATACTCTGCCTTGATGTCTATATATAGGCTTATGAAACTCTATAAAACTCTTAGATATTGAAAGGATGATTTAAATCGGTATACTACTGCATGAAAATCTGGTATATGTGGTCACCTGCTGCTGATATATGATTTGTCAGATTCTTTTGTGTATTGTTTCTCTTAATTTGCTTCGTAGGGGTGATTGTGTATTATAGTTAGCTTCTTAATTGTTGGGATTTTTTTTTTCTCTTGTGCTATTAGTTCAATTATTTGTTTTTGCAGGTCACTTTTTCAGCCCCCCATGAGAAAAATCATCAAGCACTTGTTGTTAGGGAAAAGCGTGTCATTTTACAAGTTCTAGATGCATTGTTTCATGACTGATGTGTTTTATACTGTGTGAAATGATATTCATGGGCCTAAACATAGCAGGTTAGCATGTTTACATGAACAATGAAAGAAAAAGTTTATGGATCTTGTTTAAAGAGCCTTAAATTATGCCATCCTTCTTCCAAAGAAAGAGAAAGGACTTGAGGGATGAATAAGAAGCCCAAGGATTAGCTCCCTTTTCAAATCTCGCTGATTTAGCTAGTCCTTTTTGTATTTTGACCTAAGAAATGAAGGTTGCTTTAAAACTTAATAGCCCTGCAATCCCATTGATTTCATGAATCATCTGAATTTTTTTCTGCTTAGCTATCTCTACTGTGTAACTTGGATGACCCTTTGATAATGTAGAAAGCAAGTACTCCTGAGACCAGGGGAGTTGGACCACCATATTCTTCCCATCACCCCAACTCCCATGGTCTCAGGAGTACTTGCTTTCTACATTATCAAAAGGGTCATCCAAGTTACACAGTAGACCATATTCTTCTATCACCCTTCTGCAAAACAGATAATAGCATCAATCTTTTCAAAGTGTGGCTTTTATGATTCCTTTTTGTAGTTTTTTTATTTGCTTATAAATGACAACTGTTTCTTACTTTTGTTATTTATTATGTAGGGTGAAGAACAACAAACAGTTGATGGTTTGTTACATTCACTGGGATTGGGAAAATATGCCATCACTTTTAAGGCTGAAGAAGTATGTTGTGCATTCTTTAGTTTGATTAATTACTTTAATGAGCTGTTGAGATCTTTGCCTTGAATCAAGAGGTTTAGGACTTGAATTTATGGTCACCTACTTGGCCTAGTACATTTCACAAGTTTCTTGACAATCAAGGCTGTGTGGTCCGTTTATATTCCCCCTGTAAGGATCTTGGTGAAGACATAAGAAAGGAAAGGATTTATGGGTTTAAAGAACAAAAGTATTCTTTGAAGGAAAACTTAATGTAAACAACTCAACGCTTAACTGAACTGTTTTTCTTTTATAATCATGTTTGTGTCATTGTTAGTTTTATCATATGTGCTAAGTTTAGTGAAATGTCAAAAATTTTACTTTAAGGAATTTGTTTATTTTATTTTTGATAGGAAATTAGTTGAGGACTTTATGTTTAGTATGATTTTATAGCTTATTTATACTGCAGAGTATACAAATTTGTGGGAGCAATGTTGAATTTTTGAAATCAGAGGTTCCATTTCAATTTTGGAGTCAGCTAATGAACAAAATGATTTCTTTCTTTCTTTTCCATTTTTATAAAAAATAAGGAAAAAAAATAAAGAATCTCACTTTGTTTTCATTTATTTGATTCATTTGACCTGTAATGCAGGTCGATATGAGTGCACTGAAGCAGATGGGGGAAAATGACCTCAAAGAGCTGGGAATACCTATGGTATGCATATACTTGCCCTGGAAATCAAGACACTTAGATTTTCACCGAGCTTATATTATGAGTTGAGGCATGTACATATCATTATGCATGTGTTGGATTAAATTGCATGTCCATTTTAAATTGCTTTGTTGTAGTTTATCTCTTCCACCTCATTATTTAAGCTATTTTTGTAGTTTGAGCGAAACAAAGATGAAAGCCGTAGGAAGGTGTTGTATGGTACTAAAATCTCATACAAGAGTAAAAGCCTAGGGTCATCTTTTTATAGTCTGTAATCTACTTATTTAGTCTTTAATGTTCTTAAATTGTCACTCTACATATCCTACTGATGGCACCTTTCTCTCTGTGTCCCCCCATGATTGGAGGGTGTAATTCTTGGTGTATTTCTCAAAATTCCATTGTGCATGTCTTTGCTTCCTTCTGACATGTTAGGATGTCTACTGCAAAAGTACTATACTATGTGATGTTGAAAATCTAGCATTACTTTTTAAAAGTGAATTCATTTTAATGAAATGTTGATGAAATGAGAGTAATTAAGGTTGATCAACTGATTATCCCACTCTTTTAGCATCTTTTTTTGAGAAGAAATAGAGTTTTAGATGTGCATCTAGGGAAAACCATGCTAAACAAAAAATGTAGGCCAAACTTGGAGATGGATTTATTTTTAAGAAAAAACATATAATTTAACAATTAAATATTGGACTCTGATGCTCTAGTCCAATGTTGGGGTCCTGGTTTGATGGACTACTTAAGTGTTCCTGAAATTGCTTGTTTGTATCAATTTTCTTCTGGAGCCAGATATCTGAGATTATATGCTGTTTGTTATTACCCATTTGCTTTAACTTTAAACGGTTGTAGTAGTGAGCTTAAGCTGTGTAAAAATAATTGGTGTTTCCAGAAAGAGTTGAGAATTGGGTACTTTGAATATGTATGAATTGTTTCCAAGTGATGATTACATGTTTAATCTGCATTCCTGTTTCAACATGTTGATCTTTTGGCTTGCATGTTCTCTTTGAATGTCTCTCCTGCAATGTCTAATAAAGGTGGTTTGATTTGTAGGGTCCTAGGAAAAAAATTCTCCTTGCTGTCTTGCCCCGCTCCAAGAGACAACCTTGACAGTCACACTTAAAAGCAAGGAGTCTATGATTCATAGTGATTTTCTCACTAGTAATTCCTATCGAAGAATCTTTCCTATGAAAGTAATATCTTGTATTCTCACATTTTGCGTAAATATGGCTGGATCAAACAGGCATAATATTTTTGCATAACTCTATCCATGGAATTAAATGATGATAATTGTGAGAATTTTTCAATTGTAGAATCTATTTGCTCTATTATCCTCAACAACTTGTGATAGTTGTTTCAAGAGGTGAGTGGGTTCGATTACCCTATTGAAAAATAGGAACCGACCAGTTCCTGACATTTCAGAACTGGAACCAGAACCTGTACAACAGGTTCCTACCCAAAACTTATCTGGGTGTCGATTCTGGTATCGAATACATGGTAGTATTCACATATTATTTTTTTAATATAGGTTCTTGACATGAGTAATTATATTAAAAATTATGATTTGCTGTGCCAATCCCCAAATTTCTCCTAGAGAATTGCCAGAAATAAGATTTCATCTACTTTATTATTCACTTATCATATAGCAGTGTAATACTTTTTTTTCTCTTTTGAGGTCTTGACTTGTTTCCTTCCAACACAGCAGGCTCAAACATTATTCTTAGCTCGCCCCATCTTTAATCATCATTTCTGTGATGGTTATGAGCTTTTAACCAAGCAGACCCATCTCCATATATGCATTTTGAAGATTGGGTGGTGAAGTGGCATTATGCATGCATAATGATGTCTGCATTTTTTAAAGTTGAATACTCCAATACCATTTTCATGCTCTTGCAAATTAAATATAATATAGCGGTTTTTAGTTAGTAATTGGGTACCAGTTCCATAAATTTGGAATCAGAATTTATTCAAAATTGATCGGTTTTGGGTAGGAACCAGAACCAGAACCAGAACCAGAATCAAAAGTTGGGTACCCATGGTTCTGCTTTCAATACAGTTATTTTGCTCACCCTGGGATGTTTCCACTTTAGAATATTTTAGAATTGGATTGTGATTTTATTTTTAAATTAAGATTAAATTTTCTTGGTGGAAAATGGGTAAGCTGATTCCAGCAGCGGGCAATCTTGGGGTAATTCATATGTAAAATTTGCTTTTTTTTTTATAATCAGAAATTCTACTCAAATTATATTGTCTCTTCAAGACTAAATTAATCACACCAAACAATTTTACAACCACGGTATTGAATAATCCAAAATTCTCTTGATCTGGTGTCTGCAGGTATTGAACTTTAAACTCCTGAGATTATATGCGGGGATTTTTTACATTTAACCAGACAGGGAACCCCCGGGGCCTCAAATGTAAAAAGTTCCGTCGTCCGTTGTCATAAGTCAAGGATAGTCTGACGGTGCGCCGTGCCTATGCTTTCGTATTATGGGCTTATAGTTAATAAATTAACTAAGGGAAGAAAGAAATTAGCCGCACGTGGATATTGATTCTTCAATGTTTTATCCGATTAACAAGAAAGGATTTACAATACAATTTGTCTTCTGATAACATCTGGTTTGAGTTTCAACTCTGAATATAAAGGTAAATGCGCAGTCTTTCCTGAATTAAAAGTTTGAAACTTTAATTTCGTATCTCAAATATATCAACCGATTCATCATTTGGGATACAACAGTATAACATTATCTCTTTCTGACTTTTTCTATTTCCTGTTTCCCTTTAATAAAGAAACTAAATTCCATTTAATGTGAAAACAATGGGGTCTTATCCTTATAATAGATTTTTTTTTGGGTAAACAAATAAATTTATAAAAATAGAAACAAATCTATAAGGGTGCGTTTGGTTGACGGTTTTTAAAATTACCTTCGTAATTTATCTTTTATTCCCTTATATGGTTTGTCAGTAATAAAAGATTACAGTAATCTTCTATTACCAATGCTGACGTGGCAGGTAATATAGGCGGTAATCTGATTAACACCTTCACTTTAAGTATTTAAAGATTACTGGAGTAATCTTGAGTTTATTATAGAAAAATTATTATGTATTAATTTTTTGAGATCAAAATAAATTTATTTTTAATTAATATGACAAATAATATAAAAAATATTTAAAAATAATTATATTTAAGGGCATTTAAGTAAAATAATTTACTAGTAATCTTTTATTACCTTTAACCAAACACAATAATTATTTATACCTATCAAATTTTATCAAACATAATAATTATTTATACGCAGTAATCTTCTAAGTAATCTATCTTTAAGATAATCTTTCCATTTTAGTAATCAAACATTACCCAAATCAAACACTCCCTAAAGAGGCACGGAAACAACTTAGGCTCATCCTGCCTGAAAAAAAAGAAAGCGAAAACAAAGAGTAGAAGGCCCAGCCTACCATAAGATGAAAACAAAATGAAGCCGAACAATGGAGTTCCATTGGAAAGCTCAGTTCGGTGGATGGACCATTGAATGTGAACGAAATTCTGCAACACTAACAGAGTCTGAGAATTAGAAAGTGTTCCCAAAAGTAGGCACTTTGTTGTGAATTTGTGTACATACACTGAAGCAATTTCTGCGTAAGCTCTTCTTTTCTATGACTATCATGTGGCTTGTTGAGTTGGTCATTGGCATTATCTTCCAATATTCATCATGATTGCTTGAGTTGTGCTTTCTTAACAGTTGTCCTTTGCTTACAACTATACTTGGATAGTAGCACTCATTTTCTTCCACTTTCTTCAGGTGGGGCTCAACATTGTTTTCATCATACTACATTATTTACTTAAATCTCACAACAACAACCATACCACCCACTACGCCTTTGAATTCCTTGGAATTCATTGTCTATGGAGTTTAACTTCAATTACAAGTTTACTATTCCTATATGAGTAAAAGAGAAGAATATGTATTAAACAAAACCTTATTGTCATTCACCATCTACCAGTGGAATGGTTCGTAAACAAAGAAATGCCCCTATCCTCTCGTAAATTTGTGTTTGAGCACTTAAGAAACTAGCTTTATATGCATGGAATGATGAGGTAATTATCTTGTTTGTTTTCAAGAGTTCATCAGAGCTACCGGTTAGGAAATGGTGTGACATGCGTACACTTTAGTTTTATAATTTGGTAAGCTTGTGGGCTTCTGGAATTAGTGATGTTATTTACATATGTACTAGATTTCTGCACAATGTATCTAGGCGATCCTTGGTCCAATCATTTAATCAACATGTGAATCTTGCCAAATTGTATATAATATCAATGAGCTCTTAAAGCTTCTTTCAAGAAATAAGGCGGCTTGAATTTGATCTACTTAAGTCAATCTTGTACCAACTGCTTTTTCTATGTTGGAATTGCAGAATTACTTGTCAACTTAATATTATCAAAATTAATACTACATATCTGCATTAATTGGATTATGACTAAGAAAAAAGTTAACCCATTAGGAGCCATCCTTGAAATTTCTTCTATACTTATCATTAACCCTAATTACACTGTTATTTTTATTTATTTTTTTAACCTGAAAGTTTTGATATGACTGATTGCACATCTTATTTTCTTAGATATTTTCTTGTTCTACTTAAATATTAATTAATTTATAGGTTTAATATAATCTTTTTGTACAGTCAATCTTGGCATTCTTTGTGGTTTTTTAATGTATCCGCAATAGAGGGAAAGATGAAAACAGTAGATTGAATGAGAATTAAGATATGGGGTGGCTGATGGTAGGGGCCACCTGTTGATACTCTATCAAACAACAAGCATAAAATGAAATGAAATAACCTGAAGAAAAAATAAACAATCAATCAATCAATAAATAAATAAGCCTACCCACCCACCAAAAGCTACCACCATAACACAAATAAAATCTCATAAAATTCCACTTGTTAAGTTATACAAGATAGTGAAATGGTTGATGACAGCATACCCAGTTGGAATTTCTTGTTTAAAGCAAGAGAAAGTAGTTTGAATAGATAGGAAAAAGGGGTGGGAATTGATCAGCATGAGTTAAGTAAAGTTTTGCATAATTGAAGAAGTCTCCCAATTGAAGATCTAGGAATAAAACAACACAATCTTATAATTTCTATTGTGTCCTCAAAATGTGGGTCCTAAATACAACAACTGTCCAACATAAATGCTTTGTTCAATCATACAATAATATTAGTTGATGACTTGATTCATCAGAAAAACATATGCTTTTGGGTATTAAAATAATAGGTTTGCTTACTCTAACAAGATATGCCCAGATCTTACTGAAAACCATTATTAGTATATATGCTTATTACATAATTCTCCACTTCTTTAGATTCCCTTGTTTAGCAACTACTCTCAACTTTACTCCTATAATAGCTTTTGCCAAAAAACATGGTCAATATTGACATATTAAAACCCTGTTTTAAGTTTTGTGGGTGGAGGATAATTGCTAAGAAGTTTCATTTTAGTGGTGAATAGTCTCATTTCTACAGAAAATTTAACATTGTTTATACATTGATTGAGGACTTTAGTGGATGGGATTGGTAATGGAAACCCACAGCTACATTTAAAATCTTTTATTTTATAAGTCATTGGATGGTTTAACTTTAATATAATATTATTCTGAAGATATGATTTTAAGTACAGTAGGAGACTTGTTTCAAAAGTTAGTCCCTTCTTTCAGGTGATTACATCCCTCTTTCCTTGACTTTTGTTTATTAATATAATAATTAACCTTGATGATCCTCTCGTTTAGTTTGGAATATATGATAATATTAACGTCCAAGTGGTACTATAATTTTTTGAAATTTCTTCTTTTAAAAACGAATATTATTGCATGAGATGGCTTTTCTGATCTGACTTTTCAATTTTAAATTGACCCTTGAGTACGTTTTAATCTGTTCATGATTATTAAACTCTTTCCTGTTTGAGATGCAATGCATTGTTGGAAGCCATAGAGTTTTACTATAAAAGGAACACAAACGTATCAAAAAAACTCATCGGTGCCTCTTAACATTACTATTATTTTATTTTATTTTAATGGAGAACATGGATCAAAAGGAAGTGTCTAATAATGTTCTTTCTCATACATCCAATGGAGAAAATGCTTGTTCTTCAGGATCCTGTGTTGAAAAGAAGCTCAGATTATTTGGGTTTGAGCTTAATCCAAGCAACAATACCTCTACTGAAAATCTCAAAGTGCCCACTGAAGGAGATGAAAGTGTCAACTCATCCACCACCGTTTTCAACAAGGATAAAACCTCACCGGACTACAAGAAGTTTGAGTGCCAATATTGTTTCAAAGAGTTTGCAAATTCACAGGCGTTGGGGGGTCACCAAAATGCCCACAAGAAGGAGAGAATGAAGAAGAAAAGATTGCAACTTCAAGCGAGAAAAGCCAGCATCAACTATTATCTTCAACCTATCCAAAACAATCTGAATTTCAATTACCCCCATGCCTCCGACGCCTGGTTTTGTGATCCTTCCATCTATTCTCCCGATCATCAGCTCACTCTCTTCGACCAGGAATCTCAGATTAGTTTCAGTTCACAGGATCAAGATGCGTCTCAGCTAACAAGCTGGTATACCATGCCGACTCATCATATTCCTTTTCAACAAGATTCTTGCATGTTCACTTTAACACAGGCTGAAAAATCCAGAGATAAAAGGTCCGCGATTGTGCAGCCTTCGCCTTTGTCTCCCTCAAAACAAAGATGTAAATCTTCAAATCTTCAGTTAGGCCTCAGCTTGCAGAGTGGAATATAACTTACTCATAGTAGAGGCAAATAGTGCTATGTCATCTCCAGGAATATGAATTTTTTCAGTTGATATTAAATTAAAATTCCCTATATGTACTTGTATATCACCAGGAAAAAAATAATATATACGGATAACACCTCTTTTCCAATTATAATAGAAAAGAAATTGCAAGAGTTCCTCCTGGGACAATATCATACTTTTGTCATTTAAACTATTTGTTGGAGGCGAAGTTTGGTGCATTATTGATTAAATGCGCAAGTCTGGAAGGAACAGTGGACGTTGGAAGTCACAGGGGTAGAGATGTTTTTGTTTTTAAGTTTAGATTAAGTAAAACCTAATTGATTCTAGAAGCTGTGGTTGTTTCTGTAGTTATTAAAGTATATATGAATCAATCAGTGTATTAAAATATGTAAACAAGTAATCCAGTCAGATGCTTCAAAGGAAGAGATGAAGAAGATTCAATGTTGCAGGTCTGACTCATTCCAAAAATTAGTCCAATGCCAAGCTGCTGTTTTGTGGTTAAGCATATTATTATTAATTATAATATCACTTTCCTGTATAAAAACAAATAATCATATTTTTATCTACAAGTTGGGTTGAAAGCTGACAAAAATTTTCATTAATACTGACGTAGAATTCAGGATGCAGCAATTTGTTAATATAGAAATAAAAGTGATGTATTTATTATCATATTATATATCATAAAAATCTTATAATATATTATTGAAGATAATCAGATAGGCCTAACGGGACATAGACAGAATGAGTAATTGTGAATGAACCAAAATAAACTAATTGAAAATTAGTTAACACCAACAATTGATATCAGTTCGACCCATGTGCTAGCTTGAGTGGTGAAAGTTAAAAAACCCTTTTTTTAAAATTACGGTTCGAATAGCATGAGTGAAGAAAGGTATTTTTGTGAAAAAATTGGATCAATAAGCTTGAATAGCTTGAGATCGAATAGTTACCATACAAAACAAATCTATGACAGATTCAATATAGTAGTTATAGGTCTGATCATTATATCTCAAGGTTTACTAGTTCAATAAGTTAGGTCAGGTTTCTTGGTTATAAAAAAAAAGAAATTGATATTAAAACTTAGACCAATTAGCTTTGAATCAAATAGCTACCATACAAGACAAACATATGAGAAATCTAGTGTAGTGGTTATAGATCCAATTAGCTTGGAATCAAATAGATATCAAAACTTAGAGTAATTAGTTTGAGATCAAATAGCTATCATACAAGATAAACACCTGAAAAATTCGATATAATAGTTATAAGTCCAATCACTGTATCTCAAGGCTTACCAATTAGATAAACTAGGCGATTCCCCAATTATAATAAATAAATAAATATCAATTGGGTCTATGGGGTTTTCATAGAATAACATGGCAAATAACCTTTAATTAATATTGTGGACTTAGAAATGGGGTACATTAAGTATTGCTGGTAAATGATGTTTGGGTCCAACCTAATGCGGCCCATCCCCAACAATAGATCAAATTAAAAATTTATAGAAAATAATAAACTATTATTATAATTTTATATATAAATAATTATATATTATTATATGTTTAAGAATTTTTTATTTTTAATTTAAAAATTTTTAATCACATGATGATATATTATTATTATTATTATTATTATTATTATTATATAAAAAGTTTATATAAATTATTTACATATATAACCATCCTCAAAATAATAGGAACAATAGAAAGAGTAAGATATGTTAAGCTAATGTGGACAAAAGGTGTCATATCTTTGTCTTTTTGTCATAATCATATAATTTAGTGATAGTTGTTAGTTAGGTACAGGGTCAGCTCACCTGGGCAATCTTTAAGGCCAAAACTCCTGCAAATTCATGTATAAAAATATATCATTTAATTCAAACCAAAAACAAAATTAGACTTCAATAATTGAAGGGTTCTTTCTTTTATTTATTTATTTATTTTTTTAATTTGAAGAAGCTGGCAAAGAGACAGGTGGGTTTTGTTTTGGATGGAAGAATGGTCCAACCAAGGCTGATGGCGTAGAAGTTGATCACAAACTACGCTCTGTTTCGATTCAATTTCGTTTATGGAAGTTGAAAATTATTCCAAAATTTCTTTGTTGACAGACGCCTCGGAACTTAGTTTGAAAGATAATGCTCAGCTAAATCTTTACCAAAATGTTTGGTTGAAATCAAACAAGAAAAATGCCCTAATTGTTGTTGCTTGCAGATTCCATTTCGAGTCATGATTTTGATAAGACCCCTTCTGCACCAATAGATCAAACATTGGCTAAAATAAATGTTTGTTTGGTAAGAAATATAAGAAGATTATTAGATCATATTTATTTTAGGTATTTATAAATAATATTATATATTTTTTAAATAAAAATAATATAATTTTTTATTAATATATTAATATAAAACTATTTTATAATAATTATTTTTAATAATATTTAATTAAAATAATATATTTATATTTTTTTATTATTTATAATTAAATATAATAATTATTTATATCTAATCAACTTTTAATAATTTAATTTTTTAGTTTTGTTATTCAAAACTAATCCATGATAAAACAATTAATTAACTTTTATATATATATATATATATATATATATATATATATATATATATATATATATATTAATTAATGAATACAAATTTGTATACAAACAATAACATATTATTATATAATTAATTTTTTATTTATAAATTAAAATTATCAAATTATATGATAATATATTATTTATATATATAGTTTTATTATATTATATAATAAAATTTTACATATAATTTCAGATTTTTTAAAGGAAAAGGACAATTTCTCAACCAAGTTTTGTTGAAATGACAAACATATATATATGGTAGATGAAAAATTTAAATGCTCACTTAAATTTTAATTTGTTAAGACACACTCACATATTTTTTGTTGGGATTAAAGGGTAAATTCGTTATTTTATCGATAATATTAAAATAATTAATATTATATTACATTTTCTTCTTTTAGTTTGAAAAATTAACATTTTGTCCTTAAATTAAGTTTAAAAATTTCACTTTTCCCTTTGAAAATCTAACAACTTTTTTCGGTGATAGCCAACTAACGGTGGTGGAGTTGTCATCCAAGTATGACGACTGTCATCAAGATATCTAGATGATGCTTCGTCGTTCTTACTAGACGATGTTTCGTCATCCAAATCTGGATGATGAAGGTCATTTAAAATGGACGATGAGTATCATCCAAAGAATGGATGACGCTCCATCTTCTAATGAAGGACGATGAGTGTTGTCCAGATCTGGATAACCCTCATCATTTAACCTCCACTCACATCGATTGTCGATAGTCAGAGAAAAAAAAGTGAAGAAAAAATTAAGGATTTGAAGTGGGAGACAAAGTTACTTTTCAAAATTCAGGTATGAGGGTAAAATGTTAATTTTTAAAATTTAAGGAGAAAAATTTGATAAAATTATATATTTTTTAATATTATTATTAAATAACGATTTTATCCTTATATTTAATGAAAAATTTAACGATATTTTAAAAATAAATAAATTTTTAAATTTTTTATTGATCATATATATATATATATATATTTTTTTTTAAGATTATACTAAAACTTAAATAGGAAATAGTTCTGTACCTTTTTTTTAATGATAGAACGTAATAAGTTTTTTGTATGCATGGTTAGTGACAATTTTGGAATCAATGAGATTATGGTTGGATTTGAGGTCAATTAAATGTCTTAAATTGTCTTAATCTTCCAATACTTAGTTGTAGCCAACAAATGCCAGAATATGTTGCCAGCTCAGAAAACAGTCTAATCTAACGATGCTCTCTTGTACTTTTCTCCTTGTTTTATTACTCTGATTTCAAAATCACACAAAAATAAATGATTACTGTTTTATTTACTTTTTTACCCTTTCCATCTAAATTTAAGTATTTGACACTCACTGAAAGGCCCCCAAACCCACTCACGACACGCGCTCCACGCACTCTACTTCTGCCGCTCATTTTGTCTAAATGTGTCAATATCGCACCTAGTTTGTAATTTCTCATCCAACTTCTCTTTTTATGGTCGCTATTGTCCTCCTCAGGTCCAGCTTGGCTTGGGCTTGGATGTTCCATCAAATCTAGGGATTTCCTTTTCTTGCAATCAGTGATTTTGTGGTGACGTATACAGAGAATGAGAGAAATCCTGGATTTTCTCTCGTTCTCTTGTATTTTATTTTTGTCTTGCTAGTGGTTTCTGAGATTCTGAGTTGATTAATTAGGTTTTATTCGAAAATGCCCGCTCATCGATCCAAGTCTGACAGAAGCAATGCCGGGAAGCAGCTCCGGCGGGACCCCTACGAGATTCTTGGACTTTCGAGGAACTGTACCGAGCAGGAAATTAAGACCGCTTACCGTAAAATGGCTCTTAAGTATGTTAGCTATGTATTTTGTGCTTATGCTTGGTCGTTAACTTTTTTTTTTATTAGTTAAGTTTTGTTCCGAAACGTTTTTATTTGACTTTCTAGGTATTGCAATTGAGTGAATCAGTGTGAGTTGGTTATATTATCTTAAATTTTCATTTGTTACTGTAACATGGATTTTGAATCATGCCTGTAAATAAGTGCAAGAAGAAGAAGAATTCGAGTTAGCTAGATTTTTTCTGCATATGCTGCGTTTTGAAGTCTTATAGGCTTGATGCAAACGTTGTTGATTGGCGGTTTAGTGGTACGTTGGTAAGGCTCACGTGATGGTGCTAAATCTAGCTAGGAGCTTGTCTTGTTGTAGGGGACTGTTGATTTGTCACAAGACAAAGTAGCAGAGATTGCTCGGTCTGAGACCAAGGGTCTTATGCTGAATAGAAGAAAAAATCTCTAAGGCACTGTATAAATTAGATTGTCAATGTTCAAATTTAAAGACGTGCACAAAGCAGACAATTAAGCTGCATTTCTGGTTTTTTTTTCATATTATCAAACAAGGAATAAAATGTTTTGTTCATTAACCTGATTGTGTTACTATTATGTTTCTGCTCTTAGTGTGTCTAGTAGCCTTAAATCTCAGATGGTTGATTATTTTTCTCTTGGGGCTGCGATGTTTTGGAAGTTCTAATATTTGAACAGTAAGTAACCACTTATATTCTTCTGAGTTAATTCTGTCTGTTGCTTGTGTAAGTGAAGTGTTAGTTAGAAGGAAATGTGCTGAATTGGAAATCATGGTTACAGTCTCCTGGAGCATCAACATTGAGATCATGCAAATTATTTTAAGAGTAAAGCTCACTCAAAATAAGAAGTCATGACTGTGTTTTCACAGATGTGGACCCTACACAAATTCTCATTGCAAAAAGTAAGAGCATGGTTGTTACACTCTTAGATAAATCTCACATTAGTAAAGTACGAGAGAGATACTAGGTATAAACATCCCACATGTTTGGGAATTATAGGAGAAGATTGACTAAATAGCTTATGAGCTTTTAAGTAAACAAGTGTCTTTTGGGTTACAAAGTTTAAAAGTGAAACTGTGATAGATTGTGTGTTCAAAGTGGATAATATCTTGACAATGTGTTGGATTGTTGGACTGAATGTTACTAATGGTATTAAAGCCACGCCACGTGATCTCTTGAATGATGATGGGATACTAAGTCCCGTATGGAGGAGGGTAAATGTAATACTCTCAGATAAATTTCACATTGACCAAACACATGAGAGATGTTATATATGAATATCTTATATCGATTGGAAATGATATAAGAAGATTAATTGAATACTCTGTGAGCTCATAAGCTGTCAAGAATTATTTTAAGTAGTAAAGTCCAATAGCGATACCGTGATGAATTATGTGTATACCGTTAAGGAAAATCTTGATAGTGGGCTAGATTGTTGGAGTGGATGTTATTACGTCAGCCTTTTATAGACATAAGTGGAAGAGGATGTTACTTGCCGAAACACGAGAGATGTTATATATGAATATCTTATATCGATTGGAAATGATATAAGAAGATTAATTGAATACTCTGTGAGCTCATAAGCTGTCAAGAATTATTTTAAGTAGTAAAGTCCAATAGCGATACCGTGATGAATTATGTGTATACCGTTAAGGAAAATCTTGATAGTGGGCTAGATTGTTGGAGTGGATGTTATTACGTCAGCCTTTTATAGACATAAGTGGAAGAGGATGTTACCTGCCGAAGTTTGACTACCTGTTGAAAATAGCTTGGTTTGCAAAGTTGGAACCACCTTAGTAGGTGGTGTGTAGCATGCATATTCACATGGCCATGCAGTTGTCTTACCCTAGTTCTATCTTGCATGGATTGCTTAATAATGAAATGTGCTCTAGTACACTGTCAACTATTTTTGACAGTTGCTTGTCTCTTTCAAGAATGCTGAATTTGTACATGTGCATTGCAAATTTCATCTATAGAATGATAAATCTGCTTAACTTTGTTACATAGATGTGTTTTTGGAAGCACTGGGGCTGTTATGGAACCTCAAAACTTGGTCAGTCAAGTGTAATGTGACTGATTGCTAATTTAGTTTTTTGAATTTCTGCTTGTAAGCATTGCAAGTTAAGATGAATTTTTTTTCCCATTAATTTAATGAGACACGGTGACATTTTTCAGCCTGATCCGCTGTCAAGGTTAAAGAACACCAAACTGTTACCTATTTGGTTTATGTTTATTCTATTTCAGATATATACTTGCAGTTGGCCATAGGAATTCCAAGGGTATAGGCAGGGACATTAAACTTCCTCAGATAACTGGAGCTGGCGATACATATGCTGACGTGGTTTTTTTTCACTACTGCAACTCAAGCCCTTGGGAACATTTATCTTTATAGTACTTTTACTTTGTGAAACATGTGTACAGTTACTTGTATTCATATCCATGATCCATTGAAAATAAATGAGATGATATTACAGAAATTTTGTGAATTAGCTGTATTTGGGTTTTTTTACCTGATAACTCCCATTGTTACCTGCCCTTCAAGACACATATGGGACGCACTGCCCACATCCATATTAATTTTAGATGTGTCTGATTTTTCTGAATTTATATTGTTTAACTAACAATTGATCAATGGCTTTTCTAGGATATTTTCCTCAATCCCTGGCAAGCTTTGTAGTTCTAATGCCATTCTAAAGCATGATGTGTTGATTTCTAATAGCAGACAGATGCATTCTTTTCAATATCATACATGTCTCTTAATTATATTGCCTCCATTTTTGCCATATTCTATACAAATGATTTAGAGTATTGTAACTGCTAACATGTTGGTATTTTAGGTACCATCCTGATAAGAATGCAAATGATCCTGTGGCAGCTGATATGTTTAAGGAGGTTACGTTTTCCTATAATATCTTGTCTGATTCTGACAAACGGCGTCAGTATGATGCAGCTGGTTTTGAGGTGAGATGTACAAAATTGGGTAATTTATTGAATTCTTTGAGATCCAAAAGTTTCCAATTTTTATTAAGTTACACATGCTGCAATTTTAGTTTTTTGAGTCACCATTTTAATCGTTGGCATTGGCATGCAAATTCAGTGCTGAACATAATATTGTTGTCCTTTCTGTAGGCTGTTGAATCAGAAAATCAAGAATTGGAGCTAGATCTTTCCAGTTTGGGAGCAGTGAACACCATGTTTGCTGCACTTTTTACGTAAGTTTATTGATATTTCCTTACATTCTGTTGTACTTTTAGCAACTTGTGGAATGGGTTTTGTGGTTTTATGATCTGTGCACATTATGTTCTTAATGTACCTGCAAATAGTAAACTTGGTGTGCCAATCAAGACAACTGTATCAGCAACTGTGTTGGAAGAGGCACTTAATGGCGCAGTCACCATTCGCCCTCTTCTTTTAGGCCAACCTATAACCAGGAAGGTAGTGTACTCGTTTATCTTCTGCTGTTACTGTTTGTAATGTGGTATACTGATTCAAATTTTGTACATCTTGATAGGTTGAAAAGCAGTGTGCTCATTTCTACTCTGTCAAAATTACAGAAGAGGAGGCACGGGCTGGATTTGTGTGCCGAGTGCAATCGTCTGACAAGAGCAAATTCAAGGTTTAAAACATTTATGAATTACCAAACTCATGTTCTTCTGAAAATGCATGCTTATTTTCATCTATATACTGCCCTCATATTGTGTCTGTACCATAGGCTTGACCTTGTAAAGAATTCATTTAAAGGTTATGTATTGGGTAAAAAATATAATAAATAATGGCAAGTTAAGATGATTTTCCTGTAAAACAAAAATCGGAATCGCTTGTATTTTTAGGTTTCATGAATGAAACCAACATTGATACAGCACTCATATTGGCCAGGGGTAATTTCTACTTATGGTCTACTTAGATTGAAATATCTTTGTGTTTGAATGGCTATTGGAACTAAGTTCAGTGAGAGTAAATTTGATTCAAAATTCATTTAAGCGGATGTATGTTGACGTATGTTTTGCTTCCTGAAATGTTGGAAATTTATTTCTATGATTTCTTTCCTTAAATAGGCTTGCATTTCAATTTTGTTATCACTGGAAATTTTATGATTACTTTAGATGAGCTGTTTCTAAATATGCTGGCAAATATCTTACCTGTTCCTTTGGTTGAATGTTTAATACATAAGAGGTACTGCTATGACTGTATGAGCCATATATTCTCTCTGTGGGGGTGTGCATGTCATGTAAATGAGTTGTTTGTTTATCAAGTCATAAAGCAGCATATGTGAAAGAACTAGATCATTATAGTTGATAGGTTCTGCTTAGCAAAAAAAAAGTTGATAGGTTCACACTAGTGAATTTATTCTAAGCATCTTCTTAAGTTTGATCCCCATATGTTTATTTTTGAAGTTTTTCACATATATTAAAAATTATTGAGAAAGCAATTATTTTCTCCTACTAGATTAACTCCATGGCTTCTGAATTGGATCTGGTCTGGTCTTCCTCAGGTAATTGGTAGACCTAGAGTACCAGTTGAGGAGCATTTCTTTAAGACCAGATGTTTTGCTTGAAACTTCTTGACATTTAATGCTGGGTCTTGAACACAGCAGCAAGTCTGGATAGTTATAACAAACTCTTAGATTTTGCTTCTCTCAAAGTTGAGGAGTGGCACCATCATATCATTTTGGCTGCAATTTTGTTGAAATGCTGCCATCTGAGAATTTCATTTTTCAATACAACACAGGAATTAGTTAGTTAAATTTGGGATGCCTTCGTAGTTATTAGCAGGCTGATGTTTATATCCACGGGAATGCATCTAAAATTTTTATTTTGTTTAACTTTTCACTGATCTAAGTGTGGTAACCAGTTGGCTTTGTGCAGTTATTGTATTTTGATCAGGATGGGAGTAGTGGATTGAGCCTTGCACTGCAGGTATCAAGCAGTTCTCTTCTGTTGTTTTTTCTAGTGTTTATTGTATTTTTTTTTATATTTCCACTGAAACAAGTTCACTTTCCATTTGTCTATGAAGCAGTTCTCTTGGGGATGGTATGCATTATTGACAGAAGATATAATTGCCTTCTTTAGTTCTTTCTATTTAGCTCTGAATTGCATGTGCAGCAGTGTATTTTGGTTACAAGATCTATGTTCCATATTTATAGGAGACTATTCCTTTCAGTTATAATACTATTATTCAGACTAACATGTCTTGCTCATCTGGGTTCTTTGAAAAATATTCGGAAATAGATCATGCTTGTGTCACTCTTGCTAACTTGAGCAAAGAGGATTGAGCCTCAATTCTACCGATTACACTGTATTTCTTTATTTTATTGTTTCATAATATCCCTGTCCTATACCTTTAATCCTTTAATTACTAGGGAAAAGCTACTCCTTGATTAATTAACCATGTCCATCTGGTGTGTCATTTTGTATGGGTTACTTTTAGGCATCCCACATTCACTACATGGCTTTGATAAAATTCATATATGTATTAGGAGCTTCCATCAAATAACTTGGGCTTTTGGGTTGGTTACCTTTAATGGTATAAAAACCTGTCTCTGTGGTTTTTTGCTTGCACTGTTTTCTATACTCTGAAGGGAATGCTAGGAGTCACAGATTAACTAATTGTTAGGTTTAATATTTCATCTTCTCATATGGCTCTAGATTTTAGGTTGCTGTCTCTAGCTCTTGATATAAGAATGATTTATTTTTTTTCAGTTCTAAATTATCTTTGATTTCTTATTAGATCTTTGCTTATTGCTGCATGTGAATATCATCACATTATTTTTAAGTGACCACATCCATTCTATATTTGAACTACCTCTTAACTAACATTTAGCACTCTGTATGTCTTTGTTGCCTTTCTAAATCATACACAAGTTATTTGCTCCCTCCATAATGCAGGAGGACAGCAAAAAAACTGGGAAGGTGACTGCTGCTGGCATGTATTTTCTTGGTTTCCCAGTTTACCGGTTAGATCAAACAGCCAACTCGGTGGGTTGATGATTTTGTCATATGTTTTTGAGTTTGATTTTGCTCACTTATTTAGTTATGTTTTATAATTCTTTTGGCTTTAGCTGGCTGCTGCAAAGGATCCAGATGCTGCCTTCTTTAAAAAATTGGATATGTTTCAGCCATGCGAAATAATTGAACTGAAGGCAGGCACACATACATTTGCTGTTTATGGTCAGTTCTTTAGTTTCTGTTCTGTGCATGTGTTATAATTTTCAATATTCATTTGGATGAACTTTTTTGTTTCTGTTACATTTCTTCTAGGTGATAATTTTTTTAAAAGTGCAAGCTACACAATAGAAGCTCTTTGTGCTGCTCTTTTTACAGAAGAAAAGGAGAATCTTAGAGCTGTGGAAGCTCAAATTCTGACTAAAAGAGTGGAGTTATCAAAGTTTGAAAATGAATACCGAGAGGTCTAAACTTTGACATATTGCATATACCTGTGAAATTCTCTTCGTTTTTGTTTGCTTTTCACATGGGAGTGTTGCAGGTTCTGGCACAATTTTCGAAGATGACCAGTAGATATGCAGAAGAAATGCAAGCTGTGAGATTTATTCACAAAACCCGTTGTGTCTGTATCTGATTTTGGGAAAGAGATTCAATAATATTTGTAGTTTATTTTTGCTTTTTTTCTGCAGATTGACGAGCTTCTTAAACAAAGGAATGAAATTCATGCCTCATACACAACTGGCCCTCCAATGAAACGGAGTTCAAGTAAGAACAAAAGTCGGGGTTCACCAAAGGATGTCAAAGAGGATGGCCAGGTGAGAGGGAAAAAAAACACAAAGATGGATAGATCAAAGAAGAAGAAGTGGTTCAATATCCCCTTAAAAGTTGACAAGCGAAAGCCATGCTGAAAAAGGTAAGATTATGATCTGACCCTTCTTTCTTTTTTAATTTTTTTTCTTTCTCTTCTGATAATTAGTTGAGTTAGCTTCTTTTTTGTAATAATTTAGAAGAGCAATACAGAATCAACTCTCCATGGGATAATTCTTCCATAATCATTCTTTGTTGTGGTGGTTTGGCATCTGTGCTGGCAAAGAATCAGGCTAAAAAGTTCCTGCTTCCCGACTGCAGTATTCAGTAATGAAATGCATATATTGGATACTTTGGAATGGCAACATTTCTCCAACATGTCTAGGGTGACAACATTTCTTTTTTATCTTAAAAATCTTTCCTTCCTTTTTTCCTGTGCCTGGGTCATTCTTGTGTTATTGTTTTGTTGGTCTCTAGCTAGCATACCTGTAAATGCATAAATTATTCTTGAAGATCCCCGCAATCAAATCTTTGCATCTATTGTAACGTAGGATTAAATGAATGGAAAATTAGCCCTCTTCACGGGCCTAATATCTGCTGCTGTTTTTGGTGATTATAGTTTGGCAATCGGAATGGGTTGGCCGTCTTTCCTCAACGTTTAGGGTTACTTTGGTGGTTAAATTTTGGTATTTTCTTTTATTGTTGAAAAAACACAGCTTTGGCAAGAAAGAAATCAAGAACAGAAACTGAATAGCTGGAAATTCATTTATTTTTTCTCATTTTGGATTTCACAGAATACACGGTATTTAAAGCTTGATCTGCAACCGAACTAACTAAACTAGCAAACAAATCATCTTTCAATGTTAATTAAAAACAGAAGTATAACAGAAAACCCAGCCTTTTGATTGATCGATCTTGAAGCTGTTGCAAGTCAACACACAAACTGAAGAGAGGAGCCCTAGTTTCCAGGTACAAGAAATAAACCAATCTACTTTTGTTTCCAGATAAAGTGAAACAGTGTATTTTGGGTTTAACCAAAGTGCACCATTTTGCTTCTCAATTTAAGTATCCTAACACTAATCCAGAAATATTTTATGCTTCTGCGCTGCGTCTGTATTTTGAGGCATTAAAATAGTGATAACATAAATCGGTAGAATTCTGTGCAAGTTGATTTTTGGAAGTTTGCTTGACTCCTATCCTGTGTGATACAGTTTTTCTTTTGTCTCGAATAAGTTGATTGATTTAGGGATACACAAAAAAAAAAAATATGAATAACTTTATGTATATTTATTTTAGATATATAAATATATATTTTTATGTATTATTATATAATTAGATATTATTTTATTTTTAATTTAAAATATTATATATGTATATATGTATTTGTATATTTAAATTAGTTTTAGGTGGTTTTATTAAAACAAATAATACGACCTATTGACCTATTGACCTATTGGTACAAGTGCTTTACTTGAGCAAGAAGAAATGCAGTCTGATTGCAGATAATAATTTTGTTTATCTCCATCCGTCAAAAGTCGGATTTTGCAGTATGTTTCTTTGTGATAAGGTTTTTCGAAGAAAAAAATTGAATAATACTGGATAACGCGAGGACCAAAGGGCCGACGATAATTTTTGACCTTTTCTCTATATTTTTAATGTTTTTCTTTGAGAATTTCTTGTATTGTTCCGCCTCTTCTTTTCTTATTTCTTTTCTGATGAGCTGCCAGATTTGAGCATTTGAAAGCAATGTTCATTCTTCTTCTGCAGAATAACTCTCTTTCGATATAACTGGTTTACCAATTAATAGAGTTCACGGTCAAAACGGCACCTTCACACACTGGAGGAACACTACCACAGTCCAAATATTTAAAAAAGAGAAAGACAATTCTAAATACCATACCCAAATTCTTTAATTGTTTCCATTAGAACATGTGGCATCCTAGAGAACTCATGGCGTCTACGCCTTCTCCATGGACCCTTCCAGTCTTAATGTTATAATTTCTAACTTTCTCCGTTGCCTCAGCAAACGTCCGAAAAAATTCAACCTCATTAGCTGCATACAAAACCACCAATGATCTGGCTCTATTATCCACAGTTATGGGTTAATCGGAGGATAGTAATCCCAAGTTCCCAACCCACATTTCAGATTCCGGTAATACATATTATGAAACTGGCCGACATAAACATATATGACATCTTCCAGCCCACATAATTGCTACTCAAGGCTTATTTCTGTATGAGTTCAAGTTGTCAAAACTTAAGACCAAACGCTAATTAGAAATTAGATGGTATTTTAGCTATTTTTTATTTTATATTCAACACTGGAAATTGGAAAACTCCTCAATGCGATACAACCAACAGATATCTATAAAATGGGAGATCTATTCAAAATCTTCTGTAAATATTCTCTTATTTTGTATCTATAACAATTTAAATAGAGGAATTATCTAAAAGAGGACATGATATAAAAACGTATATACTAGAGATACTTTTGTAGGGATTTTGTGATCTTGGGTAGTGAAATAACAAATTAAAATTTAATTTAATTAAGCAAACATTATACAAAACCTCATTTTGGATCATTCTTGTAATACGATTAATTCACAAACATATAAAACACACTTAGGGTGCTTGTTAGATTTGCATGTGTTAGACAACTCTTTCATCTTTCTCTAATGGCAAGAGGTTGCAAAACTGTGCTTTTAAAATCAAGTGTTGGTCAATAACGATGAATGTTTAACTGTATTCGTGGCTTGCTAAAACCAGAGAACATCTTTAGGTGAGAGGGGAGGAAAATATCTCTCTGTATGACTAGGGTTGAATGTATTATGCAGTATGTGTTTTAAATGAAAAAAACACATTTATATATACATATCACATGCTTTTCGCCTAGGACTTGAATGTGTCCCAAGCGACACACCCATGCACCTCTAGCACAAATTAATGTGTTGGGTGGACATGACTTTCTTAGGAAAATTCTCGCCTAGCTTTTGTATATACAACTCATTAAAATTGTACAGTTAGTCAACATAATTAAAATGTGTATATTCCCTCATTAATATCTCATTAACTCTACCATTTTTGACATTCAACCCAAAATTAAAAGATTGCAATATTAATGAAGATAAGATACAATTATATCGTAATCTTAATTTGAAAATATAGTTAGGTGAAGTGGGTTTAAGCCAGTTTAACTCAATCCTGCCAAATCTTGCATACACATCAATAATTCAAGATTATTACACTAAGGTCCCAAAATATATTAAAATATATTTCAGGTCTACAGACATTTCCAAGTCTCTAAATTCTTAATCCAAAATTCAAACTAAATCTAATATGGATAATCCTCATGCTTTTAGAGCTCATCAACTCCTTTTATGTGTGACTCATAGGCTCCCCACTAAGTCAGTATTGACTGAATTCGTGTCGACCTCTTGATATGCATCCATTCAGACATGGAATAAGATTAGTCTTTAGTAAGACATCATGGCCACCTGATTATTAAAGGTCAATGTGTGACTTTTTTGAACCTATCAGTGATATGATTACTCATACAATTCGATCATTTCGTCCTACAATATTTCATCAAGGCTAAAGTATGGATTAAATGTCTCCCTCAAGACTCCTCAAATAACATAGATTGACTTCTATCAATAATCAAATAACATTGAATCAAACATTAACTCAATTCCAGTGTGGCCACAAATTTAATTGGTCATTTACATCCGTCAATAGACCTTAATTGAAATATCAACTCTCATGTTTAATAGTAACAAATCATTTATTGATCTATCATAACATTCATGTAGATCACAATATGATCAATCACTATTTTTCTGGCAATTGTCCAAACTACATTAGGCTGATATCAAACTATATCGATCTTTGTACAAAATAGTCTAGTGAGTTTAAGTTTAAAGATCACATGTATCTCTGTTTATTAAGAGGATATTTTTCATAGATGTTGGAGCAATTATCCATATGAAATCCTTTTGGCAAGTTAGTCCAGTGAATATATCTACAACATGCAACCATATGTGACACCAAATTGTCAACAAATAACTTTGACACGTGAGAACTATCATCATCTTTTGATGAGACCATTCAATATTATAATAACTCTATTACTATTACTTGTGTCCTTGATTATGGTAATATTAGAGTTATGAACATTTTAAGAACAACCAACTAATGTGCACATAAAATTTTCATGATCAAGTATCGAGTACTAATTCCCTCATCACGGTTTAACTATTTTTAGGGTATTTGCCTAAACATATATTAATATGCTTTATGGACAAAGAAATGCCACTAAATATTATAAATATGAATATTATTAATGAACTTGTATGGTTATAAGGATTGACTCTAGGGCACTAACCCTAACAATTTTGTCATAATGTATTCTTTAGATAATACATATAAGTTGATTACCTCACTGTAGAAAAGTATTTCGATCATCGGGGTTAAACCACACTAAAAACTTTGTGTTTTATTTCAATAATGTGTTTTTATATCAAATTTCCATTTGTAATCAAATCGAGCATCCACCTCACCACGCATGATTGTGTGTCCCTTTTAAAATTTCATATGTGACATTTTATGCACTTTTCTAACGTGAAGAAAATAATACTCACTGTACGAATACCCTTATGGGGAAAAAACAAAACCAAAGGAATATGAACTCTCATGACATATCACAAAAGTCATTCCCAACAAGCTTTCCACATGCAACCCAACCTCTAGACCAATGATGAAAGTGTCATTCCAATAATGTTCTTTGGCAAATTGTTAGGATGAAACTGAGATAGGGCTCTAACATTGAGTCTACATTAGAATAATGGAAGCTTATGAAGGGTTGATAATACACCTGTATGAGAAAAGTCATCACATCACAAAGCACCTATGCATACCCATAAAAGGCACATAATGTCACCAACTACAACAACAAGTAAGAACAAGTCCCTTACCAGATGACATGGAAGCCATAATGAAACTCATCTTTCATCTATTTCCCCTTTAGAAAGGATTGATACTTTGAACTTATCTCTTCCATTAGGGTCGAAATAAACCTTAACTCTGATTTACATAAAGACAAAGGAAGGATGCCAAACTCAATGCTACCAAAAACTCTCAAAGTTAAGTAACTTACTATCTCATGGGTTAGTAACAATATTCCTCTAATCAATAAGATCTTTAGAAAATGTATGAAGACTTATAAGAATAGCAAGGA
This sequence comes from Mangifera indica, assembly GCF_011075055.1. Lineage (NCBI taxonomy): Eukaryota > Viridiplantae > Streptophyta > Magnoliopsida > Sapindales > Anacardiaceae > Mangifera > Mangifera indica. The sequence continues at coordinate 10,269,188 of NC_058141.1, read as the reverse complement.
AAGAAGACTAAGCAAATATGGAAAGTTTAGGTCACTCTCAATCTCATTTTATAGCAAAAACAAAGAAGCAAAGGAGAGTTCATCTTAGTCGTTCAAATTTACCCTCAGGCACATGTTGGTCATCCAGGGATGTAAACCATGCATGACCAATCATACTCCACAAAAGAAATATAATGATAAGATTAATAGATGAAAACATATAGAGTTATTATGATGCCAACATGCACGTCTTTATTAAGAAGATATGATAAATCTCCACACGGAAACATCATTTTCCAGGTTGATTTTTTGTTAAACATATTCCTATTTGATAAATCTCCACATGGAAGCCATAATGAAGCTCAAGGGTGATTTTTGTTCGAGTGATGAGGTTGAAAGCATCCCAGGGAGTGAGAGATTTGTTAAACATATTCCTATTTGATCTCATTCTAATCAGATTTGATATTTGATATGATTCTAATCAGATTTGATTTTAATTTGTTATATATTATTTTTTCCTATTACATATTATTATGATTTCAGTTTAATTATTTATGATTTTCTATTTCATAAGATTAGTATTCCAATTTAATTATTTATTATTTTTCTTATTTTATAGGATTATAATTTTAGTTTAGACTACATTATAATATTATATATTATAAAAATGTTTCGTTAATAATATTAATTTGGTTGATAACCCAATTCGTAATTCTACATGGTATAAGAGCAATTAATATCCTCTTGCACCATTTAATTTTGACGATTGTTTTTTTCCCTAGTCTTTGGTTTTGTCTCTCTCATGATTGAGTCTCTATTCTCGTCTCTCTCATAATTAAGTCTCTGCTTTCATCTCTCTCACGATTGGGATCTTGTTTTTGTCTCTCACATGATTAAATGTCTACTTTTGTCTCTCTCATGATCGGAGCCTTGCTCTCGTCTCTCAAATGATTGAACACTTGATCTTGTCTCTCTGTTGTTAATGGTCTTCTCTCCTATACTAGCGACATCCTAACATTTCTTTATTCTCGTACTTGATTAGGTTTTTTGTTCATTGTCACTTTTTTTTCTCGTTTGAAGGTTGATTTTAAGCTTTTTTTAATCATTGTTGGTTCCATTACTATGATTCTATTTTCTCATTATCATTGCTACCTTAACGGTTTGTGATTCTATTTGTGGCAATATCTTTCCTCTACCTCTAGTCGCTTGAGACCAAGCTGACGTCAGCCTAACCTTTCTCTTCGACAGATACTCTCTCTCCTGACACAATTGACTTCTTAGCTTTTGTCTCAAATTGCAACTTCAAAAGCTCCTGCTGCAATTGTAGGGGAGTGCTAAACATATTTTTATTTAATTTGATTATGATTATATCTAATTATTATTTGATATAATTCTACCTGAATTTGATTTTAATTTATTATTTATTATTTATTATTTTTCCTATTTCATAGGATTAGGATTTCAGTTTAGTTATTTATTATTTTTTCTATTTTATATAATTAGAATTTTAATTTAAACTATACTGTAATACTATATATTATATAATATTTGGTTAATAATATTAATTCAGTCTATAATTCGATAAGATTGATATCTGTGTCATGTTCAACGTTCTTAAACATGGTGCAACCTATAAGGATGGAAGTATCACATCCATCCACCATGCAATCCTTAAAGAAGAGGTAGATGACAGCTACAACAGTTGTGAGAGAGGCAATTTGCTTTCCTATAATGATTTGTTGTAATGTAGATCTATGAGAAGTGGGGGCTTGTTTTGTCGTAGAAGTGATAAGTTAAAAATCAATAAAATTATTTTTATATATTTTGAATATATAAATAAATATATATTTAATTTACATCATCAAATAATTAAATAATTTTAAATTAAAAATAAAATAATATTTAATCATATAATAATATATATAAATATATATTTATTTATATAATCAAAATATATACTATTAATAGTGTCATCACATCTCCTACTAAAGTAGCCTCGATTGGAATATTTGTAGTTTGATTAATTAAATAACAAAATTATTTATAAAAATGATTACAGAATAAAAATTAGTGGTGAATGATGAAAATGTCACCCACTTGACATAACTGTATCCTAATCGTGCAGAATTAATATCTTTGCCGTATCTTTTCTTTGTCCATTTACATAAGAAGGAATTTCAAAGTTTGTAATTATATATATAACAAATAATAAATATAAATTTATATACAAATAATTATATATAAATTATATAATTATATATTATTTTATTTTTAATTTAAAGTTATTTAATTATAAAATAATAAATAATTATTTATATATAAAATTACTTATTTCAACAAATTAAAATTCAAATTTTGGCTACGTGTTCATAGTTTTGTCCATGCAAAACATGTGGGTGTTACGTCAAATCAAATTAGAAATACCAAAAAGCTGCTTTTTTTTTTGTTTTATTTGGGTTCCTCTCACCTAGACGTGATGCTTTTGAATTTGGACTATCAACATTGCACTTTCTAATCGCCTGCATTTACGTACTAATTGGGCCATATCTCAAAATTGACATATGATTATTGATTAGGGAGAAAAATTAGAGGATTAATTATTTTAACCATTATTTTAATTATCTATATATATTTAATTATTATTTATTTATTATATATCTATAATCATATTATATTTTATTTTTTAAATAAATAAAAATTATTTAATCTAATATTTGATCGAGTGTTCGACTAATCGACTAATAAAAAAATCTTTTAAAAATAAAAATTACTTGATTAAGTGTTTTATTTGATATTTGACCAGTTATCAACTATTTTTTATTATTTTTTACTTAAGTTTGACCTAATGATTTGCCTATAAGAAACTTTTAGGGTTTAGGATTGGAAAAAAAAAAAAAAGTTGAAAAAAAGGCTCTAAATTATGGGAGGCAACTATTTCTCACCCGTTTTTGCCGTCTCATTTTTTCCATCAATTTAGCAACAAAAGGGCAATCAATTAAGTTTATTTTTTCTTACTTATTTTAGAGCTTAATTATAATTATATTATTTTATTATTTCTTCGTGATATTTATTTTTTTAATTTTATTATTGTTTTACTCATCTTCGTCACCAACAATATAAACTCAAATAGATAGTTTGATATTAATTTAAATATAATAACTTGAAACAAAATTTAGCCAATTTAAGTAAATTTATCGAACAAACATGACAATATCCATTGAAAATGAACCCATTCAATCAATTATGCATTCGGAGAGGTATTGAGATAGACAATAATAAAACACAAGCAATTACTATTAATGAAGTTTGAACTACGGAGATTGAACAATCAAATTAATTTTTTGTTGTTGATTTATTAAACCTTGTAATAAAACTTCAACTCACCACCACCAACAATATATCGAGCTTCTCCGCACCAATTTTTCGAAATTTTCATTTGGGGATTAATAAGATTAAAGAGGAAATGGTGCCCTTATTGCAACAATCTTTGACTTTGAGTACTATTAGCAAAGTTGAGGTGGACTTGGTATGGACTCGATGGACTCGATGAATAATGAAGAATGGCCAGCTAGACATATTGAGAAGCCAATTTTTTTGACTAAATACTAACCTAATGAGTTGTTGACCAACGAAAAGCATGAAAAGTATCCCATTCACCCCCAACAAATAACCAATTGTCATGTAATTGAATAAATATGATTGGTTTGATTATTCAAGAAGGGATACTAAGAAAGATCAAAAATCAAAACTCTAAATTCATTAATTATTATTATTTTTTTGTGATCTACAATAGATAATTAGTAGAGAGGATCTGAAAATCGTTGTGTAGATAAGCATACAATACACATCAACATAATCAAAGTGAAGTAAATCGAGGGATGAGACCATAAGAGTTTTGGTGATTTTGTGATTTTGTTAGAGGATTTTTGTAAGATGTAACACACGCTAAGGGTTTTTGCCATAGAGAAATTGACTAAGGAAGCAAAAATTATTAAAAATTTATGATATTACTATTTAAACTTTAAAAATTAATTATCAAAAATATTTTTGTAATTTTCATATTTTAATCCTAAAATTTCATTGAAATTACAATAGAAAATATTATTTTTAAACTTCAATATGGAATAGTATAAACATATTTGGATTTTGTGAATTGGCCTTTCCCAGTCAAATCCAAGTTGCAATTGACCATGGCGCGTGGGTCCTACTTAATTTATCACGTGCAATTTATCATGTCCAAACGTCCACCACCCAATCCGAATTCTATTTATTTGAAATTTTCACAAATAAATTCACAACAAAAATTAAAATATTAATTAAATTAATTCACAGAATCATGATTAACCATCCAATCCAACGGTGGCTGATGGACCTATCAAGCGCATACGCTGATGCAAGACTCAGCACTGGTGCAGATGTCATGATGAACTAGAGGAGCTATTTGAAGAATAATAAAAATAATTTTATATTGTTAAATGAACCTCTTTGAAAACGTGACACAATGCGTTTCTTTGCAAAACTAATTTTTCAAAGACGTAGAAAATATATATTAAAAAAAAAAAAAAACGTGCTTCATAAAATCCATGTTTGAAGGTTCTTTAGTCAGCCAGCAAAGAGTTTACACAACTGAAAGTATAGGTGAAGGTGGGCTGCCTTTACACTGGAGATGGTCAAGAATTTTAACTATTTCTATTTTCATGTGCAGCCTTAAGAAAGGGTCAATTCCTAATCCTCATTCTCACTGAAACTTCCTCCATATATCATGTCCTTTGGGTTTATTATTATCATGTGAAATGTGTTTCTGGTTACTATTTACCAACCGTAATAATATTATATGGAGAGCATAAATCCAATCAGAGTATATTCGTTCTCAAAGTTCACAAGAAAACAATCTATCTCAAGAATCTTGTCGATGGCGCCTTCTCTTCTGCGATATACTCTCTTGGTCTTCATTTCCATTGCTGTCTGTTCTTTCAATGTTCAACTTTCTTCTGTTGAACAACTTGGGAAGCCGCTGCAAAATACTTCAATCAAAGACCAATTTCTTGGACTTGCGAATGATGAAACCACGGTCAACTGGATGAAGAAGATAAGGAGGGAAATCCATGAGTACCCGGAACTCGGTTATGAAGAATTTGAAACTAGTAAAATCATCAGGCGTGAACTTGACAAACTTGGTGTTTCTTATAGATGGCCGGTGGCGAAGACCGGCGTTGTAGCCACAATTGGGTCTGGTTCTTCTCCTTTTGTTGCTTTAAGAGCGGATATGGATGCTTTGCCCATTCAGGTCAGTTTCATTTCTCTTATTTTCATCATCTTCTTCTTATTATTATTCTTAAATTTACATATATGGGTTGTTTTTTCTGAACATATTTGCCAATTCCCATAAACCTTTGATTTAAAACTTTGTTCTCTGCTTCTATGGCATGTTGTACAGAATGGCTAAAACAGGGGCTCTGCTCAATTGTCCTAATTTAAAGTCGTGTTTGTTTACTAATTGCCATGGACCCACGCGGATTAATTGTTGCAATTAAGTTTCTTGATAACTGTTGCTACTAAACGTACTCATTACACTGTAGTTACTTTGAAGACAAATAATTGTGTTATCAGAAACGGAGTAATAGTCCAGAAATTTACTGCAATAACATTTCTATCAAGAATTTCAGAAAATATGCTTCCTTGAGAACACCAAGTATATATTAATGTAAAAGTATGAACTCATGATAATTTTCAATGAAGTTTATAAGAGATTCCTGATTATGTTTCTTGTAAGCTTGAAAGGATCATAGAATTTGAATTATATGAAAAACTCTGCCAAAAAGGTTTTGGTCAGTGTTGAAAGTTATACTGATTGCATTATTGGCCCAGATTTTTTAATTTTTGGAGTTTTCTTGGGCAACTGAATTTCTAATATACAGGAATTCACCGCAGGAACTGGCGGAATGGAAGCACAAGAGCAAAGTAGATGGCAAAATGCACGCTTGTGCTCATGATGCGCATGTTACCATGCTCCTTGGTGCTGCAAAGATACTGCAAGAATTGCGACAATCTTTAAAGGTTCAATTTGAATTCTTCAAATACTTGCCGATGTCAATTGTAGTATTCTTTTTCTTTCTTGAGATGTTGATTTTATTCTTGTCTTTGTGTTTCTGAGTAGGGTACTGTTGTCCTTATATTTCAACCGGCTGAGGAACGGGGCACCGGTGCAAAAGATATGATCCAAGAAGGCGTGCTTGAAAACGTTGGGGCCATTTTCGGTATACATCTGGTGCATAAATATCCCACTGGTGTTGTTTCATCGCGTCCTGGAGGATTTCTAGCGGGATGTGGGAGCTTTAAGGCTAAAATTAGTGGCAAAGGAGGACATGCTGCAAGTCCACAAAACTCTATTGATCCAATTTTGGCAGTTTCATCATCTGTAATTAGCTTGCAAAATATTGTTGCTAGGGAGATTGACCCTTTAGATTCTCAGGTAGTTGAAGATCCTAAATTATCATGTATCTCTCAACCCCATGTATAAAATTTGAGGTTTTCTTTTCCCCCTTACAAAAGTACTGGAAAATGCAGGTGGTTTCTGTAAGCATAATTGATGGAGGTAATTCATACAATATTATCCCTGACTCAGCTACAATAGCCGGAACTTTCAGAGCCTTCAGTAAAAAAAGCTTCTCATCACTTCGGGAAAGGATAGAAGAGGTAACTAAAACTAAAATTATGCACATCATCAAGATGGAATGTTCTGCATATAAAAGTTCAAATTAAGTTGATTATTTTGTGGCAGGTTATCAAGGGGCAGGCGGCTGTGCATCGGTGCTCTGCAGAGGTTGATTTTGAGGGAAGGGAGCATCCCACAATTCCTCCAACGGTGAACGATGAAAGGATATATGAACATGTAAAGCGGGTCTCAGTTGAGTTATTAGGAGAAGAAAAAGTAGAAGTGGCTCCATGTTTCACAGGGAGTGAAGACTTTGCTTTCTATTTGAATGAAGTTCCTGGATCCTTCCTGTTTTTAGGCACGAGGAATGAAAAGGCAGGGGCCATATATCCTCCACATAGCCCTTACTTCTTTGTTGATGAGGATGTATTTCCCATTGGAGCAGCCATACATGCAGCATTTGCACATTCATATCTTTCAAATCCACCTAATAATAAGAGTTCTTGCTAATTATTTGTAACATGTATGTATATTCTCTGCCAATCTCCCTTGCTTCAAGCCGCCAAGTAACAGAGAAACATGTTTTATCCGGCGGTCAAAATGATGTCGAGGCTTGACAAAACTAACCATGCTGCCACTAGTTTGTTCTGTTAATTGCACTTAATGCATTGTAGTACTAGAAAGCTAGCCACTTCTAACTGATAGTGCTTTTCTAGTTTAAAAAAGAGAGGGTAAATTTATTGTTCGGAGATACACTGATGTTAATTTTAAGAGTTACAAAAATGACTATCATTGTAGTCAGGTTATGTGTTTTATCTCATTGGGGTTGCTTACAAAAATGATTATCAATTGTAGTTAGGTTATGTATTTTTTTTAATAGAGTTGCGGTTAACTGGAGAAGTTTAAAGAATATCACTACAACAGGTTCTATAATAGAGGTTGAATATATAACACTGTCAGATGCAACCAACGAAGCGGTTATAATCAAAAGTGTTATACATGTCTATGGACATGACTCCATAAGACTTATAAATTAGGAAGAACGCAATATGATTGATTTAAGGGTTTAAGATTGTGATGCTTATGTCAAAAATTGATTTTAACAAATTTGGTCTTAAATCCATTAAGCATTTTTTGTTGGGTAATCTAAGAGAACTAGAGGACATTACTTCTATCTTCTAGACAAGCATAATGTCTTTGTTGCTTGTTTTGTGGTCTTCTTAAAGAAAGAATTTATTTTGAGAAAAACTAGGAAGAGAAAGTAAAACTTGATGAAGTTCTAATTCCACATAAATCTAGAGATATAATTTTGTCTCAATGAGGTTGTAATTAACTAAAAAAGCTCAAAGCAAAGCACTATAATGGAATCTACAATAGAGGCTAAGCATAAACATTGTTAGATGCAACTAAAGAGGCGATTTGTATTAAGAAATTCATTTATGAACTTAGTGCGGCTTTGAGCATGTTAATCTAGTAAAAATGTATTGTGATAACAATGATGTCATTATTCACACTAAAAAACCAATATCTCACAAATAGTCTAAACAAATAATTAGACGATTCCACCTGACTATAAGATTACTCAATGAAGAGAAGTGCAAATTTGCAGAGTACCAACAAATGATAATATCATTGACCCACCAACAAAAGCTTGTCACAATAGATGTATGATAGGAATGTCGTGTCATTCAACATAAAATAAATGAGTGATTAACTATAATGTAAATAAAAGATGTTAGAGTAGGTATTCTAAAGCAAATTAATTTGCTTTTATAAATTATTTTGTATCATGTTTCTGCATTAATGAAATGAAAGTTTCGTAATTTGTTTGTGCATATTATACACACACACACACACACACACACACACACACACACATATATATATATTAAGATAAATGTCTTTAGAATAGAAGAATTGTAACAAAAGGATAAAATGTGTTTTGATTGTGAAGACCTTATGAACATATTCAATGGTCATTTTAGAAACATTTGTAATTATAGTGTTATCTTGACTAAAAGTATAAATAATACGATACAGATATTATTATGTTGTATGATCCTACTAAGAGATAATGATAGATCTTATATGTTAAGATTGTTAATAGTCTAGCACAACACATGACTACTTGTATGTAAGTTCACCAAACTAATGCACTGAAGGATTTCATATAAGTGTTAACACAATGTCTATGGAACATACTCTCTAATGGATGATAGTGTATATGATCCTTAAAATCAAGATCACCAGTGTACTTTGTGCATCAATCGACACAATTTGATGCAACTTAACGAAGTCTTTAATCTAGGGCTATCAGAATAGTGGTTGTTGGCTGTTTTAGAAAATGTATTAAGACTATGTATAGATTAACAAATGATTCATCACTTCCAGTATAAGAAAAAAATATCTCGTTGCTCTATTTAATAGATGACAACAACCATTCAAAATTATGACCATGGTGGAATTTAGTTGTCACTCAATCCAATTCTCTTAGGTCATTGTTTCAAAAATCATATACATACAAGTAAATAGATGTTTTTGAGGTAGACATTACTTTTGTATCTCAGTCTTAATAAGATATTAGATGATGAAAAGATTCAATTATACAGTAATTGTGCCATTGATAGATTATTTTTTTCCACTAACTCTTCATCAATGGAGTGAATATAATGTCTTGATAGAAGTTAATCTTGGTCTATAAATAGAAAACTAACTAATTCTAAATTAGTTACAATTTTATTTAATACCAACATGATAAAGAACCTATGAGTTACATATAATAAGAGATTGATTATCAATATTTTGAAGTTTTAGGTTTGTATAGAGGGGGTCAAATCTAGTTTTCCAAAAAATAGAGATTTTGACTTCTATTAATCACTGATTTGAGTTTGATTTCAATTAATTTGTGGTTTGAGTTTAACTTTTTATGGTGGATTTGAGACTTATTTTGATATCATTTAAGTAACATTTTAGCCCTTATGGATTGCCCTAAGGTGATCTATTGTTGGACCTAAGTAAGCTAAATGTTTACTTTATGGCCAAATTGTAATAACCCAAATTAAATAAGATTGGGAATAAAATGAAAACATTGATTACGATTTGACCAAGGATGAAAATTTGGCATGTAAGCTAAACTTTTCACTAGAGATGACAACGAGAAGGGGCAGGGAGGGATCTTAATCACCATCTCTATCCCTGTTATAGGAATAACAATGATTTTCCATCATCTCCTATAAAGAAAAATATTTTCTTTATCCCCTGCTAGTCCCTATTCCTGTAAGAAAAAATCTCTTACATGTATCCTCTAAATATAACATAAATATATTAAATAACAAAATTAATTAAAATTAAAATCATCTCACTATTTCAAATATTACAAATATCATATACTAACTACCTTAATTTACACAACAGAAAAAATAAATAAATTTGAAAAATATAAATAATATAAAACTATAAAAATATTTTAGTATTTAAACAAATATATTAATATAAAGGGACGAGGACGAGGGCAAGGGCAGGGCTTGGCGGGGATAGGACAGGACAGGACAGGGCATGGCAAGGCAGAATGGGGACACATGTATCCATGTCTCTAATTGCAAGAATATTTTTTGTTTTCGTCTCCATCCCTTTCCCTGTTTCTATCAGATAACCTCTTCCCCATTAGGGTCGAAGAGGGTCAAAAACACTAAATTTAGGTTAAAATTATCATTTCTACTTTTCACCTAAGTGTGTGTGACAAAAATTCTGTGCAACCAAAATTTAAGAAATCCCCTAGTGTAGTTGATCTATGCATTTTCTCAACCTTCTATCCATATTACAATTAGTACTTGATCAAGTTCCCTTTGGCTTTTCTACCATATTTGGTTGTTTCTTGGTGTATACCCCATATGGACAAATAGTGATTGTTCTACCATTGAATGAATAAGAGGAAGACTTGGAAGCAATCAAACCACTTTTTATTTAAGCTGAACTTGAACTAAGGGATATTCGAGTTTGACTTGATTTGTATCCACTTCTAATATCAAGTATATACACTTTAATAATAATTTTGCAAACTTATTCTCTAAAACATTACCCATATCAATATTTGAAAAGTTCGTATATGATAATAGTATGTGATGATTTAACAAACATCCAAATTAATTTCTATCATTCAAATATAAAGAGGGAGATGTAACATTTATTAAAGAGAACAAATTCTAAAAAGAGTAATATATTAGGTAAAATATGCACTACTCTTTCTCCTTCAGAACTTTTTTAGTAATGTTTTTAAAGAGACAATGTTAAACAAAACCAAAATCATTTTATATTTCGTTATATAATTGTCTGCTTTTATTTAGTTTTTTCTTTCTACTAGGTTTTTTCTCATGTAAAATTAATATAATAATTTATAAGTTATGAAAATATAAGGAGAGTATTGTAAAGAGGTTAATTCTATAAATACCACCCATGTTCATGTTTCATGCTCATTATAGAGAAAAAACAAATACACTCAATTAGAGATATTAAATTAGTTGCGTCACGTATGACTCAGCCCAAACTTGAGCATTGTAGCACAGAAAAAAATAGGTTGTGAGATAAGGTCCATAACTAATCTAACACGATCTGATACTATTAATTAGTTTTTTTATTAATTTTTTTGGATGGGTCAATATGATTCACTACTATAGCGAGCCAAAATAATTACAAAATTTCATTTTTTGGGCTGACTTGCAAAAGACCCACAAATTAGCCTATTAAGTGTTTATTAGGGCACAACCTAGAGGTCTTCAAACCTTGTCCCAAACCTTAATATTTTATCGGGTCAATCTAATACGAAATCTCACCAAGTGATGGGACTTAGCACAATCTAACACGTAAGCTTGGTGGGCTCTATCAAGATTACCCCAATATGACCGAAGGTTGCCTTTAAACCCGATTAAGAAGAATTATAGGAACTATTTTCAGTTGCTTTAATTCTGTCCTTCTTACATTTCAATTTTCTAGTTTGTTTTTATTACAGTTTATTTTAACAAATGTTAGAGGCATCAATAAAGAGTTATAATTTAAGAAAAAAACAAAATATGATTGGAGTATTATTTATTCTTACATCAACCTAATGACATGATAAACTTGATTGGTATCACCAAATTACTAACCATGGTAAGTCCTGGTAACATTGTTAAATCCTTGAACCTAGCACCCGGAAACCCGCCACCCGCTTTATCGTTTCGCTTCTCTTCTCTTCTTTCCAGAAGCAGCTTGTCAGCGCCCTTCCATGGGCTCCTTTTCGACCATCTCTCTCTATTCTCATTCCAAGTCCCCTCTCCTCTCGCGTCGTTTTCCAACAACCTTTGCTTCCTCTTATCATTCTCACAATTCGCCGCGTCCTAGTTCGTTGCCGTTTAATGGCAGGAGAAGGTGTTTCAGGTGTAGGCGTTTGGTTGTAGCCGTTGCTTCTGGGGCCAAGGGAGGCCCGAGACAGTCAACTACCGGTCGAAGAGTGTATAGGCAGTCTCAGAGTGAGAGCGCTTTGACTAGCGCTCCGGCAAAACAAATTGCCTCATTTGTTGTGCCTGCTGGCGTGTTTTTCGCCGGCACCTTTGGTATGGAAACATCGGTTGTTAGTCTTGTGTTTGCTCAACATCATCAGAATTGTCTGATATTTAGGAATATAATGGAATAAAAGTTCATATGTTTACTATGATTCCGACTATTAGATCAGACAATATTGAATTTTCAAATCCGAAGTATAGTGCTAAAATAAGGTCAATTTCTTGATTTAAAGCCTCCGTTGCTGGGTTTTGTGGAACAATGTAAAAAGGTCCTCTTTTTTTTTTTTTTTTTTTTAAAGATTATGCTATTCTAAACTCAATTTAACTATGCTTTACAAAGATAGTGTAGGATTACACTACAGTTTTCTTGATGTCGAATGCGTCCAAATTTTATTGCCCAGATTACCTGATTCACTTTACATGTACTGCACATTAACTTTTGTCTTAGTGTATTTCTCAAATCAATGCCTCAACCTACAGCTTTTAAAATCTGACACTTTGCCTTTGATGTTTTTTCTGAAGAAAGAACACTCTTAGTGAACTATATGGCCTTTAATGATATAATCAATTATTAAATTATATTTGTAATTGTTAGTCCAATATTTGCTATTATTAATTCTTGTTTTAAAGCTTTGGTTTTCTTCATAAATTCATAATTTGTGTTCAAGCATATTACTTCATGTGAAACTTATTAATTTGCATCAATGCCTGTGTTCAAGATATTGTTAGCATTTGTGCGTTAGAATCATCATGTCACTTATTCCTGGTTAAAGTAACAAACTTTAATATACAATAGGCAATTTATTTGTTATGTGTTTCAATGCTTGTTCTAATTTATTTCTTCAGCTGACAGTTCTTTGGAAATTGGTGGAGAACATTCTTATGCCAAAACCCCGAAAGCCTGCATCTGGAGAGAATAAACCTCCTGGGGAAGCAGCCGAAGGAATGAAATGGTCTGTTGCTCCAGGAACAAATTTGCTATCAGGCTTCACTGCTAAGATATTCAGAGAATCAAAGCAAACACTCAATGAATTTGCAAAAGAGCTCAGGTCATTCAGAAGTGTTGACATGTCAGGTATGCTTAATCATGTAATATTTTTATATAAATATAAATCTCAAATAGATTATATTTATTTTCTTTTTGCGGTACTTTCTTGCTTCAGCTTGATATCAATTTGTGGCTTTAAAATTGTTTCGCTGAGCGGCTAATCCATTTCTTATAACAAAAGTGTACCCCTTATGTGGATTTTTTAACAGGACGCAATTTTGGAGATGAAGGACTATTTTTTCTTGCAGAAAGCTTAGGGTACAATCAGGTTAGATTTCTTGAATCTGTTACCATTGCTCTTATATTTATAATTGTTTTTTGTCTTTAATGATCACGGTTATAGTTTCTATGGTTTCATTGATTTACCTAACTTTGTCGCTTTGACTTGTTTTCAAATGATGACTTCCTGTAATAGCATGCTTATAGCTTATATTTGGAAACTTGGATGATGTTTCAATTCTCTTTATAAATTTATTGAGCACGTCCTTGTTGTTTCTCAGACTGCAGAGGAAGTCAGTTTTGCTGCAAACGGAATAACTGCTGCTGGAATAAAAGCCTTTGATGGTGTTCTTCAATCAAACATTGTGTTAAATACTCTTAATCTTTCTGGAAACCCTATTGGAGACGAAGGAGTAAAGGTCAGCTCAAGTCATGTTACAACTGTATTTAATTTGATTTAAAATATCTGTTAGGTCTGGAATTGACTGTATCTGAGGGTATCAGTTAAGGAGATAGTTACAGATTATAGTGTTATAAAATCTGCATAAGGTTGACTACTGATCTTTTATTTATTACAATTGGGATTTTTTCTTTAATTCACATTTGGGAGTTAGGGCATGATTCTTTCTGTTTCAAGTAGCTATTAATTTGTATGGAGATAGTTTCTATCGTTCCACTGGACACTTCGAATTTGGATTTCTGTGTCCTCCTACTACAATGCTTCTCCCTATACAGTCCTTCATTATGTTTATTCAGTTGCTAAAGGTTAGACCATTTGATATTGATATGTATTAATACTTATGTTTTTGGTCAGTAGATTGCTGTTGTAATGCTTCTGTAATATCTCTTTATAGTTGCCAGTCTCAAATTTTCCCTTCATAATGATATATGGACCTTGAGTTTGTCTCTTCACAATGTAGAGAAGCGTGGAAACACCCATCGATTAAGAATTCATGCCAGGATGAAGTTACTAGGATTATTAACCATCCTGAAGCATAACAAAGTAACTTTTTGAGGAAGCTTTCAGAAATTATTTACAATGTACCATGTACAAAAGAAACTTGACTCTGGAAATCTTCTTTCTGTGTCTCGATGTTTGTATCAAGAATGCAGTTTTGAGTAATTACTCAAAATAATGTTATAGATGTCAAGTGTGTAACATTGAGTTGACTTCTGTTGTTAGGACTCTATGCGTTTAGATAGAGTTGCACTATTCATGAGGTTTCACCTAAGTGATGGTCACAAGCAAACAATTTTACTCTGGCTTATTCCATTCTGAATCTTTTTCAGTTTTCACTATTTTTATTTGATCAGGTCTGGCTACATGCTATAATAATCATGTTCAAGTGTGAGAGAACCCTATGGGCTTAGTTTTGAGTTTTTATCTTCCACTCTCTGTGTAGATGTTCTTGGTACTTCTTAAGTGCTCATTTTTGTGTTGTCTTTCTGCTTTGTAGTGCCTATGTGATATATTGGTGAACAATTCTGGTATCCATAAGCTCCAACTGAACAGTATTGACTTGGGGGATGAGGTTAGCTTATTTTCACTTGAGAAACCAGTCAGTTGATTAGTATATGCAAAGGCCTCAGAAGGGGAAAACATGCCCTTTCAAGAATTGATTTGCCTGATTTGTGACTCCTCTGTGCAGGGTGCTAAAGCTATTGCTGAGTTGCTGAAGCAAAATTCAAGCTTGCGTCATCTTGAACTTAACAATAATATGATTGAGTATTCTGTATGCAGGAATCTTGACCCTTTTCTAATTTTATTTTCGTACATCTAATTGGAAAAGAAAAAAAAGGTTGCGAAACTAATATGGTTTTCTACCCCTTTTTGGAAATGGGGGTAGGGGTGTACAGGTCTTGCAGAAGCACTTCTAGAGAACAATACATTAAGAAGCTTACATCTTAAGTGAGTAAAGCTATTGCATTTTGTTGCATATAATTATTATTATTATTGATATGGTGTTGGGGTCATGCTAATTTATATAATTTCAATTTGTCCATGCATCATTTATTGGACTGTTAATATCCTGGATAGATATTTCACTCAGTCTTAAGATTAAAATTTTATGGTAATGCATTTTATCTGTTGTTGCTTTCGGAATTCTGCTAACATCTGTTGTTACTCAAGTGGCAATTATGGTGGTGCACTAGGAGCTAATGCTTTGGCTAAGGGACTTGAAGGGAACAAGTCGTTGCGGGTACTAGTCCTGTTAACTATGATTTTTTCTTTTTTAAAATTTATATTCTTCCATGGTTTCACATAGATCTCTCTTCTAATTATGGTTTGTTAATGAGTTTCACATTATTCTCCTAGAAAAGGGGTCTACCAGGTTTAGTGAATATGTTTTTTATGCAAAGGTAAATCAGATAAATGAGATTCGTAGATGAAGTTAATTAAAAGTATGCAGTGATGTATCTGAATGCATTGTTTGGTTATCCTATCTTGTCCAAGTTCTATGTTTTTCTTGTCCTTGTTGAAGCTGATTTTTTTTTTTTATCATTATTATTTTTTTTAAGAAACTATAGATTCTGTATTAATATTGAAAATAAGTTGAACTCAAAAAAAGGAAAAACACTGTGATATGACCCACAAAAAAATTTATTGAAGATAAATAGAAACAACCAAAAGGTAAAAGGTAATATAATAGAAAATAAAATAATTTGGACATTACCCCCTAATTAGAATGAAGGAGCTCCACCTACTGTAACAAAGCTACTCTATCAACAATGTTATGAAATTGTTCCATGTCTTAACAAAGCTACTTTACCAACAATGGCTTTTTAAAATAGATAAATCTCTTCCCTTACCAAATCCTAAATTCTAGTATAAATATGCAATCTTATCGTCAAGATAACTCTATTTAACCTTTACCTCATAATTTAATAGGTAAATCTTTGTTTACCCTCAGGGGTCGTTTGGTTTTAGAGATTTAAAGATTATCTTGATAATCTATCTTTTATTACTTACATTACCTTGTTTGGTTTATTAGTAATAAAAAATTACGATAATCTTCTATTTCCAATACTGACATAACAGGTAATATAGGTGGTAATCTAATTATTACTTTCACCTTAGGTATTAAAAGATTATCAAAGTAATCTTGATTTTATTATAATTATATTATTATTTATTAATTTTTTGAAATAAAAATAAATTTATTTTTAATTACTATAACAAATAATATAAAGATATTTAAAAATAATTATATTTAAGGACATTTAAATAAAATAATTTATTAGTGTTCTTTTATTACCTTTAACCAAACATAATAATTATTTGTACTTACCAAATTTTATCAAATATTATAATCATTTATACTCAGTAATCTTCTAAGTAATCTATCTTCAAGGTAATCTCCCTATTTTAGTAATAAAACATTATCCAAACTAAACGTCCCCTTATTTCTTGTCGCCTTCTAATTTGAATATGAGGTTGTTTTACCTGCTAACTCCTTATCCTTCTCTTGTAAACCTTCATTGCCTTGACTGTCTGCGGCCTTCTATGGTAGGTTGCCACAATCGGGGGCCTAACAGACTACTTAGGGAAATGAAGTCCTAAGAAGGTTTGAACTGCCTATACACAGACTATCAAAAGCTTATAATTGAGCCCTTCTCTTTATAATAAAAAAACTCTTTTATATACAAAAATGGACCCAACACTCTTCCCAGTTAGATGTATAAAGAAGAAAGAAGAATCTTGAAAATCCTTTGCAACCAAAATACCAAATCTGAAAGTGATGCATGACGATGTATTTTATCCCACAAACTACCGTTGTTCTCTAAATTGCCCAAAAGATGGTTAGTACTGCACATTGTCACTTGACCTTGGCTTTCTTCACCTTTCTAAGGGTAAAAATGTTTTCCATGGGTAATGAATTACAAGTATCTGGACAGCTCTCTATTTTATCCCTCTCAACTTACCCAAAAAAAAAGTATCTGGACAGCTGGACTGACCCAAGTAATTTTGGCTGCTTTGTGTAATCCAAAATAAGCTACTTGACGGTGTGGGAGAGATGATTTGAAGTCCTGGAAATTGTGTTGAAATTACAAGAATGATATTTGGAGCTCATATACTGCATTTCTAATCTAGGAGTATTGTAATTGAGATAAATGAGAGTTTGGCTGGTTAGCAATATTCAAAGTTGTCTGTCATTGTTAATATGATCAAGTCTTGACAAAAAACAGAAGTTTATATAGTTGTTCTGCATAATTTTCACTCATTTATCAATATGAAGTATGAAAACTCCTGCCTTTGCCACAGATTATTTAATAGTTATTGAGCCATCTATCCAGTTCATATCTGTGAACATCACCTTAAAAATTCGATAAACAAGCTTGATTTAATTTTATAGGCTATAAAATTAATAGCTAAATTATACAGGAACTTCATCTTCACGGAAACTCCATTGGAGATGAGGGAGTTCGTGTTTTGATATCAGGATTATCTTCACATAAAGGTTTGATATTTTGCATAACCTTGACATTAAAATTTATATAAGTTTCTTGCTATATAATCTGCAATTCATATGTATTGCACTTAAGCTGACCTAGTTTACTTGTACTTCAGGGAAACTGGCAGTTCTAGACCTTGGGAACAATTCCATCAGTGCAAAAGGTGCCTTTCATGTTGCAGAATATATTAAGAAAAGCAAGAACTTGTTATGGCTGAATCTTTACATGAATGACATTGGTGATGAGGTATTAATATTTTGTCACTTGTAATGTTTATAAGTTTTTATAGTGTGCCATAATCTGTTTAAATTTAGTATATTTATGTAGACTTTTTTGAGATAAATTAACAGCAACAGTAGGGAGCAATGAGTTTTGACAGAACTTAATTTGGATGAAAGGAAGCTCCTATGTAGGCGTCTTGTTTAGGAGAAGAAAAATCATAACTTCATATATTTGATATTCAAGCAGATTGAATTACTTAAAACTATGGATATACCCTTCTTTTTCTCTTTTTGGTAACAAAGTGGATATGCCCTTCTTGATTGATATTAATTGCTGAAAATTTTTTAGGGAGCTGAAAAGATTTCAGATGCCTTGAAGCAGAATCGAACAATAGCCACCATTGACTTGGTGAGATGAATCTGCTTTTTTAATTTTTTGCATGTGTATATTTCAATTTCTTTTAGGGTCTGTAATAAATCATGTCTGAAGGAACAAAATGGTGAATATATTACAGGGGGGAAATAACATTCATGCCAAAGGGGCTAGTGCAATGGCCCAAGTCTTGAAAGATAATTCAGTCATTACAAGCGTAACTCCTTTACCATTTGGTAAATTTTGTTGGTGTAATTTATTATTCTAGACTGATGTTGTAGTTCCTCTCTTTTTTTCTCTCACAGCTGGATCTTTCTTATAATCCCATTGGAACTGATGGTGTAAAGGCTTTATCTGAAGTTCTGAAGTTCCATGGAAACATAAACATACTTAAGCTTGGTTGGTGTCAGGTAAGTCTCTGTTTGTGAGCCTCCTTTGTCTATGTTACGGATTTTTTTATTTACACGTATGACACGAAAGTAAATGCAGATTGGAGCAAATGGTGCAGAGTCCATCGCAGATATGTTGAGATACAATACTACCATAGCCGTTCTAGACTTACGGGCTAATGGACTTAGAGATGAAGTTCGTTCCTAATTGATAATAATTGTTCTTCTTTTTCTTCCATTTTAGATATTAACTCACTTCCTCTTTTGTGCATTGATTCTTTGCAGGGTGCAAAGTGCCTGGCTCGCAGCTTTAAAGTGGTTAATGAAGCTTTGAGTTCACTTGATTTAGCATTTAATGAAATAAGGGTAAAACATGTTTTTCCTCTTTTTTTTTTTTGGTTAACATATTCAAAGCAACGGTATCCTTCTCATGTTGGGTTTGTACACAGGATGATGGGGCTTTTGCCATTGCTCAAGCACTCAAGGCCAATGAAGATGTGGCAGTCACATCTATAAACCTTAGCAATAACTTCCTGACAAAATTTGGACAGGTAATGCTCCCTTTTTTTGTTCTTGGATCAAATGTATTGCAGCGTGTGTTAAGTTGGTATTTTTCTGTTCACTTTTGGTGCCTAGATTTCATAATGGAATTTTTTTTATCCTGCAGAGTGCTCTCACAGATGCAAGAGATCATGTATTTGAAATGAATGAGAAAGAAGTCAACATATTTTTCTAGGAGATTTCTCACACAGCGATAAAGGAAAATAGTTTGTCGTTATGTATTAGAACAGGTGACCCCATTCTTTTTGTTTATTCTTCCTCCGGCTAAGTAAACTCAATCTTTCAAGTTAGACATGGGTGGTATGGCCAGCATCCACTATATGAGGAAAATATGGAATTTTGATATTGAGGAATTGTAGTTGCTTTACAAAATTATTTTTATTATTATTCTTGATTATTTTTGTTCTCGATCGGCGGAGTTTGAGATTGTTTCTGAGCTTACTCTGTTCTGTCAATCATCTCTTCTTGATTATGCTCATGAGTACGGAAGTTGGTAAATTTAGCCTATTGGCTTATGGATTATGTCAATCACCATTTTGCATTGCTCCTGAATTTTAATGCTTTTTTTGGGATCTTATGGCGGAATTAGAATAGCGAAGTCTAATGTGGATGGAGAGAATCCTGAATTGCACGCTGACCTTGTTGACTATTGATATAGATTAGAGAATGCACAGACTATTCTTACGGCTGAAAGACATATTTCTACTCAAGTTCATTCTCGAATATCTATTTGTTAAGTTTTAAAAATTTAAATATTCACTTGACTTTTAAATGTAACGATTTTATTTAAAATAAATTTTTTTTATTTTAAATAATTTTTTTTTTTATTTTAGTTTTAAAAATTGATAATTCTTATTTAATTTAGTTTTAAAAAGTTATTTTTTCACTTTTACTATTTGAAGTTTTTATATTTTATAAGTTAACAATTATTTTTTCAAAGTTCAAAATATTGTAGTTACATTTAAAAAATTGCATTCTTTCTTATGATTTTTTTTTTTTTGGTGATTCATTTTGGTGCGTTATCAATTTTACCACTTGTATCATTTCTCTTCTTGGTAGTTTTCCGATACGGAAACTACCCAATATCTAATCGAAATTGCTTGGTAGTCTCATAAATCTATGTGATCTGTCATACAAATCTGTGTGACGGATTTGTGTATTGGACGCGGATAATGTCACATGGAGTCATGGTTAACTAATTCCAATTCATAAAATGGGAGCCGTCCAAATTGTTTGATGTCAGTTTTCTTACTTTTACTCCCCATCTAGATGGTGTTGCTAACATGGTAGAGGGGTTTCATTGCTGAATATGAGGTAGTAGTCATGGTTGATGTGGTAACGTTTTAGTGGCATACATGTTCGTAATTCAAAGCCTGCACCATTTGCTCTGATAACCGATTTTAATACTTAATGTTACCGCATGTGCGGTGATAAAGAGGCCAAACATGTGATTGGGTGTGTATTAGTTTGCCGGTGGGTGCATAAAAATCGGTGCTGGGCATTTGCACGTAAATGTTGTGGACATCAAATATTCAAAAGCCAATGCAGAGGCATGTTAACTGGGCTCATGACTTGATGAGTCACAAGTGGCATCTCTGCTCGATGCCTAATGGCTCTTGTTTTTGGGAACACCTACCCAGTTTCATTTGCTTTTGCACCGCATACAGGTTGGTAGCTGTTGGGGGCTTCAATTTTCATGTCAGGCTGGCAGTTTTTGAAATCAGCGCTTTTGTTGTTACTTGAGTTATGGACTTGTGGCCCTTGGTTGCTTTTGGAAATAATGCCAGCTAGTGCTACGTTTACCCATGTCCATGGAATTATTCTCTGTGAATTTGATTAACAAAAACAAGATGCAACAAACCCACTTAAGACCATCATCTAATGGGGTTTAAGGGAAAGAAAACGAATCAAGCAATTCAATTCGCGTTAGTTGATGCATAAAATTTATATGATGTGTATTGTTAATTATAATATTCCACCTAAAGAGCAATGTAAAAGATGTCAGTTTGAGAAAAAACATAAGATTTTTTTTTGTTATAACTGAATCATTCGTATTTATTAAATAAATAAACGTATGATATAATGATTAGATCCATAATTACTACATCAAAAAAAGTTAAAATTTCACAAAAATCTTCATATTAAGAACTCTAATGTTTTAACAATTTTTTAGTCCGAGGTCAATAAGATAGGATTAATGCATGCGTTGAGGTAGAAAAGTGGAAGAATATCAGTGTCCAGCTCAATATTTCTGCTATGGCTTTAAGAATCACTGTCACGTCTCTTTCTCTTTCTCTATTACTCTCGTCTACCCAACCCTCTGCCATTGCCTTGCCATTGCGTTGTCTTCTTCTGACTTCTCCTCAGCAGATAAGGATGAATCATGTAATGATATAATAAATATGATGAAATTAATAAATTGAACTTGATAGTTTCTCCTCTAAACCCAAATTTAAATCAACTTCTTTCTTCCATAATTGGAAATCGACAAGGTTTAATGTCTGTGGCTCTGATGGGATACAGCTTTCCCGCAGTGCCATCACTTCTTATATTTTATAATCTTTGGATATTTACAAAATGGAGGCATGTCCCCTAATCTATGGATGGTTGTTTCGGCCTTTTCTAATGCTCCAACACATAATGTTCATGCAAGCAGCACATTTTTTCTAGCAAAAGATTTAGGTAACAAATGGGAAGCATGGTACATCTTCTTGTCATTTATGTCATAGTAAAATAAGACATGTTGCATTCGATTTACTTCTGAAAGATGATGGATATATGAAACATAAAGCCTGTCATGAACTATGTGCATGCGCAATTAATAGTAAACAAGCTAATCTCGCCGTTGCCAGGTGCACTTGTATATATTTGCAAAATACATGGGTGATTCTGTCATTGTCTTACAAAGAAATGTCTATAAATTAAGAGCCAGGAAGAAGTTAATTAAACTCCGGTAGTTCTCTGATCCTGTAAATTGCTAAGCACTCTTTGGTAGAAGTAACAGTACACCAATGGCGTGTCGCTTCATCCTTCTGGCTGCAATGTTGCTTTTCTTCATAGCCCAGGTACACAGGGTAATCTTGTGTTCAATATATTGCTTGTTTAAACAAAGAGTCGGGACAAAAAAATAAAAGTTAGGCTGTTGCATGAACATTGTATTTGTGGGTGCAGGTTTCATCTGATGTCAATATTGAAGAACAAAACAATCAGGAGCTCAAAGAAGCTAAAAGAGGGCTCTTGACATTAATAGGTTTTTATATATATTTTGTATTCAAGTTTTCTATTATATATATATATATATATATATATATATATATATGTGATGGGAATATATTTATATGCATATGTGGTTGCAGATTGTGCAGGGCTGTGCAAGGGTAGGTGCCGGTTGCATTCAAGGCAAAACGTTTGCACAAGAGCGTGTGGGACTTGTTGTATGAGGTGCAACTGTGTTCCTCCTGGCACCTCCGGCAACCGAGAGAAGTGTGGACCATGCTATACTGATATGACTACTCATCACAACAAGACCAAGTGTCCTTAGTCATCCGACCTTTCACCCATCTCCTCCACTACCTTTCACCCATCAAGAAATCCCAAGTTGAATTGAATGAATATGTGTTGAATTATTTGGTTTGTTTCTGCAAGGTAGATGCGTGTGTTCATGTTAATATTTATGTATGAGAGTTGCTGTACGTTTATCTCTAATCTTTTCATTCCCAATGCCAATCCGGCCAACAAAATAATTTTAAAAAAAAATTATTAGGGATAAATTCACAATTCAAATTTTTCTAAAATACTCTCAAATATTTTTTTAATTTTCAATAACCCTTATAAATTAAAAAAAAAAAAATCTCCTAATATATGATTATCTTTTAGAAAGGAAAAATGAATAAAGATGGAAAGAAAGGGAAATAAGAGCTTTCTTTTATAATTTGAATATTTAAAAGATTATTTTTAATTTACATTTATTTAAGGTTATTAATTAACATGTAAACAATGTCTACTGGGTGTATATTCTTATAATTAGAGATCTTGTCTTCTCAACTTTGAATTAATGAATTAATGAGAACAAGAGAGAAGAAAGTTTCATCAACTATATATTTATGATTATAAATTTTTTTTTTTTTAAAAAGTTGAATTAAAAAATGTGCTTCCATGTGAATGACTGACAAATGCATTTTAAAATTTTATATATATAAATAGATTGAATTTTTATTTTTATTTTTATTTTTTAGGAAAAGGAAGACAATATTGAATGTTAAAAGACTTTTCTAAGTTTTGAAATTTGGGCTTTGGGCCGGCCTGGCCTTCACTTCTTTCAAGCTTTTATAATTAACACTAACCTTGTAAGTTATTTTAGAAATGATTTTTATTGAGAAATTGGCGATAAATCAAAGATTTTAGAGACGGATTCGTATGGTATGAGTGATTGGCGTTTTTAATTGAGACAATAGTGATCATGCCACCTTTTTATATTTGGACAATTTCAACTAAACTCATTTTTTTTTTACTATATTTCTATAATTTATAAAATATTGATTAATATTGTTTATATCTAACAATGTTTGATTATTTTAAACAATATCCCCTTTGTTATATATATATAAATAAACTTTTTCCTTGAAATAGCTAACATATTATATTTGATATATGATTAAATTATTATATATATTAATGGTGTGTTTGGTTTGATAATTTTTTATTACAAAAAATAAAAGATTGCTACAAAACTATATTATCTTAAAGATTAAGGGGTATAAATTGTTACTATAACAAAGATTGGTAGATATAAATAATTATTGTATTTGATTTGAAGTAATAAAAGAATATTAAGATATTATTTTACTTAAATATTCTTAAAAATAATTATTCTAAAATATTTTTTATGTTACTTAATAAGAGTATTTCAATTCTAAAAAACTAATAAGTACGGATAAAATTATAATCAAGGATTAAAAAACCAGACCGGACTGATCGATCAAACCAAATAGACCGTAAACTGGTACTGTAAACGAATACTATTGAAGATATAACTATTTTAAGCTTGAAATCGGGTTGGAACGTTGTTGAACCATCGGTTTGCATCTGAATCACGGTCCAACCCAGTTTAGGCGATTCCTGGTTCAAGGTTGCATATAAAATAATAGTTTTATTTTCTTCTTCTTTGATGTGCACGCAGAGGCAGAACTTCAGTTGTTGTAGGCGATGAATTTCTTTGACTTCACAAGTTCAAACTGTTGTTGATTCATCTCTTGTCGACAACAGTTTAAAGAAGCTTGCAGACAACGACGAAGCAGTCGAGGGGTGTTGGTTTCAATCGCAAGCTCACAAGACAGCAACATCCACGGTTATATCTACGACTGACGACGATGAGTTTCCGTTGTTGTTGTGATTGGTGATTATATATCAATGGCAACTACGACAGGTTGGTGTTTTGTAAGGCTTCATAAACTGTTTGGATCAAATGTTTACGTTTGTTTGAAGCTTTGAAACCATATATTATTACTCCTCTCAAAAACTATTTCTTATTAATATGAATTCTGATTTAAGTTGAAATTGTATATTATTACTTTATTTTTGTACAGTAAAGTAATAAGGATTGAAAAGTTCAAAAAAATTAGAAAATATATAAATAATAGGCCAATTTATATAAACAAATATCAATTCTCAATTAGAAAAAATATAAATTAAAAAATATTAATTTATCCCTATATAGTGAAATATCAATTCACCTTGTTTTTGTACAATGAAACAATAAGGATTGAAAACTATACAATGAAAAATAATAATAATAATAATACTGTTTGTTTAAATTAAAAGGTTTGTTTAATATACTGTTTGTTTAAATTTTGAAGCATATTGCATGGTGTTTTTTTAAATTTTTTTACTAATAATTTGGTCAAATAGTACATAGCAAGTCAACATTGTGATATTTTGAATTTTAATTTAACAGGTTTTGACTTTTGGTTTTTTGGTGCTTGTCAATTTATGTTATGATTTTGGTTTTTGTCAATTTGTGTTATGATTTTTGGTGTTTAAAAATAAGTCAATTTATTATTGTTAATTTGTAATTGACTTATTGTTTTTTTCAATTCAATATGTTATTATTAATTTGTAATTGATTTATTATTAATTTGTAATTTTATGTTATGAATTTGTAATTTTATTATATATCTGTATTAGATGCCTGGACTGAATTTATTTCATTTGTAATGCAGTTAGTTTCCAAGAATTTGAAAGTTGAATATCAGTTTTTTGTGATACCCTATTTATATATAGTAAACCAATATATGACAATTTATAACGAATATCATTATAAATTTCAAATGTATAGAGTTATGTATATTGAAATTCAATAGTTGAATTAAATAATAAAATTGATTATGAGTTTTTGAGTCTTTGACTTTCACATAACAAATATTGTTGATATTAAATTTTAAAATTAAAAGTTATACTTTAAAAACCTAATTATAAAAGTTTTTTATTTTTAATGCTCAGTATATATATATATATATATATATATATATATATATATATATATATATATGTAAATTGGTATTCTGATTTTATTGTTATTTTTATATGCAACAGATAGATAAAGTGAAAGTATGTCATCATATGGATATGAGATTTCTTTAACACCATATCGAGTGAAAAGTGATATTACTTGAACACATGTTTCTGAGAGTGTAGACGAGAATGGAAGAAAGATGTCGAATTGTTTATATTGTGGTAAAATAACTAGAGGTGGTGATATATATAGAATGAAGCAATATTTGGCTGGGAAAAAAAGGGATGTTAGTCCATGCACTAAAGTTTCTCATGATATTAGATATCAAATGGTGAATGCATTAGATGATATTGCAGCAAAAAATAAATAAAGACAAGAATTTCGTAGGAATGCAACTTTTTTTGGTGTTACTATACCTCCATTTGAGAGTGATATTATAGTTGAAGAATTTGAAGGGTTGTCTCCTCCTATGAGCATGACTGAAGGCAATACTGGTATTGGGTCTTCTAGAAAACAAATTAGACTTATAAATGATTCAAAAAGAAAAAGACCTATTAGGGTTAGGGATTTTTTTGCTCTAAGGACTACTAGTGGGGTGCAACCTTCAATAATGAGTGTTTTGGTTAGAAATGAAGTCAAATAGAGAGCCCACATAGTTGTTGTGAGGTTCTTATATGATGTTTACATCTCTCTTAATGCATTAAATTCTATTTATTTCCAACTTATGTTAGATGTCATTACTACAATTGGGTCTGGATATAAGTAGTCGACATATTATAAAGTATGAGCAAATTTGTTAAACGATTCAAAGAAGGAAGTGCAATTACTTATTGATAGTTACAGAAAAAATTGAGAAGAAGTTGGTTGTACACTTATGGCTGATGGTTGAACAAACATTTTTAATAGGTTGCTGATAAATTTTTTAGTATATTGTCCAAAAGGGATTTGTTTTATCAAATCAGTAGATGCATCTAGTGTTGTAAAGGAGGTGGACACATTATTTGAGTTGTTTGAGGAAATAGTATTATGGGTTAGCCCTAAGAGTATTGTTCATTTTATGATTGATAATGGAGCTAATTATAAAGCAGCTGGAGGATTATTGTTTGAACAATATAAAAATATTACTTGGTTACCTTATACAGCACACTGTATCAATTTGATTTTAAAAGATATTGGTGAAATGAATCACATTGTTAGAATTTCCAAAGATGCATATCTTGTGACAAAATTTATTTATAATCATACATTATTGATAGTTTGGTTGAGAAAAAGAGAAGGATGGAGAGAAATTATATGCCCTAGTGCAATCCGATTTGCTACGACTTTTATCGCATTACAAAGTCTTTTTGAGCATAAGTATGACTTACAAGTGATGGTCACTAATAGATTTTTTATTGATTCCAGATAAGTAAAGAGTAATAAAGGCAAAGAGGTTGCGACTATAATTCTGAATAATGATTTTTGAAACAAAATAGGTATAATTGTAAAAGTTGTGCGTTCTCGGATATATTTGCTTCATATTGTGGACTTAGATGAGAGACCTTCATTAGGATATATTTATGATAGAATGTATAAAGCTAGGGTGGGGATAAAAAAATTGTTCAAGAATAAAAAGAAATTCTACAAGCCTTATACTCAAATAATCAAGTTAAGGTGGGATGGGACATTGCGTCGAGGTATTCATGCAATTGCGTATTACTTGAATCCTGCATTTCAGTATGATCATGAACCTTTCTGCACAAAACTAAAGGTATTTCAGGGTTTCCTAGATATTGTTGAGAGTAAAACATGTATGTTTAATATTAGTAAGACAAAGTTAGTGGAAGAGAGTCGAATGTTTCACGATTGTGAGGGGAGTTTCTCACGTCAGCGTGTTATTGAAATATGTAAAACCATGCGACCCGGTATGAATTTAATTTATTTCTCATTTATGTCTCAATTTATTTTCTAATTTATGAAATTCTATTATATAATTATTTATATGTTATTTTGTATTAGATGAATTGTGGAGAACATATAGATACAGTACTCCCAATTTACAGAAGTTTGCAATTAAAATTCTTAATCAAACTTCAACATCTTTAGGCTGTAAGTGTAATTGGAATGTTTTTAAACACATACAAACTAAAAGGAGAAATAGATTAGAGAATCAACGTGTAAATGATCTTGTTTTTATTTATTATAACTTAGGGTTGCAAAATAGGTAACACAATTGTCATTTATGTATTATTACATTTTTGAATATTTTTATTAAGAGTATTTTATCATGTTTATTGATTATTTACAACTTTACATATAGTTTTACCCTACTTAATAGTTATTGGTATATTGCTCTTTAATATTTTAATTTTTTACTTTTTCTTATTTTGACTATTTAGGTTATATTACAAGAAATCAAATTTTGATCCAATTGATTATGAAAGTATCGATAAAACTGACTTCTGGATAGTGGACGAGGAAGAGGAGTTTAGTGAACTTAATGCAAATGAATTAAATCAAATGCCTTATAGAGAGAGATCTATTTTCATCAATAATGATTTAACGATTTATGATTTTTCACATTAATTTTTTGATAAAAACTTTTTTTGGCACTTATACAAATATTTACATACTTACATAAATGATTGATTTTTAGGGTGAAAGAAAATAAAATATTCAACTATAAATTTTGTAAATAATGTTGTTGAAGAGAATGTTGTAGAAGTTGAACAAATTATGGAGGGTGCAACAGAAACGATGACAGAATCATTTATCATTAGTGATGATGAAAAATGATCAATTACTCATTTATTAAACTTTACATTAAACGAGTTATGTTTTTTATATGTTTTGTTAAATGTTGAATTGAATATTATTTGTTTAATAATATTTATATTGGTTGGTTAGTGTTATATTTTATTTAATGCATATGTTAAATTTGTGTTTTGTTTAGATGTTCAATAATGCATATATTTGTTGAATTGGATTTTTTTAATGTATATGTTTTGTTTTGATGCAAAGTTAATTATTATTACTTATTAAATTTATGTTTAATAATACATTTATTTTGTTAATTGTGAAAAGTAAGCATAACATAAAATTTAGTATGTAAAACATATATAATTAAACATAATTTTTTTAAGTTATTACATAAAACTAGAATTCTGATCGAATTGGCCAGTCCAAACAGTCTGACCAATTCGATCAGAACTAGTACTCAAAACAGCTTTTACTCCGATCTGATTCTAAAAATCTTAATTATAATAAAATCAAGATTACCTTAGTAATATTTCAATATCTAATGTGAATGTGATAATCTGATTAGCACATATATTACTTGTCATATCATCATTGGTAATAAAAAATTAATTTAATATTTTATTATTTGACAAAACAAACAAAATAATATAAGTAAATAAGGATAGATTACCAATATAATTTTTCATCACTATCATCCAAACACCCTTTACTCTAAGCAGACATATGGTTTGAGTAATGTTTAATTACGCTAGTAATCTTTTTTTTATTATTGTTTTTACCTTTTTTAATTTGTTAAATAATAAAATTTTAGCAATCATTTATCACCATTTTGTATTAAAATATTATTAATATTGTTACAGTTTTACTTTTATTTATTAAATTTTTAGGTAAAGAGTACTCTTATTTTGAATTAAAATATGAAAATATTTTACAAAAAAATATTGGCTATAAACGGATAACTTGAAAAAGCTAATTTTATTAAGAAATTTATAATTCCATGACGTTAAAAAATTCTAATATATTATTAACATAGAAAATATTTTATAAAATAAATATTTTAATATAGGAGATATTAGTTTAACCTCACGGGATATTAATTTATATGCCTTAACCTTTTAGGAGTATTTACGTAAAATAATATTTTATTATTTTTTTGTTACGGTTAATCAAATATAATAATTATTTATATATGTCAATTTTAAAATAATTTATAATTATTAATCTTCTGAATAATATATTTAATATTAATTTTTTATTTAAAAAATTAAAATATTATTCAAATTAAACATACTTTAAATGACAAATTGTAAGACATTTTGAGAAATAAAATATTATTTATTTTAATAATAGTTTTTTGTTTCACAAATATTATTCAAATATAAGTTTTATTATGAAATATATGAATGGTCGTGCTTGAATCTCATAAAAAGTGTCCTTCACAAAAACGACTTTGACAGCCGACCGTAGTTGAAACAACGGGCAATTTGTAAAGACGAGAAAAAGGTAGTATGGGCGGAGCAGGACGGCGTGTGCCTGTGTGGCCCATTAGCGTGTCACTAGCTTCTTGCCAATGCCCATAGGTTTTGACTTTTGAGGCCAACATGTTTCCACGACGAGACAATGATTAAAGTTTCTGTCAGATCACCATCGCCCTTCAATAATGCATTTGAAATTGGGGAATTGAAATTTCTTTTTTTTTTTTATATCATGTATGTATATATTATTCGTTCTAAAATTTAAATAAATATATTATAATAATAATTTATTTTTTTAAAATATATTTTTTTATTTTTTATATAGGGATTATTTTTTTCTTTATTATTTTCTTTTTTAACTGAAAAAGAAATTTCTATAATAAAGAAAAAATAAAATAAAATATTAATAAAAAAATATGTAATTGAATAATAAAATCTATAAAAAATTCATTATAAAAGATTTAATTTAAATATAAAAGATGAAAAGGCGAAAATTCAATTATATGATTTTGTTTCAGTTGAAAAAAAAATTTCAGTCTTTTTTTATTTAACCGAAAAAAAGAAATTGAAAAAATAAATAAATAAAAAGGTTGGCAACGGTTGGCGTCTGTTAACCGAAAAAAAGAAACTGGAAAAAAAAAAATGAATAAAAAGGTTGGCTGCCAACCCTTCAATTGAAAAAATAAAAACGCCAACCCTTTATTTATTGTAAGGGTTGGCGCCTTTTAAAATTTTCGCCAACCCCTTATCTTTATGCCAACCTCCTCTTTCAAATCTTTTCAGTCAAAATTAGCTTTTTGATAATTTTTTTATTTTAAAAATTATTACACTAATAATTATCTGCAAGTCAATTTATTCCTTGTAAGATTCTTTTATATACTTTTGTAATAAAAATTATTCTCTCATGCTTTTATAATAAAAATTATTCTCTCATACTTTTATAATAAAAATTATTCTCTCATGCTTCTATAAATTTTTTCCTGTAAGATTTTATAATTCATTTTTGTTTTGATTTTTCAGATATATATATATATATATATATATATATATATATATATATATTGATGTATTCTTTACATATTCAACATCAAATACATATAAATATAAATTTTATTTCAAATATTGATACTAAATATTTATATATTTTCTCTCTCTACAGTACATTAAAGGTAAGTAATACTGAAAACTTAGTTTTGATTTCTTAAGGTTGAAGATAAAAGTAATTTAAGTATCTTATCTTATAAAATGGTAAAAATATTTAAAGTGTAAAAAGTATAATATAAATGTATACGTAGGCATAAATGAGGGTAAAAATTTCAATTTTTCACTACCTTATCTTGGCTATAAATAGGGGTTGGCATGCATGGTAGCAATGGCGCTCAACATCATTGAGATTGAAAGACACAAACAAATTTAGTCATGAAGGAGTACAGAAGCCACGTAATTCTGGTTCCATATCCGAGCCAAGGCCATATTAATCCTCTTCTTCAATTTGCAAAACGTCTGGTTTCTAAAGACGTGAAGGCTACATTAGCCACAACCCAGTACACCGTCAAGTCCATTTGTGCACCGCACGTTCAAGTTGAGCCCATCTCCGATGGGTTTGATGAAGGCGGGTTTGCTCAAGCAAAAAACGAGGACTTTTTCCTCGAGTCTTTTGCAACAAATGGCTCAAAAACTTTGTCTCAACTTATTAGAAAATATGAAAATTCTGCCACCCCTGCTACTTGCCTTGTGTACGACTCATTTCTACCATGGGCTCTTGATGTTGCCAAGCAACATGGCTTGTATGGAGCTGCATTCTTTACGAATTCAGCTGCTGTTTGTAACATTTTCTGTCGTATACACCATAGCTTGTTGACTCTTCCTGTGAAGCCGGAAGACACACCGTTGTCCATACCCGGGTTGCCTCCGTTTAACTTTTCTGACTTGCCAACTTTTGTAAGGTTCCCGGAAAGTTACCCGGCGTATTTGGCCATGAAGCTCAGTCAGTTTTCAAACTTGGACAAGGCTGATTGGATATTCGGAAATACTTTTGAAGAATTAGAATCCCAGGTAACGGAACTTTACATCACTAATATTAAATTTTGTGTATGTGATGGCTAATAATGTTTTTTGTCATAGAAAATCGGTGGTTTAATAAAAGGAGGTAATTCAATAGTAAAATATAAATTTAATATATTTAAATTTTATTTTTTGAATAATAATAATAATAATGTGGTTTATTAATCTATTATATATACTGAGAAGTTGTCATTCAAAAAGATATATACAAGTAATCTTGACAATTTTATAGTTTTTAGTTTTATAATGATGTTTTGAGTATTTTTATAATTTTAAAATATTTAATTTGATATTTTATAATCTATGTATAGATTTTATAGAATTAGGATTTCATATTTTGTCCATTTACAATAAATATTACATTTTGTTCTATGTTAAAATGAAAAGGAGGCTAGAAGTGTATCAGAATTATGGCCGGGGAAGTTGATAGGTCCGATGGTGCCATCGGCATACTTGGACGGGCGAATCAAATGTGACACAGGATATGGATCTAGTCTGTGGAAGCCACTGAGCGAGGAGTGCATTGAATGGCTTGAAACAAAGCCGAAGCAATCAGTGGTGTACATCTCTTTTGGGAGCATGGTCTCACTAACATCCAAGCAAATGAAAGAGATTGCCTGCGGGTTGAAGGACAGCGATTGGCATTTCCTTTGGGTTATCAGAGAATCCCAACGTGACAAACTGCTAGATGGGTTCATTGACTCCACAAAAGAAAAGGCTTTAGTGGTGACATGGTGCAACCAACTGGAAGTGTTGGCACACGAAGCAGTGGGTTGCTTTGTGACACATTGCGGGTGGAACTCGACGCTTGAAGGGCTGAGCCTTGGCATGCCGATGGTGGGTATACCACAGTGGGCTGATCAGCTGCCTGATGCCAAGTATGTGGAGGAAATTTGGGAGGTAGGAGTTAGAGCTAAGGAGGATGAAATGGGGATAGTGAGGAAAGAAGAATTTATCAAGTGTTTGAAGTTAGTAATGGAGGGAGAGAGAAGTGAAGCAATTAGAAGGAATGCTAGGAAGTGGAAGAAGTCGGCAGAAGAAGCCATTAGCGAGGGAGGGAGCTCTGATAAGAATATCAATGAATTTGTGGACAGTTTGATGCATTCGAATGTGAAGGCAAAGTAATGGACAGCCATGAGATGTCGGCCAAAGTATGCTTCTTGTATTGCAATTAGATTAATGAACGATAGTGATGATGCCTCTGCAATGAACCAGTTTTATCCGCTGATTAAATGAAAACTCCAATTGTATTTGCGGCTGCCGACAGGCCAACCACACGGCTGAAATATGATGACTATTATGGGAATGACTCTGTCATTCTCATCATGAAGTTGTGCCGAAGTCAAAAATCACCAATTATACAAAAAGGCCAAAGGACTTATTCCCACTGAAAGTTTGTATCTCTTAATCGTAAAAATCTCAAATATTCATTTATAAGAAATTAAGTCTTTTAATTTTAAAAATAAAATTATTATTTTATATATAATATAAAAAATAAGTTAAAATTTAATTTTTTTTTCTCACAAAACCTTAAAAACTAAGGAGACGTTTAGTTTGAATAATGTTTGATTACTAAAATAAAAAGATTACCTTGAAGATAGAGTACTTAAAAGATTACTGAGTATAAATAATTACTATGTTTGATAAAATTTAATAGGTATAAATAATTATTGTGTTTGGTTAAAGGTAATAAAAGATTACTAGTAAATTATTTTACTTAAATGTCCTTGAATATAATTATTTTTAAATATTTTTTATATTATTTGTCATATTAATTAAAGATAAATTTATTTTTATGTCAAAAAATTAATAAATAATAATTTTTCTATAATAAACTCGAGATTATCTCAGTAATCTTTAAATACCTAAAGTGAAAGTGGTAATCAGATTACCACCTATATTACATGTCACGTCAGCATTGGTAATAGAAGATTACTGTAATCTTTTATTACTAACAAACCAAACAAAGGAATAAAAGATAGATTACCAAGATAATCTTAAAAACTCTTAACCAAACGCACCCTAAAAGTTTACCTATAGACCAAATTTTAAAAAATAATATTTTTTCCCTAAGGTTCAATTTTCAAACTTTAATGTCATCTTAGACACCATTGCCCCGAAGTTTCTTCTCTTTTTACAATCTCTCTCTACTCAACTGAATATCTGATTGACATCGAATAAAGTTTGGAAGACGAAGAGATGAAACTCTTCGTTTTCTTAGACGCCTTCTTTTGGGAGGACAATTGTTTTCCTGACAAAGCTCGTTGTCTCCCAATCTTTATTCGATGGCTAATCGAATATCCAGTTGAGTGGATAGAGATAACTAAAGGGAGATGAAACTTTAAGAGGGAGAGACTGTTGACAATGGTGTCAGAGTTTGAAAATTAAACTTTAGAGAGAGAATGTCATTTTTTAAAACTTGACTTATAAGAAAAACGATTAATTTTTAAGATTTATGAAAAAAAAAGAAATAAAATTTTGAAAGATTAAAATTCTATTAATTATAAATATTAATAGATAAATAAATAAAATTTTTAAAATTAAAATACAAGAACTTAAAAATCAAAAATACTTTGGATGGGAAATAGTTCTTTGGCCATACAAAAATTCAAAACATCAAATTCGAGTTGTATTCATAATCAGTCACACCCGTATACATTAAGCTATTTAATTATCTTCAATTATTAAGTTAATGAGACAATAAGTGGTATACATTTGGAGGCTGAAACAGCCACACAAGTTCATGGTCTAATTTCACATAAACGTCGTCATCTCAATTAATCATCCTTACATCTTCTAAATTAAGCCGCACTTCCATCACTCATAAATAGCCTGCAGCTTCTGGATTACTCTAACACCTTTTCCAGGGCCTATTAACCTTCCAATCATCATACTTATATATTATATATTAAAAATTTAATTTTTTATATTATATATTATATAACATATCACATTAAATTATATTTATTTTTTAAAATAAAATAATAAAAAATATAATTAATATATATATTTTAAATATCATAAATATATATATAATTTTAGAATTTTTTATATATATTTATTATATTTTAAAAATATATATATATATATACTGATAATATATATTATATTATATTATAAAATATATATTATATCAAAAATATAAACTATATATTATATTATTTTATATTTATATTTTATTATAAAAAAATTATCCCTATATTAATCTATTCTTCTGCACGACCCACCGGATTTGCGCGGCCCCATACGAAGATTCTCACAGCCACTTGCGTTAATATTTTCACAATTTTCAACATATCTGCCAACATCCTACTGGTTTTCACTGATTTCAACAAGTTGTTCTAAGCATGATAAAAGTTGTTCATTCATTTCATGTTCTTTAGTGTAGGCCGGCTGATTTGGGCCCTTTGGCGAAAAAAAGCATAAAAGAGAAAACTTCGATGGTTGAAAGTTTTTATGAAAAAGGTGTTTAATTTAGAACCGTTAACAGGATGGGCCACACAAGCATGGGAACCAACCGCCAATAGCTGGTGCCACATCAGCTAGAGATAGGAGAGCAAATGAAGGAGTTGCACATTCAACTATCCCACATCGATAAGAGAGAAAATCAAATGCTCAAATACTTGCTATAAAAGGGACGCTTAAACCTCGAACAAAGTCACGCAGCCGCGCGGTGAGCACAGAGCGAACTATTCTTTCGCCTTTTACTAAAGAATACCGTGTGCTCGCCGCAGACAGCGGCATACGCCAATTTTTGGAGGGGTTATCCTTTCTGGGATTATCCCTGTAGTAAGTAAAAAATTACGTCTGCGGTCTTTATTGTTTGTGAGACTGTTCGTGGTATGATATTTTGGAGTATTGTCTGATGGGTCTCCACGACTATGTCAGTGGGTGAATGTTAGGTGGATTTTCTACATGGAATATTGGCAAGGATCTGTTGTATGTTTTCTTGTTGATCATTTCATGCATAAAAGTTGTACACCTTGCTTTGCTACGCATACCAATATGGTCACTCAAATGAGCAATATATTGCATCAGCTCGACTCAATGAGTCAATGTTACGATCATTTAATGTAGCTATCTAGGCGCCACATTGAATCAATTAGAGCTCACCCGGCTCTACATTTGCTAGTATTATCTCAACTTCTAGGTATCGCCTTTGCAACAGTAAAATATTATGAATTTACAATGATCCATCCTAATATCCTTTTCTGTATGTCAAAACAAGACAAACGTTGTTAACAAAAAAGGGCTGATTGCATCAGCATTGTAATACAAATCCGATCAATTTTTGCCCATCATCTCATCTCTGTCAATGAAATGCTCTAGTAACTCTTTTTTCCTGTGAAACTATGCAATCTCCACTCTTGTCAAACCAATCATAGCGTCGCTTGGCGACATAATCATACACAACATCTCTAAGGAGCCTTGGAATAAAATGCACTTAAAGTCGTGTAAGGCAATGGGAGGTTTTACAACACTTTCAGCGCGGCTGCAGAATCGTAAAAAAAAATTATTACAACTCTTACATGCCTCATTGAATTTCACTTTTAATTGTAAAAGCTTTAGCTAACTTCGCTCTCTTAAATGTTTATTGTGCAGCACATGATTCTCATAACAAATTACTTTTACATATGTTTTGGCAACCGTTATAGGAGACATCTTCGGTGTTTTCAAACACTGGAAAAAAAACAGTAATAATTAAGGGTGGAAGTGCTTTTGACGCACCTTTAAAGTCGACGTCAGAGCTGCTTTTCATCCAGTGACAAAGGTTGGTTTGATTGAATTCAATGAATTGTCGTGAGCGAGAACAAGTACCTTTCAAAAGAAAATGAAATCGTTGTGAATTCTGAATTTTTTTCCACGATTCTTTCATTTAGGACTGCTGCAGGTTTGTCTTAGTCTGCCTATTGGAGAAGAGAAGATTTTTCACAATTTCAACAAATTTCAATTTTCAAGCTCCTGCTTCTAGTTATACAAGGACTTCTATATCCTCTGTTGAAATAGGAATGTTTTCTTTACTGAAACTAAACACGTCAGTTGGGCCGGATTGAATAGAGGCACAGCACGAAGCACGGAAAAAAAGCATGGCATGAGAAAACCCGGCCAAGTACTGTAGCATGTCGGGCTAGGCCATGAGCCTACTGGGCCGGGCCTCAGGCTTTAATATTAAGCCTGTGGGCTGGCCCGACCCGATACTATTTAGATTTTTTTTTTTAAATTTTAGTTGGCAGAATTTTTGCTTTCTGCCTTTGCCTTGTGTTTCTGCCTTCTGCCGCAAGGCAAAAGCCTTGGCCTTTATTTTTTTTAATTAATTTATTTTTTTATATAAACCTATTTAATTTTTCTTCATTTTCACTTTCATTTACAAATCTCTAATCTCAATTATTTTATTATTATTTCAATCTCATTTTCTCTCATTAATTATCTTTCAGAAGATATCTAAATTCATAAATAATAATTCTTTGTGTTTATAATTTTATTTTTATTTTAATTTTATCATTACAAAATATTACAAATAGATTAAGTATCAAATGAATTTAATCCATTTGAATATTATTATAATATATATTTATTTATGTTTTATAATTTGAAAAATAATTTGTTTAAAAATTTTAAATAATTTTTTAAAAAATATTCAAAACCCGGCCCGGCCCATTTATATATAGACGGGCCTTCATATATTAATGGGCCAACCCGGCCGAAAGCCCATCACTGTTGGAGTTTTAAGCCCAGCTTGTTAGCCCGATGGGCCGAACCTGAGCCAGTCCGCCCATCGATACCTCTAACTGAAACTAGTTAATTTCTTATTAAGATGCCTTGATTTTATATTTTTCAAGCTCCTGCTTCTTGTTGTACAAGGACTTCTATATCCTCCGTTGAAATAGGAATGTTTTCTTTACTGAAACAAGTTAATTTCTTATTAAGATGCCTTCATTTTATAACAAATAATAGCTACATTACCGATGTTTACTTCATTTCATTGTTGTGTGGACTTCAACAGATATTGGACCATCTTGCCTTTGATAATTCTTTATAGATTTTCAACACTCGCTTACGCACCAAGTATGGTGGCCCTGGAACACTCTCGGTCATTCCTTTCATTGACATGGCCGATACTCTTTTTGAACGAGGGTTGCCTGGGGGACGACGGCCTGCATGTTTGGCTGTTAAATTAAACGGGTTTAGGATCATGTCAACAAGGACAGGAATGAATGGACTGGTGATATACAGTAAAAGGGGTCATTGCAATTTGAAGTGTAAGGTACTTCAATCATACGAAGCTATTCTGTTATTCTTTCAGTCATACTGTGCTTCTGAATGGTCAGTCTTACTGTTCTTCTAACATCAAGTGTATGGAACTGACATTTGTACCTCCCCAGTGATCAGAGTTTCATTTACAGATTTATTAGTTATCACCAAACCAATGTATTGTTCATATCCAGTCTCAATTTCTTGATAGAACAAACATCTTACTTTATTTTTACATGGGCAAATGCACTAAAAGTTTTTTCATTCATTTGGGTGGGCTGATATGGTTCCTTTGGTGAAAAAA
Organism: Mangifera indica; assembly: GCF_011075055.1. Lineage (NCBI taxonomy): Eukaryota > Viridiplantae > Streptophyta > Magnoliopsida > Sapindales > Anacardiaceae > Mangifera > Mangifera indica. Next base: position 10,230,406 of record NC_058141.1, on the reverse strand, counting down.
TTATAGAAAAGAAAACATCGCCTGAGATTTTGGTTGAAACAGATAAATAAAAATGAAGTTTAATTCTAGTCTGTTGGATGGACTGATCAAAATATGAATTGGGTGTTATTTTTTGTTTCCCATCAAAAACTAATGTTGAAAGTTGAAGATGGGGAATAATTTCAAGTTATGAAATGGAATGAGCTACTAAACTCGATAAACGGTGGCTTCATTAAACCTGAGAAAAATGTGTTCACGATTGAGTTATAAGGATGGGCCACACAAGCGAGGGAACACCCAAATACTGGTGCCACATCAGCTAGAGATAGGACCGCAAATGAAAGAATTGCATAGACAATTATCCCACATCGATTAGAGAGAAAAACAAATACTCGAATACTTACTATAAAAAGAACGCTTAAACTACTTTTAGACTCACGCAGCCGCGCGGTGAGCACAGAGCGAACTATTCTTTCGCCTTTTACTAAAGAATACCGTGTGCTCGCCGCAGATAGCGGCATACGCCTATTTTTGGAGGGTTTTCCCTTTTTGGGAAGCCCCTACAATGTAAGTGTGAATGTTATTGTGATCCTTTTATATAGGCTATGGAAGGGTATGACGATCTATACTCTAATGAAGAAAAACGTTAGAAAGGTAATTTTTCTTGCAATTACGGGTAATTCTGGAAAACATCATTTTAGTTAATAAAGTGTGAAAGGTTAAATTTTAACACAAGTTAATATGTAATACAAAACTTGATTTTCACTTATAAATTTAGTATATTTCGGTAATAATCAATATGGTCACAAGTAAATGTTCTGGTCGCTCTACTGTGCAATATATTGAATCAACTTCACTTAATGCTATGATCATTTTACTTAGCAATCCGGTCACTACATTGAATCAATTAGAGCTTACCCGGCTCTACAATTGCCGGGTAGTATCTCAACTTCTGGGTAGTGTATCTACAATATCATGAATTTACATTAATCCAACCTGATATCATTTTCATTATGTCAAAACAAGACAGACGCGTTAATTGAAAAGAAAAAAGGGCTGATTGCATCAGCAAAGTGTAAAACAAATCCGATCAATTTCTGCTCATCATCTCATCTCTGTCAATGAATCGCTCTAGTAGCTCTTTTTCCTGCAAAACCAAGCAATCTCCACTCTTGCCAAACCAATCATAGCGTCGCTTGGCAACATAATCATACACAGCATCTCTAAGGGGCCTCGGAATTATTAGAAACAAACTTAAAGCTGTGTAAGGCAATGGGAGGTATGACAGCACTTTCAGTGCAGCTGCAGCATTGGAAAAAACATCAAAAAATACAAATATATTTCTGATGTTGCACAAGCAAAAAAGGGAAAAACAGCTGTTGTATGTGTGACAAAACATTCAATGACAACTTCCTAAAATATGTCCACCAGTATTAGGGTCACACAAAAATGTAGAAAGAATTTCAAAAGTAGGATGAACTGGAGCTAAAGAAATTATTTTTACTCAAAATCTAATGGCAAGAAGTCCAAGAAAAAGGTAGACATCTCAGTTGACTAAACCTTGAAAGAAAAGTGAGAGTATATCATCCATCCTTTTCAGTATATCTCAAAAGATCATGCCAATAACCGGAAAGGGGCACAGCAGAGAGGAACAGGGACAAATTCAGGTCACCAATTGCATGCTTCTCAAACAAATATATATATTATAGGATAAAAGTATGAAAAAGATTATCAGAAGGCATTATCTAGATAAGTATATTTTTTTCTTCCTCATCCCAGAACCCCATTAACTGCCAACTTGAGAACCATCACAGTTTTGATTAGAATTCCTTTGCCCTCAACTCTTATAAAACATGATTACACCATTAAGCAAAGAAGAAAAATTTGATAAAATTTTTGTGGTGGTAAAACCGAATGGCTTGATGATGTGTTTGTTTAGATGATTGGAATTAGTTTAATCTTTCGATTGCCAATCTGTATGTGACACAGAAAAAGATGCAGAGAAGTTCTAACATGATACCAACTTGATACCATTTCCTAACAGAAACAGAATATCTTGCCCAAAAAAAAAAAAAAAAAAAACAAAGCCATAAATGGGAGACAAACAACCATCCTGTTTGAGAAGATACCAGTAGATGCTTGGTGGTATAAACCAGGGCCTTCAACAAACACAAAGCGACGGAGAACATCTTCTCTGTCAAGACCACACAGTGCCAAATACGGTTCAGCAGCCTTGGATTGGAGACAGCAGAATTTGATCTTCCTATACTTGTCAACTCCTATCACCCATTTCACCCCTGTAAAAGTACAATAGTTTAAGAGAATCAGGAAACCCATTTCACCCCTGAAAAAGTACAATAGCTTTAGAGAATCAGGAAACAAAACTTATATTGCCATATAATGTATTAAACAAGAGAGCTGCACTTCAAAAATTTAGACAACAATGCAAAAGATATAGGAAATAGAGAAGAAGTTTTTGAAAGCTAACTAGGGAAAGAAAAGCATGTGTGAAATTTTAAAAATGAAAAAACAATTAAACAATATTAAATTTTCATATATATTCCCTGGATAAATATATGGAGAAAGGAATATTATTGAAAGCCAAATTTAAGAATCGATCCCATTTGAAAATTGGGGAAGACAGTTTGGATGGTTATGATAACTAACATATAAAATTTCCAAGTGTATCATTGAAAAGTACATTTATAAGTGGTAATTCAGTAAATCAGGCAATACTTGACAGTGAAATACCGCTAACTCATTGGTTTTTCTACATTCTTTCTCCATTGAAGCAAGAGGAATAATGCCAAACAACATAAAGATTGAATTGGTAAACCTCTAAGACTAGAAGCTCAAAGGACCTCAGCATTTACTTGCTGCATAAACCCTTAAAGTTTGTTCATATCAAATAAGAAAACAATGCAGAGAAAAAACACAAGAAAAATAACAAGCAAGTTGACGCACATGAACCTACACATAACAGATAAACCCAAAACTGAATCTGACTGAAATAGAAACTCAACAGAATAACAGCAATTATTAGCCACATAACAAAACCCCCAAAGCAGAGCAAGTCATGTCATGACTAACAATGACGAACAGTAGTTATCATTTGGATCAAACGAACGAAAATTAGAAAAAAAAAAAAAAAGTAAAAGACCTCCGTGGCAAAGATGGCAAACGCCATCATAGATGACGACACGTGGCTGCAGAAGAGTGGGGTCCGTCAGCGGCTTCACAGTGGAAGAGCCTGGTGAAGGAGGGAAGACGAGATCGGCAGCATCAGTAACATCGGCAACATCAGCAGGTGCGCCAGAAACGACGTGGGTTGGGGATGATGCAAGAGAATAAGCTGAGCAAAACAAGCCATGAATATGATTTCTCAAAAGAGAAGAAGATTGTTTAGTCAATCTGACTAACATTTTTGCTGAATACACAACAATTCATGTCACTGCGCTATTGAATTGCAATATGATGAAATGAAGGAGGAGTGTGTCGTTTTGGTACCTTCCCTGGCGTCCAAGTCGGTTCACGTTTACAGGGACGCCAAAATAACTTAGTCACGAGTCGAGGACTTGTTATACCTCGAGAATTGTTAACCGTCTGATGTGAAATCGACGGTTTACATTCTTTTTGTATCAAAACAAATTTAACTGGCATAACCCCCTGATTAAAAATCCCTTCTGCTAAAATGGAAACAAATCATTAATATTATGAATGAAATGCCGCGCCAAATTATAAGAAAAAAGTCAATTCAGTATTACAAGCCTGCTGTTAGATTGTAGCAGTTGTACTGGTAAAAAGGAATCAATCTGATAATAGTATTAAGAATGTTGTCATAGTAAAATTACAAAGTTTTATTCTTTGGTCTTCCTCAAGCAGCTAGTACAGCCAGTTACAGGCAATTCAGTTTCCAAACTATAGTTGGTATTGGTGCAAAACAAGCCCTCAAATTTAAAAACTTTCTCCAAAAGCAAAACATGGTTGAAGGATGCTTCTGATTCTGAAAACGATAATCACTAATTTCATCATAGCCGCAGGTAGGCTGGACGGGACACCGTCAGGCTTAAATTTTCATTATTATCAGGTCACCTACAAATACAACAAATTTTAGCCCAAATAGCAATATTTAAATCCTGAAGCTAACTATACATTTACTTTTGGCAAAAAAATAAAAACTTGAGCACTCCCCACCATCTGAACTATTATTCAAAATCCTCTATAACTTGACCATCTGCAAACAGCACACAACTGAATAAGGATCAATGAATTTACTGAATTGAGCTAACTGCAGAAAGTTAGTGAATCATGCAGGCCTCACCACCAAATGAAAAAAACAATATCTGATATTATAATCTTGTTAAAAAAGAAAAGGGGGAAAATATTATGCACAAACTGAGTAAATTAATGTATACTCCAAGAGAAAATATGAATGCACCATGCAAAAGGATTAATATGATAAAATTTAAGCTTAACAAACACAGGAGGAAGAAAAAGAAATTCGACAGCAGTTAAAAGAAAAGATATAAAGGAGGAATATCTCTAGGGAGAAAGGGTAGTTGGGTCTTTTGAGTAAAACAAGCCTAATTGGTACAGAAAGCAACAGAGCTGAGCCAATAATGTCACATTAAACTAATAACTGCCCATATTAGTAAATAGCTGCCAACCATCAGGGATTGGTTCACATTCTATCTTATGGGGAACCCATAAATTAACAAAGGCTTCAGGAATTTCATCACTGAGTTGATGGCCAGAAATCATGCTATGCTACAACTGGTAGATATGTTCCCAGCATTTAACCAGTCTACACAGAAGTTAAAGACATTTGATGGATTATGCCTTTGGTGTCCTTCACATTAGCATTGGAGGGTATGTGGCTATTTTACGTTCAAAACTCAATTTCTGCTGTCTAAGCATACTAAGGTTAGTACAGAGTAGTTGAACTCCACGCCATTAAACTTAACTGAACAAGTAGAGATGAACAATGACAATATTAAACAAAAATCAAAGTAAGAATGAGTGCAAAAAAGAATCAGAATAGACCACACTCACCCTTGGAATATGAGTTATCTGGAATGAAAGAAATTGATCCTTCAATTCCTTTGCCTTCATACATAGATCTGCTATGTTCTGGTTGTTGGCCTTCCATGAACCCAATACCTGCCAAGAAGAAGCAAACTGCATAAGGAAATTTACAAGAGAGAAAAGACCAAAAATTAAAGAAAAATCAGATTTGAGGTTATATCTTGTGCAAGCCTTCTAGTCTCATAACCCTCGACCCATTTCTTCCACTCACAATATTCAAGGATAATTCCATCAAGCTGGATTCCTCCATCTCCTCTTCATCCTTTTCCTCCTGGTCTTCTTAATCATCAACCGTACTCACTTGTAATTTCAGGGTAAATACCTGCTTCACTTGTAATTTCAGGGTAAATACCTGCTTCTTCTTGCACTTGTGCCCAAAGGTGCATTTGTCATTACACCAAAGACATAATCCTTTTGCTCTCCTGTCATCTAACTCCTAACTGGATAAGATTATATTGTTTTTTTTATTGGGAAAGTCTGCTGAATTTTAGGGAAATTGGGTGTTGGCAGGATACCTGCTTGGCTATTCAGTTTATTGAATTGGGGGGTATTAGATGAAACTAGGATGACGAGTGTTTGTTCAACCAACATGATCTGTATAAGGCACTTTTGGTCAGGGGCTTGGGTTGGTCTTTAATAGCTGCTATGGTTATTTCTTGCAGCTTGGCCAATGAGTATGCTTCAGCCAATGTTTTTGGCTTGAACACCTCACAGGCATCTGCAGAACATCAATTAATTACTTACTGAAAAAAATAACATCAATTAAGCCTGTGAGGAAGAAACTGAGAGCTTGATCCTCATGGATTCCATCTCTAGGGTAGAGTTTGTCAAAAGAATCCAAGTACTCTTGCCAGGGACATACCTGCCAGAATTCAAGAGCTGCACAAATTCGTCCCATTGGATCTTCTAATCACCTCTGGCTCTCATCGGTCCCTGATGCCACTGAATAGCCTCATCCTCCAAATGAAGTGTCGCCATCTTAACCCAACTATCTTTTGGTGTACTGTCAACCTCAAAAAAAAACTCAGCTCTCAACATCCAGCTATCAAACTCTTGACCACCGAACTTTTGGAAATTCTAATTTAGTGGAGTGATTACAAATCGATCGTTGATCAGACCCCTGTGCTTTGACTTCATCCGTTAGATCCACCATTTTCTATTTATGATCTCCAACTGCTGCACACTTAGGCCTCCAATTTGATTCTTAATCTCATCTATCGACTCCTTCAGTAGTCATTGTTGTCAGTTCTCCAAATCCTGTAACAGCTGCAGTAGCTCAAATTGTAGCTCGTGGTTCCTTGTTCCTTCGGCCATGTCTTGACCGCTTGCTCTAATACCAAGATGACACAAATTGGACAATTAACCATAGAATTGAGATCAAAAAATAATGTAAGGAGCAGGATTCTTGAGAGAGAAAGAAATCCAGAAAGAGGAAGAAGAAAAACAGTGCATTTCATGTGTAAATTTTCATAACAATTCGACATTTAACAAAATGGTTTATAAAAAAAATTCCATCGATCGTGCCTTAACTACCCATGCACTTTATTTACAAACGAAATAATAAACGAAAAACGACACCATGTTCGCTATAAACACTTTTAATGAAAGGATTCGTATTGGTTGTGTCGACAGCTGCCACCATACTCCAAACGCTGCCGTTTCTCAGCTCTACAGACTCAAATCTGCACCAAAAGCTCTTGTAGACACCAACAATATCCCCTTTCCGCACAACAAAGAACTCATATTTGACTTGTTCCATCACCGGTTCATTAGTTAATTTACGAGACCGAGATGTTTTGGCAGTAGAACTCATTCTAGAAGAGTAACATTGAACACGAAATCGATTCATCAGAAAATTTAAATCGATAGTTTTAAAACCCAGATAGCCAAAGTTCGTTTTACATGTAGGAGGATAATAAGCTTGATCATGAAAGCTGCTACTCCTAACAATGAAATTACGAGTCCCTCTAAGTATAGCCACAGAATATGAGGTTGCGTGCAGTAAGCAATTCAAGAATTAGGTTCTCACCAGATTGTTTTGAAGTTCTGGAAGCGAAGAAATGCTTATTTATCGACAAATTACCAGAATAAGCACGGTATGAAAAAAATAAAAAATAAAAACAAAGAAATGGGTCGTTAAGAGTAGAGTTCAGAAACAAAGAAACGTAGAGTACCTGTTGAATCAATCGATGAAGTTCTACTCTACTCTGTAGTGCTTCTATTCGGAGAAGGCTACGTCTGAGAGTTGCTTTATTTGGTTTAAGGAAGTCTCATGGGTTAAGCCGTCGGGCCTCACCGGTCATTTATCTTTCATTTTTCCTTAAAATTTATTTTCATATTCAAAAACTTAGACAAATCCACCTCTCCCTGACCGTGCAAATGAAATCAGATTACACAAGTAAAACTCGGTTGGGAACTTTGCCTGGCTGACTTTATTGTTTTCATATTTGTTGAAAAATATTTTAATTCGGGAAGGTTGCCAGCGGCAATGATGTAATGCTCTGATGGAACGTGAAGTTGGGAATTATCTAATTCAAGAATAAAAATAGCAGCACGAACGTCAATGGACATACAACAACCCCAGAAAAGTTTGGTGCTTGATAAGTATGATTCCAACATAAAGCAAGACAAACAGCTTTTTCATTATGGCCACTCTTTTCCAAGCATAAGCAGTTTACACTCCATCCTACTAACCACAACTATTCCTTCCCATCGTTGTAACAATGTAATTTGGGCATTCAATGGTTAGCTCTCTTCCTTGGAGATTAAAGCAGTTTTTGCTGCATATTTTGAAAACACGTCTGTCAACAGAACTTTCTCCCTGACTTTTAATCTGTATCATCAAAAACAAAACCATTTATATTAAGAAAAATTTACAATAAATCAAATCCTAACATAATACAAGAAGCTGGAAGCTTACCTCTTTACAGATTCTGGAACTTTCAACTTAGGAGCCTTTTTTGCTTTTCCTTTAGCAATAAGCTCTTTCCCGGTTTTCTTTTGCTTACTTGGGGAAGATGAATCAGTGGCAGATTTGGCATATTGTTTTGCAATATTATCACCATTCAGCTCTGATACACTGACAAGTTCCAGATTCTCTCTAATATCCTCCAGTTTTGCTAAGTCAAGCTCATCATCTGGATCAGAAGCATCAGAGGCCACTTCCGTCCATGAATCCATGGGATTATCATCATCCACATCCCAGTCAGCATTTGGATCATCTTCCACACCAGAAACTTTTAGTTCGGTATCACTGTACGGGCTGTCTGCAGAATCCTTATGAACAGACTTGGAATTATTTGAATTCATCAACTCAAATTTTATCTGCTTCTGAATCTTCCCAAATGATATCATTTGTCTAGAAAATATCTGCACAAACCTGTCATAAGAGGAAATGTTTTCAATTGCCACCTCAGATTATTTAAGTTTTGATCAGTTAACTAGTCCACAGAAGCTCATCCATAAGAATTATAGCATGCCATGTACCCTTCCAACAAAGTTTATATGCCTTTTTATGTTCTTCTGATGCACATGTTCAACATAGAATACACACCTAATGCCGGCAGCAAAATTGTGAGGACTTAAAATTGAACAAATGATCCAGCATACATGTCTCTGCCTGGTTTCTGTGCAAATCTGAAATCATGTCCAGATTCACATATTTGCACAAAAACTTCTTTATATCTGTTTTAGTAGCTTGACTTTCTTATGTCACTAATGCATAAATTTCCTTTTCAACTTTTTCAAGATTTGTTAAAAGGTGCTTTTACCATGACAAAGTACCAAAAAGGGATGTTCAGATTTCTCTTCATACTCACAGTAAAAACAAAGAAGTCAGATATTAGTGTAGATAATACCCACTTAAAGAAACACATTCTTTATGAAGAAAAACAGCATAAATCCTAGACATGTATAAAGAACAACAATTTGTGTCTCTCTACTCAATTTAAGATCAAAGAAAGAGATCACAGTCAAAGAGAGTGTGCGATCAAAAGTACCTGGTAGCATCTTCCTCAGACTTGAAATCAACAAAAGCGAAGCCCTTGCAGGTAGGGTCCTTAGTCTTTTTGTTTCCAGAAACGGCAGGGCTTATGTTAGTTATACCAGGGACACCTTCAAATGCAGATTTCAGATCCCTGTGGATGTTCTTTTTCTTAGGAAGGTTGACCAATCGTACACGAAAAGGACTTGGAATTACTTCAGATGCTGTGAATGTTGCATCAAATCAGACTAAAGTTGGCAAGGAGAAGCCGAATGTTATGAAACTTTTTGCATTAAAATAGAAATGATATTTGATTGAATATCATAGACTAAGAATAATTATAAAATCAAATGCCCAAAGGCATTAATCCTCAAACCCTAAAACCTGTGGTTTAACAAAAAAAATTCTGGAAGTCCTGTCAAATATGTTCCTACTATTTATTTGCAAGACAAATATCATCAACATCCATTTAGGAATAACAGGGATTCCAAAATATGAACCATATGATAATAAGAAAAAGAGCATGTTGAGCGAGAAAGTGGAATATGAATTACAGTGGATTTGGCAAAGGAATGTTCTTTGATAGATTAAATGAAGATTGAGGTTCTCACAGAAATAAGCCAAATAGTTCATGTCGTGTTATCAATGAACTTATTAATATTGAAATCAGCAACAGAGAAAAATAGTTTCTTCAAAGTTCTGTTTTTGTGATTTAATATTGGCAAACCTGAGCTTGTAATAGAAGATGAATATTCTGGTTTGGTAAATTCTGACTATTAAATTGATAGATTAGTCCCATTTTCATTCTCAAGAACTTTTCCACGGTCACATGACATAAACTCAATTTTCATTTCAACGGATGTCAAGAACAAACATGGCCATTCCCTCTAAAAGCAAAGCCCAGGAAATTCGAAAGACAGTTCTTTGCTCAAGAATTAATTAGTGGCAAGGTAATTACAAACTAAAGTCTAAACTTTCATGGTGATTTTAGATCAAAATACCTAACAGTTCACCCATCTTAGCAACAAAAAAGTTACATTCAAAACAACGGATCAATATGTAGCCTTCCATTTCATTTAACTCTTTGATTTCTCTACGGCATCATCATAAATTTCAAAACATCATGTTCACAACATTATAACAGCAAATCAAAATTATAAAACAAGTCAAAACGAACAATAGTGCATTAGCGGGAAAGAACATAACTGCTGAAACAACTATAAAACGCAGTTCAATTATGCGTTCGCATAAAAGACTAACCTTTGTTGCTTGCAACGAGTTTCTTGGGACTAGTGCTTACAGGGTTGTTTTTAAGTTTATTAATATTAGCAAATTGAGCTCGTCTACTCTGCTCCATTTCTTCGAGCAATTTCTCTTCAATTGAAGTATTGTAAACCTTGCCTTCACCGAACCCACGAGGCTTGTTCTCCAGCCACCTCTTCATCTCCCCAAAGGGCAAAAACGCAGCCTCTTCATCATCATCTTTTTCGTCGCCGTCGCCATCAGAATCGGAACCTTTCATTTCAACAACGCCAGTGCCACCTTTTCTCCGCCTACCATTCAAAGAATACGCGGGTAACAACGAAAGCCTATTATCTCTTCTACTGAAGGTGAGATGGGTGTTTTGTGGATAAGAATGAGATGAAAACGATGCGTTTTTGGAGGTGATCGTGAAGAGTGGAGTTGTTGAAGAGAAGAAGGTTTTGTCTAGTGAAAGGAGAGATGTAGAATCAAGCGGAGAAAATGTTCCGATGTTGAGCATGGCTGCCACTCGCTGCAACAACTATCCAATTTTCTAATCTAGAAAGAGATACACAGACAGACTCCATCATGTTTCATAAAAAATACAAAGTCCCAAACATTTCGAAGAAATTGCAAAAACACCCCAAATTTCGATGGAGGGGATGCGATGCGCCTAGGGCTGGATTCAAACCGAGCCGAGCTCTCGATTCACATATAGTTGAGCTCGAGTTCGAGTTCAAGCTTGAACTCATGAAAATCAATTCAAATTCGATTCGGTTTATTTTTCGTTATTAAAACAACGTCATTTTAATATATATTAGTCAAAACGATATAGTTTTGTATCAAAATTTTTAATTAAAAAATCTGACAAGTAGCTCGAGCTCGATCGAGCTTGGTTAGAGTTGGCTCGTTTGGGGCTCATTCGAGTTGAACTCAAATTCAAACTCGAACAGGCTCAGTTCGAATCTAACCCTACATGCGCCCAAATCTAAACAATTTGAGAAAATTTTTGTTGTGAATCATTTGTACTCCTTCAAGCATTAAAAATAAATAATTTATTTCCACAAATAATAAAACATATTCCTTTTTATCATTTTTTTAATTGATCAATTCTTTATTTGTTCATATTTGTTAAGAATTTATTAATATATGATGCATTTTAGAATACAAAAAAATTATTTAAATAGAATATAAAATTACCCTTTTAATCTTATTAAAAATATATGGAGCTCATGATACTCAAATAGTATATCGAAAACTTAAATTTACATATCATATATTAAGTATTGTATCGTATTATATGATATAGTTTTAAAAATAAAATAATAAAAAATATAATAAAAAAGTCATTATTTTGAAAAATATTATAAAAATTTAAAAAAATTTAAAATTTCTCGTATACACCTATATAATATCATCATTTTTTTTAAATGTGTATCAATCTGTATCGATAATATGTATCATATCATATAATATATTTATTATATTGTATAGTTATAATATATATTATTTTTATTTATATTATATCCTATTAAAAAATACGTGTATCGTATATCGTATGAGAAGATTTCTAATTAAATTAGTGGGGCTGAAAAAACTCATTTCCCTTCTATAAGCCCTTCTTCAATCTTCAGTGGCCTGATGCACATAAGGCTCTTACTGAACAAGCAGAAGCCCAAGTTATGATATTATTAAATGGGCCATTTGAGAACGAGCCACCACTGTTGAACCAGAAATTTAGCCCGAACGAATGCAAATATTGGCCTTAATTTTCCTCAGGCCTTATCAGCATTCAGATTTCAGCAACCTGAACAACATGGACTCATATATATTTTCTCTTCTCCCAATAAGGTAAAGCTCAAATTTTCCTTCATAATTGAGAAACTGGAGACTAGGGGCACGATACACGACATGCTTAGAATTTTTTTATGAAAAGTAAATTGAATTTTAGGGTTTTTAAAAGCATCATTGAAAGCAGCTTTAGATGTGTTTTTGAAAATAATACAGGCACTATTCTGAGTTGTGATTTTCAAGATGAACATGCATAAAACTTTTAAATCATTGGCTACACACCACATAATTCACAGAGATGTATAGATTATTTGCTTCTTGTTTGTACTTAATCTTCTGGCCGGGACAATTAAAAATTAACCATGTCTACACTTTTAAAACCAGGAAGGGACACGACCTTTGATAAAAAAACCATTTTCAAAAGCTATTTTATATGAAAAGGGTGTCTGGTAAATAAATCCCAATTACCCAAAAAAATCAAAGCAATATGAACATGCATCTTCCCTTTTTAATAATTGTTATTTATTTATACAAGGATAAGGAACTTTCCCTACTAAATGAATAAATTAATCCCAAACGAAGCCTTAATATAAATAACACAGTTGGATTACATCTAAAGTATATAATTTGTATTGATCATTTAAAGGATATTAATCCACAGCTAGCCAGCTTCATCAGCTTATTCAATTAAAGCTTTATGGCTGATGTGGGTTGTACTCTTTTCATTCTTGTTACATATATTCTTTATGGGATTTTGATCTGGAACGCACAAAGATTGATTTGTATGTGCACTTTTCTTCCTCCCTTTTGCTTTTCTTCATTCCCTTCCTTACTCGCTGGACACTTTAAGCTTAAAGATTTTTCATATTAAAATACGAAACTGTAACTTGAACTATGTGGAAACTTTACATTCATGCTATAAATAAGAAATTCCATGGCTGTAATCAAAATCAATTACGTCTAATGACAGTTTCAAGTGTACTTTGTCAAGCTTTTAAACTTTTTAATTAGACTTTTAAACACAAGCTTTCATTTAATTCTGCACACATGCACAAGTGTTAATTAGCTACAGTGGGTAAGTGTGAAACTTTTTTTTTTTTTTAGGGTAAATAAAATAGGGGTGCAACATAAGGACTTATCAGAAGGTCACCCATCTTAATATTGTTCTTGAGTGTGAAACTTTGATAAGTCTTCCAAAGAGGACAATTTTACTTGTTTTGGATATGTCGTAACTTATGAAAGTATTCTACAGCATGATCAAAATTACTTTCATGTAGTATTGCAGTTGTTATATATAGAGTTTTTGTTATCTTTGTCTTTTCGACAAATATGAGCATAAATTATTTTTCGGGTTTTCTTGTTATGTGGTCCAATCTTACTTTTTTCTTTATAAGAATTTTATTAAAAAAAAAGGAAAAAAGGTAATGGGGTAAAATTTATTGATCAACTTGTCAAGTGTTGTAATGACAAGTGGATTGCACATGCACGAATCTTAGTGTTTAATTTATGAACATCATTTCTATTCAATTTCCTCAAATAGGGTTTTGGATGGTTTTGATTATTAATAAAGGAGAAAGAAAGAAAGTATTATAGAGGTGAAGAAGAGTTAGAGGAGTAGGTGTGAGATTGATGATTAAACAGACGACTCTTTTGTCTCCACTCTTGGAAATGGAGGTCCAGCAGGCACTATCAGAATTAAAGCACAACACAACACGCTCCCTCGAGAGTATCCACTCTATTGATCCCCTTCTCTTTCACCTTCTTTTCATGGCATCCAAAGACAGTCATGTGAGTTGGAAAGCCATATATATTTAACATATGAAATCATCACACATCATGCATGCATGCATGCATATAAATATACATTTATGTATACGATGATTACCATTTAAAAGATAGATTTGATTGAAATTTATCATGATTTCCATGCCGTCCAAAAAGACAAAGCATGATTAATTTTTTCTCCAGGCATAAGGAATGTAAATAAGCTTGTTTAAGGATGAAGAAATGAGACATAAGATGGTGACATATCCATGAGTAAAGCTCGACAGTAGTGCAGTCTTGCATTCAGCATCAAATCAAAAACCATATCTGAAAAATTCATCCAGTATCATTCCATCTTTTGAACTATTAAAGAAAAAAGGAAAAAAGAAAAGAAAGGGGCTGAGAACTTTTACAGGAACCCCACGAGCATATGGTTTTACAACGAAAAATCAAGCTTTTGAGGGTCCTCCATTTTTGTCATGGGCAGGCGGAGCCAGCTAAAGTTGAAATTAAATTCCCCAATGAAAATAGAAAAGCAGTGAGCAAAGAAAGAGCCAGATTCTGATCCCCTAAAACCCTACTTTTCATTGCAAGGGAAAGAAAGAAATTTTGGCTTTTGGGCTTATTATACTTAGGATTCCCCACTTTATACACAGACAATATTGTAATTTTATGTAATAATAACCAAAGTCTTGTGGGCTACGATAATCCCTGGGTCCCAGTCCCATTCAGATCAAATATCTTAACAGTTGGGCGTTAGAAAAAATATTCCGTGACAGATGTCATCTTTTCATAGGTGCGTAATTACCCACAACACTTGTTTAGATAACAAATAATGCGTGCTATAATAGGTTAATAATGGGGCAAAGCTAAAAGGTTAGTGACAAAATTAAAATGCCCCTTGTCTTAAACCATTTTTTATCCAATCAGAAACCACCACGTGGCCACTCGCCCCCTAATTTGGGCTGGATATTTTGACAATTATGTCTTTTTTAATTTTCAATTAAATATTATATGTCATGTGTACCATAGTCAATTGAAATAAATTATTTTTCTTACAAAAATCTTATTTGAAAGAAAAATCATATAAATAGGAAAAATATACTTTTGACCATGTAAAAGTAGTTTTAAAAACAAAAGAAAATATTTTCCCAATCAATAAATTTATATACGTCACTTTAAATATATATTTGATTTATATTATCATATAATTAAATAATTATATATTAAAAATAAAATAATATTTATTATATGATAAAATATATAAATTTATTTATTTAAAATAAATATGTATAATATTATTTTTTTATTAAATAAATTAAAAAATAATATTATATCTACTTACTTTAAATACATAAATAAGTATATATTTATATGTATTATTATATAATTAAATATTATTTTATTTTTAATTTAAATTTATTTAATTATATAATAATATATATATTTATATACTTAAAATAAATACTTATAATTTTATTATAAATTAAACTATTTATTTTGTATTATTTGAAGGTAGCAAAACAACATGGTGTGGAGTACGAAAAAATGTGGATGATGATCTAATTAATTTGTGGAAAAAGAAAACGGTACTGCCATAGCTTTCCACGGTCCGTCCTATTCTCGCTCCTATTAATTCGCACTTTTGTTAGGCATCATCCTTCTATAGTATTATATTTATATGACTTTAAATTTTTTTTTTTTTTACCAAATGGCTATTTCCCATCTAATGAGGATTTTTTAAAGTTTTTTTTGTTAATTTTAAAAATTTTATTTATCTACTCATAGTTGGTTAAACTTATAGTACTCTAATCCTAAAAAATTAATCTCGTTTTTTCACCTAAAAGTTTAAAAACTAACATTTTATCCCCTAAGACAAATTTAAAAAAATCATATTTCCTCCCTAGGGTTTAGTTTCAAAATCTCATCACTTTCTTTGATGTCATCGTCAGTCGTTGCTCTCTCCCAACAGTTCCTCTTTCTCTGAAGGTCTATCTCAATCCCACCCCAACCTCTCTAGCATCGAGAAACATCGTCTGGGAAGACGATTTCTTTTTTTAGACGATGTCTTTCGGCACCAAAAGGGTTGGAGTGAGGTTGAGATAGGTCATCGGAGGAAGGAGAATCATCAGAAGGGAAAGACGGCCGGCGATAGAGTTGGAGAAAGTGACGGGATTTTGAAACTAAACCCTAAGAGAGAAATATGATATTTTAAAACTTGGTTTAGAGAAGAAAACTTAGTTTTTTAAATTTAAGAGGAAAAAAATTATATTTAAGTTTATTTTTAATATTAAATATAAAAAATAATTTTATCCTTAAAATTAATATATTTAAATAGTCATAAGTGAGTAAATAGAATTTTCAAAGTTAATGAGAGAAACTTTGGAAAATCAGATTATTTTTGGTGGAAAATAGTCCCTTGGCCTTTTTTTTTTTTTTTTTTCCTAAGTAACTTCTCACTTTACGAGTGGTGGGGGCTTTAAATTTTTGGTGGGTATTGGTGTAATGTAGTCCAATTCCTGATGGCTCCACCAACATGGTCTAATGAGGAAACGCCACAGCACTTTGATTTTGAGAGACGCTCCTGTCACTGATTAAACTCCTTTATAATTTTAGTATATTAGCTAGTGTATTAAGACAGGTTAGATCATGGGATCCACCCTGGTTGAAATTAATTTCTAAAGACGCTTTAACTATAATTTAATTAAAGACGGGGTTGATGTGGTTCACCCAAATAATATCTATAATTTGGGTTGTCTTCATCTTCCCATAATGTCGGCTTCTTAGTTTTTAGACCGCTGGTTAGACAATATGATGGTGAGAGAACGATCATCAAAGGAGGAGAATCAAAATGTCACTGAAAATACCTCTGAAGAGTGAAAAAAATCTAAAAGAAAAAATATTATTTTTTAAAATTTAATATAAGAAAATAAATTATTTTAAAATTTTAAAACCCATAATGATTATTTTTTAAAGCTTAAAAAAAAAATAAAATTTTAAAATCGATGAATTTGGCTATGATTTTTCAAAATTAGAGAGAAAGACATTTGGAAAAACAATAATCTTTATACGGGAATAAGTCTTTTGGCCGTCATTTTATTATATTAGCAAGTGCATTAAGGGACGTTAGCTCATGGGATCCACCCTGGTTGAAATTAATATCTAAAGACTCTTTAATATAATTTAATTAAAGACGGGGGGGTTGATGGGGTTCACTCAAATAACATCTATAATTTAATGAATGGAATTGCAACCTTAATTATCTCTGAATTTGAAATAGGATTCGTTTTCATTATACCTACCGGGTGGTCCTTCCTGCCAATGCTGATTAATGTTCCAAGTGACTACTCAAAAGAAAGAAGCCAATGGCAATGGGATAAAAATCTACTCAACAAAAATTGGCTCTATGCTAGCTATCATATGTCCTCACTGTGCCCTGGTCCATCCACCTGAGTAAGATACAGTGGATGTGATGGATGCATGAGTGACACTGATGATGATAAAATTTCGGTAAATATAATCAAATGCATGGCATCAATTGGTCATTACTGCAGGCTTTTGCCCATGATAATATTTCACTGTTCTCATTTCAATGTGCACAGTTGATTAAACTAAGTTAAATAATTAGGGATTAATTGGGAATTGATGGATGGATGGATGGATGGAGAGAGAGAGAGAGGGACATAGAAAGGAGGCATTCATGATCTAGAATGAACCGCTTTATTAATTGGGGGACCGAGCAGTCCCCTCATTTAGCTTAAGCCAATCGATTCACTGACTGATTGAAAGTAGCATCTGACAAGGAAATAAAACAAATTGCAACGCTACAAGGGAGAAATGAGAGAAAGATATTGATGATGATTTATTTTATTAGATTTGTGAATCCAATACAACATGTCTGAAAAGGCCCCATAGACCTTCGGATATGCTGCCCTGAAAGAGGTTAATTTCATTTCACCCCTTTGTACAAAAAAAGAAAAAAAAAAAAAAGAATAAAATCCAAAGAAAAGTAAAGTAAAGTACACACGTGTGACCATTCATACGTGTGAACACTAGTAAAATTAATGTTAGGCCAATTGACGTCATGTCAAAGGCCAGACATTTTCCCGCCAAAAAAACACACATACACAAACCACTCATATGTAAATTAACTAACTTGGAGATCACTGTACCCATGCTGGTAATTTTATCGTGTTATATCTTCGCTTTGGCTTTGTCAAAAAGTTGCAGGGATAATCCAGAAGAAAACGATGTGGCGCGCCTTGAACTCGATACTTATTCAAAACCTCCATTCTCTTATTTTTCTCATTTCCCCCGAAAGGGTCCCGCCATCTCCCCTTCTTTCATTCATCCATCAATGAAGCCTTTGAATTCAATCGCCATTTCTTTCAGACTCCATTACTCCCACTACTAAAACTTCTTTCTCAATCTTCCTGAACTTTTGTCACATAAATATATTAGAATAATATTTATGTAACTAATCTCCTTGCCTTGGGAATCAGCAAAGCCATTAATGGTGGATGGCAACCCACCAACTTTTAGAAAGAAAACAAATTAATAAATCAATCTTCAAAACTCACCAAACCTCTCATACAAACGTATACATATATCTATATATACTAAATAATCTACATCACTCTTGTTAATTTACTCCAAAACCCTCCAAAAAATATCGAGGATTCTCGACAACTCCGACCCCATTTTCTTTTCTTTCTTTCTTTTTTTTCTTTTAATATATATTCTCTTCACCTTACTCCGAGTTTCCCTTATCATCATCTACCCATAAGCAGTCATTTATTTTTCTCCTTTTATAAGAAATTGGAGATGGAGATGAGGATGAAGAGTCACTGGAGGATCTCATTCTGGCCCGAATCGTTACGCGAAGCTGAGGTAAAACTTTTGGTGCTTTTCTTCGGCTATCATTAAGCACGAGCTGTTGCATCAACTGGTAGCAGCTGATGATTTCCTCCTGCAAAAATGGACATGTTTACAAATTGGCATAATAGTCTTTGGTTCTTAATGATAACATTTGCAATATTACTCGCTTACTTTGCTTAGTCCATGACACCAAGATTCAGCATGTTCAGGATTAGCAAGGGATAATTTTGGAATTTCATTGGCTGCACAGAGAATCGCTGCAGCAGCAATGCTTGACGGCCAGTACTCTAAGAAGCTGGCCTCTGCTAACATTATCATCGCATTATCAGTATTTTACTTTTCTCTATACGCAGATATACGTGTACGTATAGTCTATGCACGTATTTATATAAATACCGTATTACTATTACCTTTGATATTGGACAAAATAATTTCCGTGGCCCGAGAAATCAAGAACCCCATAAAAGCTCCTGTTTGATCGAGTTTGCATGCAAAAAATCCAATGAAGCTGAACGGTGTGACGGACCGTAGCCTCCAGTCTAAAACACTGAGCACCAGAAGCTCCATTCTTCGGATAGTTTTTGTTTCAAATATATATTTGGCTCCTTCAACCTACCACGATAAAAAATATTTTACTGGTGGCACCATTAAATTATCAATAATAAAATGTGTATAATTTTTGTATATAAATAACAATGTATGATTATATATTATTTAATTACATAATAATACATCATTATTTATATACAAAATTATATAGAAAGGACTACTATTCAATTCTACAAAGAGTGTCTTTGATGATGGATCAGACGAGTACCTGAAGATCCAACAGAGAAGGAACCAGTGGTTCCACCATCTTTGCAGCTAATGACAAACAAGCCACAGATAGAAGTTGCAGTGGCCACCCCTTATTTTGCTACATATAAAGAAAAGTGTGTTATGGTAATTAATTAATTAATTAATTATGCACAGTAAATTAAATAGTGCGACATGTGGTACTAAAATTTATAAAGGCATAATATAATAAATTAAATACCCCAATAAAGTTAATAATACTGTATAATGTCAATATTAGGAAAGGATGATACTTGGATTATATTAGGTTTATTAATATTTAAACCAGTCGTGTCAATTTCTTTTTTGAAAAGTCAAAGAGAAATACCCCGATAGTCAAAACAATTAATCACTACAATAAATCAATTTCCCGATCATTATCGGTGTCCGGCTATTGTGTATTGCAGTCCAGCTAATTAAAACCTTTCACGGACTCATACTTACTGGCAAACGGTGAGAACACAGAAACCGATCCATGTAGTTGACGGAGAGATATGCCGTTAACGGCTGGAAATTATAGTATGCTTGCACCTGCATCAACCACACAAAGATGAATCACTTTTTTCATCGTACAGATATCAAAAAGAATCTAGCACGATCTCCATGAATCAGACGGCTGTTAAAAGACCTTAAATCAGATCTGTAGCTAGGCAGCATCATATTTGTCAGCATCAAGAACACGTAAAAACGAACTGTATTCTATAATAATACCTTGAGAATCCATGCAACAGACTGTTCTCTAGCCGAGGCATCGAGGGAGTGAGTTTCAAACTGAGCCAAGTAATCAAAACCAGGAACAAACTTTCTCTCATCTACTATGCACCAAGCGATAGACTCTTCAATGGAAGCTGAAGACTCAAGGTCCGATGACGAACATTCCGGTGAAGACTCGCCGGAGAAGATGCCGGAATCCTCGCCGCAAAGAAGGTCGGGGAAGTTACTCGAGTATGTCACCGACATGTTGTGATTATCTTCTCATCGATCGATCGCGACTTGTTTCTTCAAGAAATACCCCCGAAAATGATCGGAGAAGAAATCAGCAAAGTGTGAGAGTGAATGAGAAAGAGACGAGAGAGTGGCTATGTTCCTGGTTGTTGTTGGCTTGAAGTTGTATGTGTTTGTTTGGATATAAATAAATATGAGGCCAGTGAACAATTATGTGGTTTTTTTATTTTTATTTTTTTGAGGCAAAATTGAAAGGGAGAGAGAGAGAGAAAAAAAATTTTAGTTTTCCCGGGAAAATGGGTGTGCAGTTTGGGAGGAGAGTATTACCGGATGATTAAGAAGTATTACGCCTGCAGATTAGGTTCTGTTTTGGTTGTGGGCGTCGATTGAGAAGGTGCGGGTGCAGCACGACGAACTTGAATTGCCACGTGGGGTGTGATTTAGACGATACGTTATTCACACACGTTCTGAATGAAGATTCCTTCTTTCAAGAAAAGTGAGCCGTTTTCATGTATCATATGGAAAACAGTAAGATTATACTATATTTAGAAATAATAAAAAAATAAATATTTTTTATTTCAAAAAACAATTAAACAGTAAAAATATTAAATGATAACATTTCGTGGGAGCCTAAAAATGTGTGAAGAACATGAAAAGGGGAAAAAATGAATAATCATATAATTATTAGCATTCGATTCTATATCAAATGCATGTTTCCCAGACCACTGTAATTATCTGGAATTGGCAAATCACGGCAATTTTTTTTTTTTATTAATGGTGTTGAAAAAGATTAATATGAAGAGATTTAGGCGATAATTAAAGGTTAAATGCAGGCTACTTACGTCTTTTCATGTATAAATTTTACTTTCCCATTGGCCAAGAAAACTATTTGTGAAAAGGGCACAATGTGTGTCTTATTTGCGGGGAACTCTGTAATATCTGACACTTGTTCGATTGGGTTCAGGCTTGATGATGTCATCCCTCATCATATCGAAAAATAAGCGCTAAAGGACTTGTTTCCACCCATAGTTTAGTGGAAAGACACCTTATTTTCAAAACTTTAAAAATTCATTTACTATGAGATTTCTATTAAAATTTATTGTTAATTATAAGGGTAAATTTAATATTAAATAATATTATTAAAAAAATAAAATTCTATTTTATTATTTTCTCTTACTTTAAAAATCTAATATTTTTCTTCAACCTAAAAATTTTAAAAACTATTTTTCACCCCAAGGGTTTTATTCATTTCCTTCCTTCTCCGGTGATGTTCTTTAGTTAACCTCTTATCTATCGGTGCTCTCTCTAACAACCTAAAAGAATATGTGATCACAGTTCTCCGACCACGAACACAATAAATCGTCGCATGTCATCCAAATTTCACCTACAACAAACCCGTTCATGATCAGAGTGTGGGTCTTTATTGACAGTTGTCTAGATTTGAAGTTGAATCAACAAAAACAAGATGAATTATCGTTGTCTAGAGTTGATTCAACAAAGTCTCTTGATCTTCAAGTTTTATCAACGATAGCAGAGGGAAACACATAGAAGGTAGGTAGATGTCAGAACTGATCGTCGATTTTAGAGTTTGTAACAAACCCTATGGATTTTAAGGAAAAAAAGTTACTTTTCAAAGTTAAGGTTGAGATGAAATATGAGTTTTTAAAATCCAAGACAAGAATGAAATAAAATTATATATTTTTTAATATTATTAATAAAATGATGATTTTATCTTTAACTCTAACAGAAAATTTTAATAATAGTTAATTTATGAGTAGGAGTTTAAGTTTTTGAAACCCCTTAGATATGTATTTGTTTTTATATTAAAACATAGGTAGAAAATAGTCTTTTGGCCTAAAATAAATATATTTTTTATATAAATTAAGTTTAATCTTGTTTAGCATCATGTTAATATTTATAATATTAAATTTTTATTTTATTTTCTTAGTTTTTATACATAAAATATTTTAAAATAAGTACATATATTATCTAATTAATTATCAAATTGAAATAATTTCAAAAAGGTATTATTAATACTTAGTCTAAATTAGTGTAGGATAATTTTTGTATATGGAACTGTATAAAAAAGAAATTCATACAAACATAAGAAGCACTTAATGTGATATTTGTGGGGCACAAAAAATGGGAATAATAAGACCTTCTACAAATGATGGAGGCCTATAATATGAGCCAAATGAGTATTTTCCATCTATGTTTTAATGTAAAGATAAATATATATTTATATAGTAAGAATCTAAATACTTACTTTTAATCTAATTTTTCTTAAAAATCTCAGTTAAGATTAGAGGTAATATTGTCATTTATTAAAAAAATTAAAAAATTAAAGTTTTATCACATTTTTTTTATAGATTTAAAAATCTCACAATTTTCTCCTTAAATTCTTAGGTTTTGTTTCTCTTCTCCCCAATGATGGTGACCATCTGAAGATGAAACGAAGAGTCAGCGTTAGCTCTCTGTATTGTCTTTAGATGGTCGTCATGGCCAAAAAGGGGAGAAAAAAAAAACCTAGAGATTTGTAGGTGAAATGATCATTTTCAAAATTTGAAAACTTTAGGTGAAGGAAAATTGTGAGATTTTTAAATTTGGAAAAAAAAATATGATAAAATCTTAATTTTTTAAATTTTTTTAGCAAATAATAATTTTACCCCTAATCCTAATTGAGATTTTTAATAGAAATTGGGTCATGAGTAGATGTTTAAGTTTTGGAAATTAGAGGGTGTGTATTTTTATTTACATCAAAACTTGGTGGGTAATAGTACTTTGGCCCCTATAATATCTTCCCCGCCCTGCACTGCAAGTTGGGGCATATTTATCAAGCTAGAAATTAAACTATAATGTTAATATATTTTCTACGGTATGATTATTATTCTATTTTGGTGGCGCAATAGAAGGCTTTTCATTCATCCTCATCAACTTAATTAATTAATTAATTAATTAATTAATTATCTGGGCTCAAAATGTCAATATAGCCTTAGCTGCAATAAAATAAAAAAGGGGAAGTTTTGAATTTTATGCATACAATAGGAAAATAATTATGTTTATATAAATATCTATAATTAATTATAAAGTTATATGTGGTTTTTGTAGGTCGATAATGAAAGTTGATGACTTTTTCAAGTCGTAACAAAGTTGTAAATAGTTTGATGAAATGATATAAAGTCATCACCGCCTCCTTTCTTAATTCTTTCTCACTCATATATGTAATGTGCCCATGAAAAATGAAAACATTATCGGCATGCATGATTTAACATTTTGAACTCTAATATAAAGCTGCAATTATAATCTCACTGAACATGATACCTTTTTTATGTTATGTTCCCTTCCCTAATTAATTTTACCTTTTCCTTCTCATCATGCCCCAACTATTGTAATTTCTTCGAATTTCATTCCTCCATCCACATCAAAATCCATAAAACTATGTTTATTTATTTTGAGTATATAAATGAGTATATATTTATATACGTTATCACATGATAATATATATAAATGTATACTCAAAGTGGGTACGAATAATATTGTTCTATAAAAATTATTCAAACAAAATTCCTACTTCCTCTTTTCTGGGCATGCTAGGTTGTAATTTGTGAGCGTCAATTAGGCAAGAAAAACCAATTAAGATCTTATACCTATAAATAAAAGCCAAAAAGACTTATTCCCATCCAAGGTTTAGTGTAATTAATCATGTTGTCAAAGAGAGAGAGAGCTGACTAAAAGTTAAGTTGGGAAGAGAAGATAATCAAAGACAGAGAGATAAGAAAAAAAAAAAAAACCCCTATGTGTGGGGGAAAAAGAGAGTTATTTTTTAATATTGAAAAAGTTTAACAAAAGAGAAAATTATTAATTTTTAAAATCAAATGAAAGAGAAAAAAATTAAATTATATATTTTTTAATATTATTTTTAAAATAATAATTTTACTCTTATATTTAATTAAAAATTTTAAAGTTGAATATTTGAGTTTTTAAATTTGGAAGGACGAAAGTCCTTTTAAGTAAATGAATGAAACTGTTGCACCCTCCAAGGCAACAGAACGGATGCAAACCCAACACTATTTTTCATTGATAAACGGTTTATGTCCCCCTTGATAAATTACATTTCCATGAATTTAGGTTATTTATGAGTACAAACGTGTTCCTGATTTTGCATCATCAGTCTGTCATCTCAGTCTGGCAACATATCACATGGTGTGTGGCTGACTAAAGGGGTGGCATTTTTGGACGCCTCTAACAATGCGCACTTTTATTTTAACCATATTATCGTTGGATTTGATTCTCACAAAATTATTTTTTTCCATTTATAGTACGTATAATTACCCAATTTATATTTATTTTTCTAATATTATAAGAAGGGCAGTGTCGTCATCATGTCTGTCAAATGAAATAACGAAGCTCACAGAGTGGGATGGCAGTGCCCTTCCTACACATCATAAGAATTTGACTCCTCAAGAACACCCAGTCCATATGTAGTGGCACATTAAGAGCATGCATGGGCATCAGTTCATCATCCATGCACATGTATATTTCCTCAAAAAAATTTTTTAAGTACCGCTGGTTCGTTAGGCTGGCAAAACAGTTTGTCAATGACAAAATAATTAAACTTTCAACTGCTTCCACCCCAAATTCATTTCCATATATTGAAATCATCGCCATCTATAATTAATAATTCTAGACCTTGTTTCATTTTTTAACGATAGGTGTAGACTCCGAATACGTATATAAACTTGAGTATACATAACTTAAATACCAATCCTGGGGATGAAGATGATGAATGGAAATATGTTTGTGAGTGGAATTTCTTTTTATTTTTGTTCGTAGGCATACTTCCGAGCAAGAAACCCTACTTCAATTTGTCCAATAGTTTCATCTCATATATATTATTAATACCCAATTGGGTACCCAAAAAGTATTGATCACCACTATTTCTCCCTTTTTTGTTCACGTGTTATCTGCATCTCTTAGGTAAGACTAATATATAGAGTAGAGTTGGGCATGTGGGCATGGCTTTATATACAGTTCTTTATCTTCTTCCTTTATTTTATTCCCCCATTTTCCCTCTTGCTATAAAAGCAAAGAAAAAACTTGCATCAGACCCACTTCGATGGCGAAATAAGATGAAATATAAATCTAGTCTTACGGACTTAGCCTTCAGCGTATTTGGTATTAGTTCCTTTCTAGGCTTTACACACTCAAAATAAGCATAATACGACCCCAGTGACACCTTTTTTGAACTTGGTCGGTGGGGCGGATTGAGACGTCCGATTGGACATTTCTAAGCCTAACCCTAACCCCATTGGACAGTCGTTTTGAATTTTAGGTCATTTGCTAGTTAATTTTGAGTTGTTTATTTATTAATACAAAAGAGTGCCAATAATGATGATCCTAGTGAAAGTACCAAGATATTCATAATGCTTTACTGACTATGGTATCAACTTAATATCGAACCTCCTCCATTATGTTCTTCTTTAGCATGCTTTAGTTTGGTTATTAATTATTTAGATTACCATAATTCTTGTCTATAATATATCTTCCTTTTGAAGTGGCTAAAACTTGTAGATTCTACCTAAACACCCATGCATGCCCTAATCCATTGGTTGATTAAATTATTATTGAAATCGAACCAAAATATATATACTTATTGAAAGAGAAAGATCATACATAGCCCAACATTTTTGTGAAAATATATTCATACTAAATTAGTGGAACTTCATCACACATACTATAGATGGAGACATTTCTACTTCCTAGAGCTATACATATACATTTGTACGTATCTCCAACATAAATCCCAATCTTATAAATGTTTTATCAACATAAAAAATAAATAAGCATTAAAGCATAAATTTGTTTTTATATATATGTATCCCCAAGAGTTAGGTTTGATATCGTCCATTATGTCAACTTCATTGACATATTAAACCGCTTCGATGGACTGACCTTGTACCTAAATTTTACATTGACGAAACAAAGAGTCTTGGATTTGGTTTTATGTTACACAAATGCCAAACCAGCTTTGTCCATAATCAGGGCTCCTTCTCAAACACTTATTTTCAGCATTATAATTATTTATTAAATAATCCTTTCATGTTGTAGTTCAACAACGAAACGACAACCGAAGGAAAATAATTAACATTAAAAAGTTGAGGAAAACATTGAATGGAGAAGCACTGTAATGTGAACTTTCAAATGCAAATAATCTGCCAACTACCAATCACAAACCCAACTGGCTTCAAGAAATACTCAACTCTCAGCCTCTCAATTTTGACTATTTGGAGAGTGTCAATCAACGCACAGAGTCTAGAGAAAGCTATAGCTCGCTTTAGAAACCTAATGCCAACATCCATGGAACAATGAACACAAACCCCACCACCCAACTCTACAAAATATCAAATCAAGGACTGCTTGCTATATGTCGACATATGAAAACTGGTAAGTTTCATAGGGCCAATACAGCCTAGCATTTGTGTCATTGTTATATTTTTTATATATAGTTTCTTTCTTTTCCTTTTTGACTATTAATTTCCGTAATTTGACAATGCATTTTCCCCTCGAATATTGTTTTTCTTATGACCAATTATGTTTATCTGCAGTAATAGAATCTGGAATGAAAGGAAGATTTGCATCAAGAATCAGGAGTTGAACTGGAAGATGGTTAGCAGGATAAAGATCTGGGCCTAAGAAGAGCAGCATGTTTAATTTTCTGGTTGTTAGCAAACTTGTGGGGCAATCCAATCACATGCTCAATATCACTCTAGTTTCTCTGCAGTCTAAATTCTGCAAATTATCACTGAATTATTTACTTACACATTGCAGCCTTTCATCTGTACCATCCCTCTCTGTTGATTGTACCCATTTCTGTTAAATCTTTACTTGGTTCAGTCTCTTTTGGCAGCACATATATATCCAACTCATCAAAGTGACTGTGAAACACAGCTTGGAATGAATATGATTGGAAACTGTGCTTGCTTTGAATAATTTGGTGCTAAAATATGTTTGCCCGTGAAGGATATTTTGGCATTTTGTATACATAATAAGACACCAATCAGTTTGACCGATACTGCTTGAGGCTTCGGAATTAAAGGGATTTGCAGGGTATGGATAGAAGTGGGCAGCAAAGTAATTCTGCTCCTAGTCCTTGTAAAAATAGAGCATGCACATAACAATTTATGTTGATAATTTTGCCTTATCTTCTCTTCGTGATATTTTTGGGGGACGGGGAGTGGTTTGGAGGTCATTTTCAAGCCAGTGACTTGAATTTTGGATGCTTATGTATATCTTGTTCTAGCGAACGGTTTGAGATGGAATTTAATGTCAATGGGTATCCAAAATCTCATAATAAGAGCCCATGTCTATAGAGAATGAATGACCGTCTAACATTATGGCTATCATATGGTTTATATGCACAAAATCGTCTACTACTACTGTACTTCATTTAATGATTCTATAATGTGACATAATTATGCAAAGTCACGTAATTGAATTTCATAAATCTATTTTATTATAAGGTCAAATAGAAGTATCGCTGAAATTAACCAGATAAAGAATGGCATGTTCGGCCCAAAAATAATACCTGACATGGCGTCGCCCGGACTCGAACCGGAGACCTTCAGTGTGTTAGACTGACGTGATAACCAACTACACCACGACACCTTTTCTGTGATTTTTACACATTTTTATTTATTTATAAATATATTTTATGCCCACTTGAAATCTCTTAAAATAACACTTATAATCACTGCATTACATAAATTAAGATTTTTTAAATGTGACAAAGATTCAAATTCAGACTTTGTTAAGATTTTATAAAAATGAAAGAAGTTTGAACTTAAGTCTTTATATTGAAAATTATAATACTCTATTAATTGTATTAACTTTTATATCAGGATATCCTTATCAAGTAAAATATATGATCACTTTTATATGTAAACCCAAGCTTCTCTCTTATTGAAACCTGATTTTTGAGCCATCCTAATGGAAGTTTAAGTAAACCCAATATATTGACTGGAAATTTTGGTTCTAAAAAGCATGAGTATTTTGAATTTCTATTGAAGTTTCAATTTTGGAGTTAAGAAATTTTCTGAATTTGTTTAAATGACATATGTATCCATAAAATCCTATGGCCTATCCAAATTGCTTTTAATAAAAGATATCAAAAACAAGAATGGTTGAAATGTGCTAAATTACATAGTTTAGAGTGAATTAGCTTTGTATATTAGTAATGAGTAAGGTTATATGTACATATTTTTAATATATAATTAGATACACAAATAATATGTGATGATACGATTGAATATTATTTGATGATATTTTATATATTTGTGTAAAATCACATATATTGCATATATAATTAATATAATAATATTCATGATACGATTGAATATTATTTTATTTTTTATTTAAAATCATATCATATACAGTATATATCATTTATGTATAATTGAAAATTGTATATAATATATAATAATAATAATAGTTAAACGAAAAGACTAATTTGCATATAGTTAAGAGGTTAAAGGACTTATTCCCACCCAATGAATATTGTTTTCTCAAGTTTCCACTATTTAACTTTGAAAAAACCCTTTTACCCACCTATGGATTGTTAAATCTGTTAATTTTAAGGGTAAAATTATCATTTTACCTATAATATTAAAAATAAACTAAAATTTTATTTCATTTTCTCCCATAAACCCTAAAAACTAGCGATTTCCTCTTTAAGTTAAGTTTTAAAAAATAATAGTTTTTTTCCCCCAAGGTTTGGTTTGCATTCTTTGACGGCTTCTCCCTCCCAAGGTTTTTTCTCCATCTAGTGGTCTCTCTCTCCCCATATCCCTTTGGGTAGTTGTCCAAGGTGAAAGACGATGATAGGAAGACGAAGCTCTTGGCTTTGTCTTCCTGGATAAAGATGAGATCTCTCGTCTTTATCTTTTTAGAAGACAATGAGACAACCGACCGATCAAAGGGAGATATAGGAAGAGAGAGACCGTCAAATAGAAAGAAAACTTTAAGAGGGAGAAGCCGTCGAAGAATGCAAACCAAACCCTAGAAGGAAAAATGTTATTTGTTAAAATTTGACTTTGAGAGAAATCATTAGTTTTTAGAGTTTAAGAAGAAAAAATAATAAAATCCTAAGACTAATAGATTAAGTTAAATTTAAGCGCCCGCAGATGGGTAAAAAGTCTTTTTAAAATTAAACAGTAAATACTTGAAAAAACAGTAATATTTGGGTGGGAATAAATCCTCTGCCTAGTGAAGAACTTAAGATGTTACTAGTCAGTCAGTTAACCCAAACTCACTGATGGCCCTCAACATCTTCAACTTCAACGCTTCACTTGCAGTCACTCCCGCCAAAACGCCATTCATCACAACTCTGACCCTAACCACCCCCTTCATTAATCTACACCCTCCTCCATATTCATCGTTTTCTTTCTCTTCTTCAGCCAAGCTCAACTCCACTCCTAGAGCCTCCCCTCCCCAGAAATACAGTTACCCTGACCCAATCCCTGAATTTGCTGACGCTGTAAGTACTTGTATATATATGTTTGTATTGCAATCGACATCTGTATTTATGTATCACAACTTTTATTTTTGTTCAATTTTATTTTAAAAGGAGACTCGCAAGTTTAGGGCTGAGCTTTTAAAGAAGCTGTCTAACGAAACAGAGACATTTGGAAATGACCTTGATACAGTCGTAGATGTTTGTGCTGAGGTAATTCTTACTCTCTCTATTTTTAAATTGTTAATGCTGTTATTCTGATCGAGATAAATCAAGGGCATTTTTTAATTTTGTGAATTGTTTGCGCAATAAGTTTCTTGAATTGTCTTCATTACTTAGTGTTGAGTGGTTGATGATTATCCGTGTGATGACTTGCTTTTGAAATTTATGGTTTTTCTTGTAAAAATTGAATGCTTGCATTGTTTATGGAGTAGAGAAGGCATTGCATATGGTGTTAATTGATTTTTGGCAAAGCTTAAAGGGTCTTAGAAATGTAAGTAAAACTTGAACATCACCTACTTGAGGAAATGTAAGCAAGAAAATAAGATTTCAGCTTAATGTCATATATATATATATATATACAGCTTTACTATGATGGATTTGTAGGAAGTCCTTTAGGAGGCCAAAAAAATGATTTTTTTATACAAGTAATAAATTGGGAAAAACCTTTTAGAAATGCTGATGCCAGTGATATTGGTAAAGGGAATAAACTTGTTGGGTGATAAGGGCAGCCATTTCTATAGCATATGTGCAGTTTCTACTCTATCATGTAAAAGCTCTAAGCCATCTTTTAAACACTGTAACTTTGTATGTAGCCTGCCCTTGTATTAGAGTTGAGGCTTTCAAGTTATTGTTTAGTTCTAAAACCACGAGAAGTTAAGAATTGAGGAACTAATTGGGGCTGTATATTCAAGAAGAGAGAATGTATCAGATTTTTATTATTGTTTATTAATAGTGTCTGCATAGGACTCTGGTTTATTTCTTCTTAAATTCTTTTCTCATTACAAAAACTTTCCTTAAAACTTGTGAAACTAACAATAGCTATGGCCATCTGTTTTTTTAACTTCATACATCGACATGCATCTTTTTTAACATGATGAGAATTATGGTCAGATCCACTTAGACACATGCTTTGCATATACTATGGCTGGACAAAAAGTTGATTATACCTTCCACCAAACAATGCAATGACATGGAACTGTTCTTGAAATAACATTAATGATCTAGACTAAGAGAAATTACCAGAAAATTGTTTTTACAATAATGTGCAGTGGGAGAGCATGCATTTAATTAATACTTGTTCTTTGTTTTTATTGCCTTATATGATTATTTTTTATTGTAAGCAGGAAGAAAAAAACTTTACTAAACAACCTAGAATATTTTGATTTGTCCATATTTGGTTAATGTTTGTCCATCGAGATTATTTGGATGTTGCATGACTATTGGATGATAGTCCTTTTCTCTTAAAATATCTTTAACAAATGATCTGTCTAAGAATACGTTAAGTCTTCCTTATAAATGATGGTAAAAATTTTACACTGATAGAAATATAGTGATGCTACCCTTTTTCATTGGTGTGTGGAAAATCAAACAAAGCCCCAGATCATGATGTATGGCCAATATGAATAGAACACTTTGCATTTGTGGTGGAACTGGTGATGAGTATCCCCTAAACCAAGGGCTTGGGTGACGTGATTCATCATGTGTGTGATTTCATTCTTCTAGTGTTACAGTATTAGTTGCTGGTACAATATGTGTTGCTTAGCATAGGTTTGGACAAGTGGCTGGTTATTGTGTGCCTGATTCTAACATGAGTATGCCAAGAGAAAATTAATATCCCCAACTTATTGATGCAACTGCTAATTAGTCAAACTAGGTGAGCATTAGTTGCTTGCCAATGTATCCCATAAATGATTAAATATTGTCTGATTTGAACTTTTCTTTTCACAATAAATGAACCAGAAAAGAAGTTATATAAACTATGCAGTGGACATTTGATATAACCTTCCATTTGTCTCTGCATTTAATAATGTATAACAAATGTGCAGAACGGAGTGAGTTCTCTGCAGGGGTATATTCCACCTTTCTTATGAATATAGAATATGAATTGTACCTACAGGCTGAACTGAAACATGGAAAGCATGGCACTGAAATCCTAGGCATTGCTGCTATCTGGTTGCTTTCCTTGAAAGAATTGTAGCTTCTCCATTGTTGTTATTTGTTTGATTTGTGTTCAATTAATTGCTATGTGGGTTATCAAATGGTTTGGGACAATGATGTTTGAATACAGATTTGTCTAAATAATCATAATTTGATAGTTGGCGATAATTTATACAATTACAAATTGCAAACTATTACCATTGTCAATCTAGTTTCCATAAGTACGGGAATGATTGGTTAATGGAAGTAGAAAAAGGTTAAGTTCAAACGAATAATTGCTTTAATTATTCAAATATGGGTGATAAATTAGTAAATTTTGTATTTTAACTGTAGTTTCATTTATAGAATGTGCTTGCCTTTCTGAGACAAATGAAGGATTCTGGTTATCATCACTGCTAAACCCTTGCTCATACTAATTTAGAAGCACATTATAGAATTCTGTTATCTTCAGCTACAAAGCTTAATCTAGATCTCAAGCACAAGCATCTTGTTTTATATCACGTGACCCTAATATTTGTTGATTTCCGTATAACTTTTTTCTTTTTCCTGAAGAATAAGACCTTACTCAGTTTCATTCTCTCGGGAACCCTGCATTTGCTTGACTTGAAAACAGTTCAATGATTGACCCACGAAAGAAATATCTGACCTGACAACAAGAAATCACTGTTTTCCAGACACCTTCCATCAAATTTTTTAAACTTTTTGTGCATGTTATTCCCAATGCTGACAACATCTTCATTATGTTATGTGTATGTGATATCTTATGAGAAAAAGCAGAAGATTCCTTTTTTTTATTTATTAATTAAATTTGAGTTTTTCAATTTTTAATGATGATAACTTGTCTACTGTGCTGAAATCAGATATTTAGTATTTTCCTGCACCAGGAGTATGGAGGACCCGGCACATTACTAGTGGAGCCTTTCGCGGACATGTTGATTGCTCTAAGGGAAAGAAAATTACCTGGAGCTCCCTTGGCTGCACGGACATCCCTGCTATGGGCTCAAAACAATATTGATAAGGATTGGGAGATTTGGAATTCAATTTCAAACCCACATATGTGATCTTATCTCACACTCAGTATACATTTATTGAATTTGTACCTTTTGTTGTCTTGTTCTATATCAGAAATCCTGGTCATGCATCAACAACTTACATGAAATATGGGACAGCATTAACAAGAACTAATTTCATCACAACATACTGCTTATAACATTCATTCACTGCTCTTTTTGAAGCTATACAGATGTCTTATTACTCGAATATTTTGTTTGAATCTGGGGCTTTCTGTGGCAAGGATTTAGAAACTTTTGGCCCCCACCTCCATTGTTTAAATGAATTTATATTTTTTGTTTGAGGAAGTTCATGCATGAAGAGCTTCTGCAAATGGAAAATAAGCTGTTCATTAAATTTTTAAAATGCCATCATGCATGTCACAATTTGAAACTTGAAATATGCATCAGCTAGCTCTCAGCCTCTGAGATGCTTTGTAACATTGGCCGCCACGATTTTGATCTCATTGCAGCAGGCGTCAGTGATGCTGTTCTTGGGCGGAGTCTTTCCTGTTTCAGCGCCTGCTTAATGAAAATGGTTTATGGCATTAGTATTGATGGCTGAGAATGCAAAATTTTAAAGAAAATATGAAACTTTTATATAGCTGATATGTTCAGTTTCTGGACTATTATGGATATGATCACTGCCAAATCCTCTGCCTGAAATCTTTGATTAATCTTTTTATTTTGGTCTAATGGTGGTCAAGCTTTATCTGATTTTATGTTGCAGGAATTTAGCAATCCATAACCCGTTGATTTTCTAAGGGGATATGGTTGTAAACTGATAAATAGGAATCACTCTCAGTAAAAGAAGGATTGGAACTGAGCAAATTATATAGAAGAGAAAAGAAGAGAAAGATACCTGGTAGTTGTTATCCATGTGGGTTTTGGGTTCTGTTTCGGAGCCTGAACTCTGCTTCTCCTGAGTTATCTGGAAGTTTTCAACTGATTCCTGTTGCAGCTTCTTTGTCTTTGCATATTTTTTGGCCTTCAAGACATTCATAACCTCTACAGTCCCAAAAGAAAAAGAAAAACACAATCAATTTGAAGTCATATTCTTGTTGAAAGCAAAGAAAAGAGAAGATGATGATGTGTGAATATGAATGAATACCTTGAGAAGTGATAAGTCGATAGGCATGGCCGAGAGAAAGAGTATCAGTAGGCCTAAGAAGCTTAACCCTGGTAAAACGGACAGACTTATGATCTTCTTCAGGTGCAGGAGGCAATGGTATAATCAATGAAACATAATGACCAGGATTCATTCTCATAACCTCAGTAGCAGTAACTGGCCAATACAACCTTTCTATTTTCCCATCTGGGTGCTGTATAACCAAGGCCGCAGCATCAATGGCTTGACAGTTTCCCATCTTCCTTTTATCTTTCTTTCTTTCTTTCTTTCTTTGTATGTAAAATTAGGAGAGGAAGAAGAAGAAGAAGAAGCAGAAGAAGATTGAAATATAGGGAAGAAGAGAAGGAAGGAAAGGAAAGGGAAGGGAAGAGTAAACAGAAGTCTCTTATCTATACAGCAACACCAATCCTCCCCACCACCCTTTAAATTATGGTAATAACACCCGGTCTCTCTTGCTTTCTTCTCAACTAACTATTATGCCACTTCGGCTCTCTCTCTCTCTCTCTCTCTCTCTCTATTCAGCTCATTTCAATTTTGAGTTGACACTTACTCTATGTATTTACTTATCAAATAGACATTTGCTTAATGAATTAAAAATGAGAAAATATGTCCGCAGGGGCGCAAGACAAAACCGTGGAATCAGAGCAGCCAAGAGTTGCACGTGGAGAGAGGCGAAGAGATGCGAAGGTTTGACAGGCCTGGTCGGCACTGTCCGCGGAGTCAACATATATAATGGAAGGAGCCGGATAATTATAGCCGCTCTTTTTATTTATTTATTTTCAATGTTTTAAATTTAATAAAAATAATAAGACAAGGTACATGTATATAATTTTTTTTATATAATTTAAGTATATAGGTTATATATTATCATATAATTAAGTGTTATTTTATTTTTTATTTAAAATTATTTAATCACATAATAATATATTATTAGTATACTTAAACTATATATAAAAAAATATATACACATAATTTTATTAAAAATAATACATCACCCCTTTGGTGTGGGATAGACCTTACAGTTCATATCTTCGAATAGTATCATTTTGAGTTTTGTTTTAAAGACTTTTAACCTTCGAATTTAATTTGTATTAAAATTTTTTAACCCCAACCTAATTAAAATTATATTTGAGTTAACCTAATATAATTTGAATTAACATAAAATTTATTATTGCTTCTACTCTTTTAAGTATTTTTAACATTTTATTTTTTTTACCAAATTATCTGATCTTATTATTAACAAAATATGCAACATAACATTTTTGCCTTTTTTTTTTAAATGGCGTAAAAATTATATACAAAAATATTTTAAAATACTTCAATAATCACCACCAAAAAATAAAATAAAATAAATTAGAATATAACTACATGGAGATATAATTATATGTAATATTTAAAAATTTTAATTGTTGTTAATACTTGTATTTTTAATATTTCTTCAATCTACCTTAATAAATTATACTATAGTAATAATTATCTAAATATTCAAATCAGTTTAGGTCACTTATATGTTAATTTAACTTAAATTAATTTAATTTTGAATCATATTAAATTAATTTAAATCCAATTTCATATAAAAAAAATCAAGACCAACCTAATTTTTTCATATTTAATTGTATGATATTAATGGATTGTGTTGGAAATTGAAACACTAATATGAAAATGGGAGCGAGGGAGAAAGATTCCTTTGGATGAATAGTCGCAATCCCCCCCTGTCATTTTAATTAAAATGACAATTCAATCATTTTTCATATAATTATGACAAATGGCGATCTCTATCATAGCTCGATAATATCAAAGAACAAAACATTGTGGTCACCGAAACTTTACCTTCAAGTCATTTGAAAATCTGTTTTTGTCAAGTTGCAAACAAAAAATTACTACTAACAACAAGAAGCTAAGGATGTTTTTTGTAATTGATTCGAACCCAAATTTTTTTTTTTTTAAGTTTTAATATTCTATCAATTCTGTTAATTTTTGAATTTTTTTGGAAAATGATATTATGTGTGTAAAATAAAGGAACCTTAGTTGCATCCTTGGCAAGTATATGGACTTGTTTTTTTATATTATGAGTAGTATGTTTCACTTCCCTCGGTGGAAATAGAAAGGAAGAATACTAAAACATTATGCAAGCACAACTTTTTGTAAAAGCTTCACAATTCAGTGGACTTCAACTATGCTATTCCTCAAACTTACACTCAAATCTAACTTTTAATTAATTTAATTATCACCAATGATATGCTTAGAAATTATCTCTTTTTTATTTTTATCTTTTTGGGTTTCTTTTCTCATAGTGTGACAAGCGATGTTGAATAAATCATAAGAAACCCATTTATTATTAAAATATATTAATGTCCTTACCTATATGTTCAGTGATTTGTAAAGAAAACAGATTTAGAAGTTTCTGGGAAGCCACCCAATATAATTTTCTAACGCCGTAAGTATATATCAAACATTTGCTCAAGTACAAACAGATAGAAAGTAGAACAAGTATTTTCCAGGGAAAATTTGGAATGAAAATAATAAAATTATTGAAGACGGCTGCCGGCATGAGTCATGGCAAAGTCTGACTGAGATATATGTTAACATGGGGACATGATATCTTTTAACTTACTGTTGTTGTTGGATTAAGAGCAGTGAAGTGATTAAGTTAGTAATCTGTCTGAAGATCTTTGACTACTGTAAACAAAATTTGATTAAAGAAACAGAAACCCAGATGTTGAAAAACGGATCCATGAACCTTATGTGTAAACATCTCATATTAATATTAGTATATGTAAGCCATGTGCCATGTTGGGGATGAATATTTAATAAAAAATGGACTGTTTGTTGTTCAAACATGACTCCTGTGGGGGACTACAGCCACTAATTCTATAATGAAGGGCCCTTAACTTCTTCTGGTTCAAAATTAGGGTTAGGGTTTGAGGCAGGTTTTAGTATATTTATATTGATTTCTTTTATTATGGTTGTTAGGTCTTTGATGTCTCTTTATAAACATTCTGATTTCCAATTGAATTAAAGCTTGTTGGTGTAATGTTGGTGGGGTCTTCTTGTGCTTTTGGTGAATGACATTTTGTTTCTCTTTTTAAAGTTGCTTTCTCCACATTCTTCCCCTCTAATACTATATTACAAACTATCCATTCTTGCTTAGTAATTAAATTATACTGCCTAAAGCAGAAGATTATTGATTTAATGTTTTAGATCTAAGAGACAAGGTAAGATGAAATAAATTTATATGCACCGACTTCACACTAATCCAATCTATTTAACTTCAATAATCATTTCCATACTAAATTCGGTACTGAAATTTGTACAGAGAAGTATGAATCATAGAGATTTATGCAACTTAATTAAGGGAATATTAGAGTATAAGTACATCTTAATCTGTATTAAAAAAATATTAATATTGATCAATTTACATGATTTATGAAAATGAAATAGTACAATAATGTTGACAATTCTTATTATTTCTCAAATACCCCAGAAGGCAGAATGTTTTCTCATTTTTCTTAGATGTTTCCTGGTGAATAATAAATGTGATGGTGGCCTGAAATTTAATTTGAATTTGACAATTCACAAACAACTAAGGTAGAACACCGATACTCGTATAAACACGAATACCACAAGATTTGTAATGGCCGGTGGGAGAATTAGATAAATTTTTTAAAAAATGTGGTTTGTGGGTTTATTAGAGAATGTTTTCATATTAATTTAAATTCACTTTTTATTCTTTTTATTAGTAAGTTTTCTCAAGTCTTGCATTTGTTGGGATGAAATTCAGTTCAATAGTAAACTTTGAGCCCTTGATATCATGTAGTTACATAATTTAAATATTTATTTATTTTCCAATATATAATTAAAATAGAAAATAAATGTTATAAAAATAGAAATAATGGATAAAAAAGGTACTCGATGAATATTTTTTTGGATAATAATATGATGGCAGCATCATCGAACCAAGTGCTTCTTCTTCTTCGTACCCCTCTCCTACATGTCCTTAAAAACAAAAAAAAAAAACTATATGTACACACTTTTTAGTATACAATTGAATATATAATCAAGAATCTCATCCGTATTTATTAGACGGATAAACTTAGGTACAATAACCAAACTTATAACTATTGCACCGTGTAAGTCAAAGTTTCACAAGTGTGACAGAGACTTACCCCCAGATCTTTTCCTTGAAAATTTTAATACTCTATCAGTTTTGTTACCTTTTAGAATAAAACAAAAATGTATTTTATTAAAGCTAGAAATGTATTAATAATTTCTAAAAATAGCTAGGCAGATTAATTAATTATATAAATAAATGTATGATATCATTAAGATGATTGAATGGAAGGTCAAAGATGTGGGCTAGGAGTCTGAATTTCAAAGGCCGTGGATTACATTAATTTCCAAGAGGTGGAGGAGATCAACTTTTTGTTTTCTATCAATTGATTTGTATAGAAGAAATAATGCATTCAACTTAATTATTGTGGACTGATTTATTCTTAACCATATAATAGAGAATTTTATTATTATTGTGCCTTCTTTAACTTGATAATGCAGCATCTCCAATTGCACTCCACCTAGAGCTCAACTAGTGGAAAGAATTTTTTAACTCAAATAGAATCCATCTTTACCAAAGATGACTGAGATTTCTCTTACATATTGGAATATCATAAGCTGTGTGGCAAAGTAGTGTATATGATAACATTAAGAATCTACTTTATAAAATTTCTTTATGCTATTGAATTGAATAGATTGAACGTTTTAAAGCATAAAAAAAATGTCTCAACTCCTTTTTAAAGGGGTATATTGATTTGATCGATGATGGATTATAATGTAAAGTGAGCAAAGTTTGAATTGATAATGAAAGTTTGGAAAACCATAATGGGTCAACGAATGGGTGATGAGCTCGAAAAATACTGCAATGGAGTATCTAACTCAAGCACTTGGAATGTGTATTTGATAATAGTTAGGTGAAGGATCTATCCACCGCTTCATCCTTGAACTAGAAGACTCCTCAAATCTTTTTCAATAAGCCCACCAAATAAAAAAAGTGTAAATTAGTTTTATATTATAATATTTGTTAAATGATAAAACTCCTTCTTATCCAAATTTATATGAATGAAACTCAAAAAACGATTACTAAACAACAAACTACAAAGATAGTGACCAGACATATAATCTTTACTTGCTTCCAAGCCAAAATATAGATAAAATCTTTATCACCCCAAAACAACAAGATGAACTTCATTTAATAGATGAACACTTTATTATCAACTATATTACTTTCTTATCCTATCTTGTGTCCATATGGGAAAGCAATATCTACGAGATTATTTTTTATCATATCTTATCTTGTATTAGTTGTGATATCAGTTGAAAATACTATAATGACTAAAATAACCCTAAGGGGTGAACAAGATTTAAAAAAGTTTAAAACAAGAGTTATAAAAAAAAACCAATAGTAATAATAAGTATAAAAATAAGAGAGAAGGAAAAAAAAAAAACTAGTGATTAGAAGTTTTTTAAGCCAAACAATAGTTGATAAAACACTCTCTATACTAGTTGATCTAGAATTACGCCCAACAACAATAATTGGTTCGAGATTTCTCACACAAACAATAGTTGATACATGTTTTCACCCACAATTGATTTGAATAAAAAATTATGTGTATAATGCCTTTGCAAAGGCTGATTACAATAATTTATGGCAATAATTCTCTCAAAAATATGAATAAAGTACTTAGAAAAATAATATATGAGGATTTTCTTAAAGAGCAAAGATGATAGCTTCAATGTATATTTTCTCCAACTTATTCCAACTCAAACTCACTTGTTTATGGAGACTCATGGGTTAGGAATACTGAAATATCCATTGGAAAAAATTAAGTCGTTGTTGTCATCTGAAAAAGATATTTTTCTCTTGAAATGGTCACATGCACAGGAATTCATCTCATGTGTATGGTCATGCTTGACCATAAAATCCTCTTTCAGTCAACATCGCCAACAACTGACTTTTCACCAATTGAGTGCAGAATTGTGCATTGCTTCTTATATGGAATTTCATAAAAGTCTAGTAGCTTGTGTGCCTTGCATGTACATGAGTATATACACTTGAAATTTGACTTATGTACGAGTGTGCATTCCTCCTATACAATTGTCTATTGGACTATTGACTTATTTCAACTTTGACTTGAGCATGATATATGACTTCCCCATGAATGATACCTTCTGGTTGTGACCTCTTCATTAAAGCATGCACGGTTGTGCATAAACTTTATGCATAGGCATGCATTTAAATGTTGACTTCGCAAGAGTTGCCTTGAATAGAAGATGCACATGATGTCTTTGCACGGAAGGGCTTGCTTGTGACTCTTTCATAGAGGCATGCATGGGTGTGCATGAATTGCCTGCACAGTTGTGCATGAGTCTTGAACAATTCACATGTTGATCCAACTAAGACACGAAGGGACGCTTGTGCTTAGAAAAGTTTACTCATGACTAGTTTAATTTATATATACCATGTGCGAGCGGGAGTCTATAATGCATGATTGAGCCTAAAATTCTAGTAGGATCCACATATGGTCCCGTACCATTACATGCACAATCCAAATAACAACTATGCACAGATATGCATTAGTTTGTCTTTTACATTTTTCAAGTTTAGTTGGTCATGCTTTAGACAATTAGTGTATTTAACATTGTTTTGTATCATCAAAACACTTTAAGTCCAACATATAGGGCTGCCAAGGTCGATGAAGGGTTTTATAGAAGTCCCTAATTGGGTAGCTAATGTATCAATCCCACAACGTCTAGGCTTGCCATAATGCATGATGTAAGCTTACAGTCTAGGTTTATGCATTTTGCCAGTGAGATACACTTTCAGGCTGCAAAAAGGATTATTGGATATAGCTGAGGCACAATCAACTGTGGTATTTAACTTTCCCGCCATCAAAATTTTAAGTTCCATGGATTTTCTGACAATGATTGAGCAGCTTCAGTTGATACTATGAAGAGTACAATTGGATTATGTTTTAATTTGGGTTCAGGAACGTTTTCTTGATGCTCAAAGAAGCAAGAATTAGTGGCACAAAGTATTGTAAAAGCCAAGTATGTGGCTGCTACAACAGATGTTAATCAGGCTTTATATTTTAGGAAGGTGTTAGCATATTTGCATATGGAGCAGAAAGAAAGCACACAAGTGTTTGTGGATAACCAAACTGTCATATCTATATCTAATAATCCAGTGTTTCTTGGTTGAACTAAACGTTTCAAAATCAAATTTTATTTTTTTGAGGGATGTGCAGAAAGAAGAAGTACAATTGCTTCACTGCAAGACAAAAGATCAAGTTTCTAATGTTTTGACTAAGGCACTACCTAAAGCAAAAGTTGAATTTCTGAGAGTTATCCAAGGAGAGTTGTTCATTAATAAAGTAAATTGAGTAAGTTATTCATTAAATAATGATAATTTTATTGTTACATTTGAGATTAAGAAGGTGAAGCAAAAAATTAACAAAACTGATGAAATATTAAAACTTTTGAAGAGAAGATATAGGTTTGAACCTCTATCACGTTTATAAAATCTTAATTTATCTGGTACACTGATTGTGAGTTCTATCACTATGTATTGGATTTACCTGTCTAATTAATACGGGGGGTTTTAGTTAAAAATGAAAAAAAGAGAGATTAAGAACATTTGGAATGTCTAAAAACTTGTCCTATGTACACCTTTTATCAGTGAAATAATCTTTTAAGCTTTGTTGTTAATTATTTAAATTCCTTCAAATTGTATGCAAATTTATTGGATTATATAATTACTTGAAGCAATAATTATAGTTACTGTAATACAACAACCCTTTAAATCTGAATTTCAAGTGTTAACACCTTCGACATTATTGATTGTGATTTGTGACTTATGAAAAACAAAAAGAAAAAAGGAGAAGACATCAATAATTGTGATTGGTTTTTGAAGGTTTAAGGTTTCTGAGTCCACTGAGAAATTTTGCATTTTTTTAATCTGCCGATCACAATTTGTCTTCTTGAATTATTTTAACTTTGATTGTATCTGAATTATATAAATTTTCTGAACCATAAATTTCAGTGACAATTGCAGGCAAATGATAAGAAGAAATTGAACTTTATGAGGGATGATTATTATTGTTGTCTCATGCATTGCATGTGGGATTATAAGATCAAATTATATTGATGAATTATTGGTAGGCAAGCGCCATATGATTAT
This sequence comes from Mangifera indica, assembly GCF_011075055.1. Classification (NCBI taxonomy): domain Eukaryota; kingdom Viridiplantae; phylum Streptophyta; class Magnoliopsida; order Sapindales; family Anacardiaceae; genus Mangifera; species Mangifera indica. Next base: position 10,187,830 of record NC_058141.1, on the reverse strand, counting down.
GAATTCAATAAATCAGAAACTGACACCACCATTTGTGGTGGTCACCTTGTCACCTTTCTATGCTCAGATCTCCATTATCATGCATGGCCTTGCCTCAATTTCTCTGGACAAATAAAGATGTGATCTACTTTGGCTTCATTATGTGTCACTCGTAAAGTGAATTTACATTCAAATTGCTTTTATTTTTGGCTAAATTAGAAGGGTCCTCTAATCCATATTTAGCTGCGTAATGGCTCAATTATCTGTCTCTCCAGGGTGTTCAATGATTGTTGCCATTGCTGTAATCTGTCCAATTCAAGGACAACTCCTGCTTCCACATATTCATGCTGTAGAAATCGGTGTTAGGCTTTTGGTTTTCCAGGACCACTAAGTTTCAGCCTGGTTTCATTTACTGATATTCAGATCCTGATTGTAGACAAGTATTAGAAAAACTGGTGTGAGGGGATGAACTTAACACAAAATGGAATCAGCATATGTTGTGTTAAAGATGTCTAAGAAGAGGACTGATTAACAATAATGATGCTCAGGCGCAGCAGCAATATGATGGTGATGGCAGTAGCAAGGGCCTAAAGGGTTGGCTGGCTGCTGTCTCAAATCAATTAGGCTTCCTCTCACAAGAGCCACAAAAGAATTTCAGTCTGGGCCTCCCTCATATCTGGGTGTTCTACGGAGTTTTAACTCCCCAGATTAGGCTCAGTCGCTTAAAAAGTTGGCGAGGAAAACTGCATATTCTCTAATGGAAACCTAACTGTTTTTGTCTATAATGGCAGTTGATTTATCAATTAAGAAAATTTAATAGATTCTTATACTAACAGTTTTATAAATTCAAAGATTAATCCAGTCCTGTATAACATTTAAGTAAGAGCATTTCCTCGGAGAAATTTGTGTATCTAACAATTTGATTCTAATACAATACCAAATTATTACAAGGAAATCAGAGGTGGTCCAGTTCTGGTCCTTTTCTCGGCAGAAGCTAAGCTTTCTTTTCTCTTAAAGATATTCCCGGTAGCACCAGTAAAATATTTCTGCTTTATCAATGTGGTTATAAATCAATTGTTTATGACTTGTTCTATTCTTAATCAAATCTTACTTTATTTGGGGATAAAGATGTCTGCTTTGTATCGACGCATTTGAAAATAATCACAATGAACATGACCAAGCATTAATCAAAAGAATAAGTTGTATGGAAGCATATGCGCGCAAAAAAAAACGTAATGTTAAACTGCCTTGATGCTACATTCATTAATGCTTAAATAATCTTAGCTACAAGTTAAACGATAGAATAGAAGTATTCATTTATACCAGTCAACTGTTTTGAGGCTAACAACAGTACCAAAAGATATGCGATAGTAACTCTTTGGGAAAATGATGATGCATTGCAGACAACTTTTGACCTACATGTCCAAAATCACACCGATGGGAAGAACTTGTTGAGCTTGAAAGGCAGAGAATAGAATTCCTCACTTCTTGTATCAGTCTTGAATGACCGGAACCTATCCCACCAATGCATGCCGCGATCCTTTCTAGTTGCATTGTCTTTCCCACGCAGTGTAACGTCAAGAAACATTGCCAAAAAGCCAGCAACAAATGGTTCGGATGAAAAAGGGACGTTGATCATGTCATTGAACTGCAAAAGAGGGAGAAAAATATGAAGAGGGATGGACAAAAAGTCTAGCTTTTTTTATAGTAGAAAAGAATGAAATCGGTTACCCATCTTGCTCCGGTATGGACTGGACCATAACCATTGAGTGCAGTGTACTCATTGAAGTAATGTGGTATTGATAAGCCCATAAAAAAGGAGAAACCTAAAATAAACTTGTCCTGAAGCTGTTCAAATTGCAGAACTGGAGGAAACTGAGACCTGCTGAACCTGTCCACAAGTAATTAAAGAATATTGTGAAAGTTACTTTAGCTTAGAAGGATTTGCAAAATTAAAGATATTTGGAAAAATGATTCAACATACCCACGTAAGCGAACAACAGGCAATAGAGACCTGCAACAATTGGAGCAGGAATTGAAGCAAAAACAGCTCCAAATTTTCCTGGCCAGCAATGTGTGTTAGGCACATATACATCGATGAAACGGAATAAACAGCATAAATTACTAACCAAGAATGGAGAAGAAGATCATAAATCCTGCCGATATCTGAACAACCCTTCGACTGCCAACACATGTCAATGCCAACAGACCAGCATTCTCACTGCAGAAAAACCAAGAAAGGTAATCAGGCCATTCAAGATGATATAAAAAAATAAAAATTGCCAAGAGATGGATAAGTTCATATGATTTCACAATAAGTGATGATTTCACAGAGTCTTACACAGATACTGATGCTCCATTCCCAGTTCCAAATATCCCAGAGAAGAGAATGCCGACTCCCTGAAGTCCGACATATTAAGAATGAATGAAACAATTAGAGGGAGAGACGCTATCTACAGCTAGCAGGAAGTGAACAGACAGTCACAGTTAAGAGAAGTTCAAGTAATTTTGGCATGGAAATCTGTTGAAATACTAGAGGCCAGCTTTAACACTTTACAGAGATGATTCTAGCTATTTGCCAGTTTCGGGTGAAATTGTCTATATATATCATGTGATTTCAACACCAAGATGCCTGCAAAAGGACTAGGTAATCTATTTTAAACCTATTTACCTGCCAACCAACACCACGGCTAAGAATAGAAGGGGGCAGCGGAGTGGCACTTGCATACCTCGATGCAGCATAGAAGGCACCAGTGGACTGATCACAAAAAGCGCCAAAGTGTTTCAGTTGCAAAAGATCACTAATAAAAAAAATTCCAGTCTTCAAGCACATTATTATGCACTAAATTTGAAGGTTATGAGACATTTTTCTAATAGCTATCAAAGGAGATAAGGAGACTTTATAGAACTATTATATTTCTTTATCAAGGTAATCTAGTGTAGTGCCAACCGAAATTTATAGTATTCAGAAAAAAAGTACAAAAGTGCTGCTTCACAAGGTTTACAATTTAATATACATACCAGGAGTCCAGATTCTACCTCATAACCACCATACTCAGAATCCAAGAGATAGTAAATTACTATTTACAGTATGAGTAGATTCAAATAAATGCACCTCAAAGTCATAAGCAGACAGTTAACAAACCTCAACAAGAGCAACAAATGAAGTGGCCATCATTGCAAAAGACTCTCCAGCATCAAAAGTGGGGGCTCCCCATTGAAAAGGATATGGAATTCTTATCCTGCACACCCGATTTTCAACAATAAAAATAAGCACTATAAAATGATTGGATTGTATTTCTAATATGCAATGGAACGCCAAAAACAAAGTATCAATGGTCAGAGCTCCTCATTGAAAAGGATAAGAAGTATATAATGACTGGCTTGTGTTTCTAATATGCAATTGAACACACAAAAACAAATTATCCAGTCACACGAGTAAAGTTGATACTTGGAATACTGAAATGATTAATACCGATTCAAGCGGTTAAAAATATATAATTGTTACTCAAATGCCAATCTGCTATTAGAAATACAACTTATATTCAATTAGGAAGGGAAATAATAGGAGCCTTACCATGGAGCAGCACCTACAATTCCAGCACGATCTGTTCTGCAACTTAGTTGTGTTTTAGGCCCACTGTTCTTATATGCACCACCAACAGTGAGCAGGTGGGCATAAACCCACACAATGGCAACAGAAAATATAACGGCAAAGCGATCAAACACATGGCTTTTTCCATGTACCATATGAGGTATATACTGCAAGTTGGAGGTAAAAATCAACATTATATTGACTATGTAATCAGGTTGTAACAAAAATCAAACTTATGTAATACAAATCAATCGTCACCTGTGAAAAAATTACAAGAATGATGATCTGTGGCAAACCAATCTCCACACATTTTGCAACCTACAAATGAAGAGCCATCGTCAATAAAATATAGTAACAGAAGATAAAATTACAATGCGAGCAAAGGCAGGGAGTTGGATCAATTTAATAAAATCTCTTTGTCCTTAAAGGAAGATATTGATGCATACCACAGGAAAACCAAATTCATAGAGCCCAAAGCCAGACAAAGCAACCAAAGAAACAGCAGCCAGAGGACTTAAGAACCTGGACAGGTATAACAGCACATATAAGGTCATTAAGATAAGTTCAACTCTCTAAGATGGCTTAAAATTCATATTACCATGAATGAAATTCCCATCCCTGAATTATGATTGGTTTTCAGACTAAACTTGATAATGATTGCATAAATCAATGAATTCAATATAACAGGAAGAATTGCTACCACCTGGTTTGAAATTTGAACCAGAGAACCATAGCATAAAAAGAAATTAGATCCACAGAAAATAGGTGCTAACTAAATGTTGTTCATTTGACATCATAAACAAAACAATCATGTTGGTAAAGGAAAAAAAGCTCAATGCAACTAAAAACAAATCAGAAATTCAGATCAAATAGCAAGATTTCAAGAACATACCTTGCAACATTACGCCAAAGGCCACTAAAACCAATAACAATTTGCAGAGTTGAGGCAACAATAAGGGCACCCTGAATTCCTCTCATTATCTTCTCGAATTTCTGCACACACATGAAAGCAGACAAATCAGAATTACAATGAGATAAAATCTAAATGGCAAGGCAGTTACAAAAACGATAGAACTGTAGTGAAGCCACCTCCTGAGGATTCACAATATCACTATATCTACTAGCCAAGATGATTGAAATGGTCGTTGGCACATATGTATAAGAGGCTCCAATCACTGCTGGTAAACGAGTACCAAAAAATGTCTGAAACAATGTGTTTAATCCAGCCACAAACAGCAGTGTTTGGATCATTTTCGCCTTCTCCTCCTAACAGAAAGAACATAATTGTGATTCGACAAACATGAACAACAAAAATGAGGTATTAATCTTAATCATAAAATTATTGAGAAAGCTCACATTTCCTCCTCCCATCTGGGGAACCAGATAAGTGGGTATGAGCACAGTTGTGCCTAGCATCACCAGGTAATGTTGAAAACCAAGTAAGATTGCCTCCGCTGCAACAACAAACAACCCCGCGATATGCATTTAACAAGAAACAAATGTTGCTCGAACTTTCGTAACTTTGACGCATTAGATAGTAAATAATATGGGCACCCACGAAACTTACAAGGACTAGAATAGAGGTACATTCAAGCAAAACAAAATGTTTTTCAGCGTAAAAAGATTTACAGAGTAAATGGGTTTCGTACAAATTACGGGTGACTATCATGAAAACTAGAATAAAATAAAACAGTAAATATATAAGAAGGGAAAAGCAGGAAAATTTATAAAAGCCAACCCCGGACAAAAGTTGATGAACAGAGAATCAATATCGGAAGTAAAGAACAGTGAAATGCACCACAATACAAAACCAGTAACGTCAAACAAAGAAGAATTATGTTGCAACAAAATAAAATCATAAACGGAACATTAAGAAACATAAATAAAAGAATAATAAGAAAGCTTACGCCATGGTGGAGGACTAGTTATGCAATAAGCAATACTTGGCAGCTGATCCTTAACTGGGTGTGGCTGCAGCTCCTCTTGTTTTGGCAGCGGGCCTTGTCCTCCTCCTCCACTTCCAGCCATGTTTTTCTTCTTTTCTCTCTTGAAGGAAATTTTTTTAACAAGTTGTTATATTTTTTACATACAAGAGTCAAATCTCCAGGGAAAAATAAAACAAACAAATTTCTCACCACCCAATGACACAAAAACTTAACTTTAGAGCTCAAAACGTCACTTAAACCCCGATGTATCAATTCCCAAAAAACTACACCACTAGACTAGCTAGACTAAATCTGGCTCAAATGTATTTCTGCTGAAAGTAAAGATATTGCAAAGAACTGGACTGGAAGATAAAAGGAACCTGTCAAAGAAAACAATAAAAGCTAGAATAGGCAAAATCAAGAGATAAGAACCATAATAATAAACTGCTCTATTCTTCTCATGAAAGTTTTCCTCACTCAAAAGATAATGAAATGTAGTGGCCTAATGGGATCCCTCTTGGAAGGCAAGAAACAATAAAGAGTCAGTTTGGCGAGGGAAAAAGCAAAAGAAGAGAACACTAAAGCTAGAAAGAAACCAGATTCTTCTCTGCTGCCCAAGAGGAATCTCCTTTGAGCTTTAACTTCAATTCCTTTACACTTTTTTTACTATTTATATAAGTGAGTCTAAGCTCTTTTAATCTCTTTCTTCAATCACGTAAAGATAAAGCTTGCCTGAAAGAATCTCCACCGTCAACTTTACCTATCTTTAACAAGTTAATTGCAGTTAATTATTTTTATTTTCAAAGCTACTTAAATTTCTGCGAAAATAAAACATTAAAATACTGTGTATACTCCCATGAAGGTGACAAACTTCAGAGGCAGGAGAAAGGAAAGTTAGCCCACCTCATAACTTTTCTCACTGTCGGGCTAATAAATGGAGCTACAGTTACATTTGAAGCTTTTACTGTGAATTAAAGTTTAAACACTCAAAAACTGCATCGTAGTTATGACTTGCGCGAATGTAGAGGAAAATTGAGGAGCTTTGTTTTCATTTTGTTGCGTGGTTTCTTGGGACTGATTGGCCCTTTTCTTCTCGTATAGTCAAACTTATGACACATTCCCACCTGTGTTTGTGTCCTTTGCTTCAGGGATTTTATGACAACTGCTACATAGCTGTGTGTTTGGAGTAGGTGCAGCAAATCTCTACATCACATTGGGCAATTTTTGGAGTGCTTAATTCCTGACTGGGGTGAAAAAGTGGTGTGATGTCAAGGGTTAGCGTTCGGTTTAAAATTTATTTTTGACATATTAAAATTATATTTCTAATTGATTTAGTGTTGTGATTATCAAACCGGTAATTAGATTTAAAATTTTTCTTATTTAATAAGGTTGATTCGATTTAAAAAGGCTAATATAATTCAAATGAAATTTTTTATTACAAAAAAAAAATTAGAGTATCTTTAAACTCAAATATCTTTTATGGATTATGCTATGTTACTTGTTGTCTTGACATTGGGCATTAAAGATGACAATAGAAAAGAAATCTTAATCCCTGTTCCAATCTCCTATAAGTTCAGACAAAATTTCTCTCTTCTCTCTGTACGGAGAAAAATCTCCTCTTCATCTTCTCCCTGTCATTGTAGGAAAAAATTCTTTCCATATACCTGTAAGAAAAATTCTTCTTTTCATACCCTTTAAATACAATATAAATATATTAAATAACAAAATTAAATAAAATTAAAATCAATCAACTATTTCAAATATCACAAATATTATATATTAATCGTCTTAATATATACAATAAAAACCAAAATAAATTTAAAAAACATAAATAATTTAAAATTATAAAGATAAGTTAATATTTTAAATAAATATATTAATATAAAGGGACAGAGACAAGGACCAGATGGGCGGAGAAGGGTCACATTATCTCAATCCCTAATTATGAGGATTTTTTATCTTTGTCCTTATTCTCGTTCTTTTCCTTATTTTTATTAGAGAATCTTCTCTCCGTTAGAGTCAGAAAAAGTCAAAACCTCTAAATTCGAGCTAAAATTGTTATCTTTACTAGGCATATTCTCTTTGCTACTTGTTCACTTTCATTTGAGTTTGAGTCTTTGCTATTAGTATCTTTTAAGTTATTCAGAAGTTTGTTAATTATCTTCTTTTATCTTTCTCTCGATCAAAAAACTGTAGCCCGGCTGGGCCTTACCTAATCTAGAAGATTATTGCCTGAGAAATTTCATTATTTTTCACCTTTTTAGAGTTCAACAATCAGCAAGTAAATTTTCTTTAAAAAAGCATGATAAAGTTTTCACTCACACCCCCATGAAAAGCATTGAAATGGCATTTCCTAGTGAAAGATGGTTGATAAATGATAATGATGTCCTATCTTCAGACTTGGTTATGTGAGTGATTTTATATAATTTTACCAAGCAGAATAGCAATCTTTTGATGTGAAATGGGAGGTTGCTTTCGAATGGATTGAGTTATGTTGTTTTGATTGGCATGGACTTCATGGCTGACAAGTGACAAGTACTTCACCTCGACTTCCATTCATTGCTTGCTGTGGGTAATGGCCCTACCCCTCAGACTCTTTATTTCCTGCTCTGTGACGCAGAGGCCCCCACTTCCTAAAGATTGATGAATAAATGAAGCCTTCAGCACCAAGAAAGGATTTTGAATAGAAGTGTTGTCTGGGGCATTTACAATGCCATGAAAATCAATTGCAAAGCCAGATTTACAACCTTCTTTTAACACTAATTCAATTCAATGTACGACAACGATTTAATTTTCAAGGTCATTTTTCATCATGTAGCCATCATTTATAATATTATCATTCTTGAGTAATTTAGTCACGCCATAGGCGCATATATGAGAGAAACAATAGTGTTTCATCATATTCGTAGATACCATCGTGAGATCGTTTCATATATCCATGATATAGTTTGCATTAGGATTATTTTCTTAGAGCACATATATGAGGTATTGCCATAGTATCGGGGCATTTAGCAATTGCCTAGTTAGTTTTCCTTTATTTGGGCATGCATGCTCTTATTTTTATATTATGATTATTTTTGTTTTATAAAATCTTTTAATTTCTTAAAAAAAAGAGAGCAATTTAGTCAAATTTTCAATTAGATGGCCGAAGTTTTTATAGTGAAATTTTGTAATTTTTTTTAATAGTATTATATGGATAAATAACAATATATCACCATATGATTAAATAATTGAAAATTAAAGATAAAATAATATCAAATCACATAATAATATATCATTATTTGTACATAATATATATATATATATATTCATCCACCACTATCCTCCAACAAACCTCATACCAGTCAAGTCAAGCAAGGCACCTCAAACTAGTTCCACAATTGATTCTAGAACCCTAGAATTATGCAGAGTAAGTATGCTTTTTGGCTTGTCTTCTCCATCTTTTTTGCCATAGACATCACAAATTCCATTTTTTAAACATAATCTCAATGCTGACATTTAACTTGTAAGTATTAAATCATTTCCTACAGTGACAAAATCACAACCAAACTCCATGTTCTTTCTTTCTTTTTTGAAAATTTCAATTGGGAGAGAGCGTTTGTGAGAAATGAAAGACCAAAAAAGTATTTATGAGGTAATACTCATTGAAAGGATATTGTTGGATCAACAAGATGCAGTGATCAATGTTATTGTTTATTTTATGTTCCAATATTTAGTCAATTTGTTAAAGGGTTAGTTTAAGTTGTAAAGGAAATAAATCCCTAAGTGTAAAAATATGGGTTCAAAATTCAATAACGTAACATAACTGATGTAATAGTTATGAGTTTAATCATTAGACCTAAAAGTAAACTTGTTTAGTATAATTAATTCAACCTTAAAGTCACAATCTAACTCAAATACAGTTTCTTGTTATAAAAAAGATACGGCCAGTGTTATTAATATCCCGAAATACCAGGCATCAAACAATATTACTTCCTTTTTTCTATTATCTAATCCTGTATTTTATCTTTAATTCTTTTCTAAAAAGTCAATTCTGAATTTCCAAAAAGTCGAACAGTCAAGCCAACTCTCCCGTTTCTCACTATACCGCAACAGAAAACTCTAATCTGTACAGACACCATTTCCGCAGTCTCATTTAATAAGCCTGGGCTTGAAAAATGGTGGGCTATCAAATACTTAACAAGAAGCTTGAGCTTGAAAATGGTTAACAAACAAAAACCAATCTCAAAAAGAGCAGAATTCTGAATCCAGCATACATGACAAGTTTCTCATTTCAACTAACAACCTGCCAGCTTAATTTTACAAGATAAAAACACTATTTTTCAAGTAGCACTCAAAACATCACTGGTAAAAATGTCAGGGACAAGAATCAAATAGAAATACCAGACAAGAAAACTGAGATGGTATAGGTAGACATTTTAGGTGGAGCAATATTATGCGTAACTATTTTAGATACACAAATATGTACACATTTATACGTCTCATCATATGATTGAGTGTTGTTTTATCTTTAATTCAAAATCATTCAATCACAAAATGACACATATAAATGTGTACACATTTGTATACCCAAAATAAATACATATAGTTTTATTATTTTAGCTGAAGGTACCAATGCAAAGTGACTCGTGCCTGTAACTAGAATTAAGCAAGGGCACAAAGATAGTCTGATCAATGTACAAGAATCACTCATATTCTAACAGATTTATCGCCAACCCTCTGCATGTCTGCGGATGGGTTGAGCATAGATATTCAATGTCATCAAGGAGAGTAACAATTCCATACCAGACTTCTATAGACTTAATGACAGTATGACAGAAAAATCAGGCTATTAGGCTAACAAGGAATTGAACTTAATGATCCCTTAAAGTTGAACACAGGCAATTTAAAAATGGTAGGTGCAAATGAAACACAGGTGTCTAATCTTCTTCATGATTGATTTTATTTCACAGAATAAATATGCAAGGTAAAAAGGTCATTAGATAACTAATGTAGTTGATTTGGTAATTCACTAAAGGGGTAGTTATGATAACCGCATAACAAGTAGCAATGGGCAGACTTATTGACATGGAATATCTACAAGCAGCAATAGGCATTTTATCCAATTGTCAATAAGTCAAGGCAACTGACCTCCAATTTGCTCTCACCGCAACCACGTGAGAGGTTGTTAGAGTAGATGTTCTAAAGCTAATCGTTTTGGCTATATAAATTGTATCATATCATATTTATTCATTAATAAAATGACACTTTCTCTGTTCTGTATAATTTATACATATGTTAAAATAAATGCCCCTAAATAGTATAACCATAATGAGTAGATCAAGCATGTCTCGAGTATGAGGACTATATGAGTGCATTAGGTGGACATCATGGTTATCAGTATCATACGATACACAATACGTATTTTATAATAAAAAACGATATAGATGAAAACAATACATATCCTAAGGTGTATTGAGTTGATACGATACAGTGAACGTATTGTACGATATGATACATATTACAGACACAAATTAATATATCTTCTTAGAGAAAATGAAGATGTACTAGGGGTGTATATGAGAAATTCTAAATTTTCAAAAATATTTGTAATATTTTTTCAAAATAATGAAGTGCCAATTAGAAATACTTATTATTTTATTATATTAATTTTTTTAAATGTGTATCCTATGATATGATTCGATACCCAATATAAAAATTTTGATTTTCGATACACGATACATGACTAGGTTCGAATACAATGATGGGTATTATAAAAAGGCTTATAGCCCAATAATAGTATTATTCTAACCAAAGGTATAGATAATGAAACTATTATTGTGTTGCATGCCCTACTAAGAGATAGTGATAAATTTCATATATCAATGATGATTGTTGATATCCTGGAACAACACGTGTGCTTGTTATATGCAAGTTCACAAAACTAATCCACCAAAAGATTTCATATAAGGTGCAACTTTAATGTCTATGAAACAAATCATTTAACAGATAATGTTACGTGCAATCTTTAAACTTGCGATCACCAAAGGTCTTGTGCACCAATCGATGTAATTTGATGCTACTTAACATAATCTTTAGTCTAGGGCTATCAGAAGTATAGTTATTAACTATATTGAGAAGTGTACTAAGATTATGTGCAAATTGACATAGGATTTATCACCTTCGAGTACAAAAGAAAATATCTTAACATATTATTTGATTGATAACAATTACCACTTAAATCTATAGTCATAATGACATGGAGTCAACGTTCAATTCAATTCTCTCTGGCCATTCCAGAATTCAAATAATTGTATTTGAATTAATGTTTAAGGTAGACATTACTTTAATACCTTAATACCTCAGCCTTACTGAGATATCAGATAATGAAAAGATCTTATTAGATGATAACTACACCGTTTATAGGTTTACTTCTTCCATTGACTCCCCATCATATGGGTGATCATGATGTCTGTTGGATGCCAATTTTGGTTTATGAATAAAAGATTGACTAATTGTAGATTAATCACAATTATATTCACAACCAGTATGACTCTAAATCGATGATCACACACAATAAGAGTTGATTGTCAAGATTTAGAAGTTTAGGGTTCAAATAAAATGGATCACGTTGGGCTTGCTATAGATGGTGATTCTGATCTTTATAAGATTGTGAGGCTTTAAGTGAAATAAATACTTGCTTAAGGAAGAAATTGAGTTAGCCCATTCCAAAAAGGTCTGGGTGGACATTGTGGGAGTAAACTAGGGTTTGACGTAGGTGAGATAGGATTCAGGAACAACCTTTCCCTAATATTAATATTATTATTATTATTTACCCATGATTTTCACCCTGGACATCATAATGATTTTATGCAGAATAACTTACATACAACCATCCCTTGCTCTCCCCTTCTAAATCCAATTTTGATCAAGCTAGCACTTGATCAGAGTTCTTGTGGTTTCACAATTACTCATGATTAATTCTTGGTGCTCCGTGTGGACTATTAGGAGCAGTTCTATGCTTGAATGGGTAAGAGGAAGATATCCAAAAATCATCCAACATGAAGGAGCCCCCTAACATAGGTATCGTGTTCAAACCAATTTGTTTAAATTATATATACATTCACTCTCTTTACCCAGTCTTGGCGTGGCTACTGAGATATGTTTATGTTATTTTTCTGCTACTTATCTTGTATTTTCAATCGCATATAACTCGACAGAGGTGTCAAAGAATAGCTAGAAATTTAATTATGGATCAAAACCGAAAATGTTCATAAAAGTAAGCTTTAGATCATCTTGGCATATGATAATAATTTTCTTCCTAGATACGATGGAACCTAAGGTCAAGTACAAGTAACATACCCATCTTAAGTTATCAATTACGCACTTCTCCTATAACTCACAACATGAAATGGTGAAATCATCACTGACCGGAAACTCTAGCTTGCAACCTTTTTCTCTCAAATTCAAGCTGAAAGTGAAAAATAAATATATGAATAAGTTTTCCAAATCAAACTTCTAACTAAAACGAACCTTTTTTTCCCAATAATAGTCTTACCACTTTCTTCACCCGGTCATTGGCAGCAGCAGTTCCTCCACAAACAGATTCAGGTAGATATGGACTGCTAACACGCACTTCATCCATCACAACTATGACAGTCTTGTCCCAGCGCACTGGAAGCCTGTTTATATAATAAAATTGACACCAATTGTAGGAAACTAGTTAATTATTAGTGTTCTATCCTCAGATGAAACAGAAAAATTGCAATCAAGGACAAGAGCAAACTATTGTAATAAACATCAATCTCTAACAACTTTAACACATAAACATTCTCATGCACACAGTTAGAGTAAACCTGAATTTTAAAGATAAAATTTTAAAAATGAACAAAACTGAACACTGCTTATCTAACTTAGTCAATGTGTGTTTGGAAAAAGGAAGAAGTAAAAGGACTTATGAACAGGAAGGAAAAGAAGGAAAAAGAGCTAATTCACTTGATAGGATAAAAAAGGAGAAAAAGGCAAGGTGGCACAATTGCTTTCCCTATTTTTCTTATAAAACAGTGGACTTGAAAAATAGAAAAATATTATAACTTTAACCCCCAATCTTTCCCTTCCAATGCTTTGTAACAGGTAAATGGTGAGATGGAGAGACTACCTCCCTTCTGCTTATCTTTCCCCTCTGCTTATCTTTCCCTTCTTTCTACCAATCTCTTCCCTTAGATTTTTACTCCTATCAAACAGAGCTTCATAATGTGGAAGTCCAGTGTTTGTCTAACATTGAGTTTACCCCCATAAAACCACTGATTTAAACACCATTGTAATGAATCATTAATCTGTAAGCCATCAAATAGTTTTAAGAAATACTTTGATTACAGTCAACGTCAATATACCAACCATGTTAGATGAGCTAGCTTTACTTGAATTGACATTTGATGCAGATGAACTTCAGAAAAAAAGCACAGCTTTATCACCGAATTTAATGAACTAGTACACCATCTAGTCAAGCACATGCACCATAACCAGACTTCCAATTTCAATAAAATCAATATTCATACTCAAAATCTGCATGAAAAATACCCAGTCTATTCTGAAACCCCTTCCCTCCAGCCCCCAATTCTCACGACCAAGTAGCACAAACACCTTCACTTTGCTCAACATTAACTCTAAACTCTGTTACAATTTGCCGCACTGACAAGCATCTACCAACTTTGATGTCCATGACAGTGGATGCAGTCAAACAATTTTGGGGGGGGAAACCAGTATTAATGACAAATCCATATGTGTTAAGGCATACATTTATCCAACATAAAATAATTACTATCAGGTGATATTTGCGGTCATTTACTAGCTAGCGTCAAGAATATCTTGTGATAGATTACTAAACTGAAGTACCAGTGCACCTTCTAAAAATATACCTCCGTTGTAAACCTATTGAGCTTCAAATGTTTACATGTTGAATGTGATAACTAACATACATAACCAAATGGAGAAAGCCAATACACTTACGTTTTAGACAAAGCGTCAAAAATGTTCTGGGCCTCACTTGTAACACCCACTCCAATTCTCTCAGCATCAGCCTCTGCTTGCCTGAAATTTCACTACATCAAAATCCTTAAACTTCAATTAAATGAAATGAAATTAATTTTTTTAAAAAAAGGATACAACAGCATTACCTGACGGCCAATTCCTCCCTGGCTTGAAGAGCATTAATATCAAGATAACAATTCTTGACATCAAGTGGATCTTCGGCTTGTCCCAAATAAGAAAAATCTTTTATATAATTGGCCTTCAACAGCCTGATGTTTCTACGAGGTCCAGATTTCCCCTCTTGTGATAACCCAAACACAGTCAAAGAAACACAGAGACAAACAAGGATACGATTGTAATTAAAAATAAAAACAAAACAAAAGGATATGAAGTACGAGCATGTTGGAGAAGCGATCAAAGGCGATGACCTGAGCATCGAATTCGTCACCCAGAGTGGTTTTGATGGAGAGTAAGCACCCCACGGCAAAGTCATCGGCGTTGCTGCCACCCTCCATTGTCAATGTGGTTTTGGTCCACTGCGATTTAACAAAATAATTCTCCACTCAAAAACTAACCATCCATTTTGAAACTCATCAGCCTTTTAGAAACCATCTGACAGTGTTGGGCTCTGGGCCATCACCTCATTTGGGCTTTTGTTAAATTGCTTTGGTATCTGGGCTATGTAAATTCTATGTCACTTTAGATATCACATCCACCGTCTAAAGAGCGGCGGTGGGCCACGCAGCACTGGCTTCAGCACAACCCATTGTGCCTGCAGATTATATGGGATTAATATAGTACAGACCTTGTGGGTATGGCAGCCTTGGATTAGAAACAAGCTGAGTCAAACTAAACCCGAATAAGGTCAAATTCACTTTTGATGAGTCAAGGCTTCAGATCATGCTTTCCGTAGACTTTAACAAATTAATCCACATGCTTTTACTAACCAATTCATTGAATTATATAATTTATAAAATATTTTAATAATTTTTATTTTTTATTTAATATTTAATTAATTTTTGTATTTTTTAAATAATTTTTCATACATCATACCCAAATAAAGAGGCTTCAGTCGGCTCATTGACATGTCTAGTCATTCATGTTAGTTGATGACACCGTGACAATAATTTTTTGACAGCCTATTGATACGCATATAATAATAATTAGGGGTGTTCAAAACCGGTTAACCGAATCGCTTTGCCAATATTTTGAATCGAACCGAATTTTTGGTTTGGAAAAAATCATGAACCAAAACCGAATCAATTTAAAAATTAACCTATTTTAAACCGAACCGAAAATATCAATTAACCGAATCGAAATTTTGGTTAACCAATTTTTGAACCGAATTTCAAAAAATTATCATATTTTATTATTTTTTTCTAATTTTTTGAAAATATATTCAATATTTTATTAATATTTTATTCAATTTTTTAAAAACCGGTTCGGTCCGGTTAACCGGTTTTCAAAATTAGGCAAACCAATAACCGAACCAAAAATTCAGTTTATATATATTTTTGAACCGGTATCCGAACCGATTTTTCAAATAACCTACTTTTCTGTTCGATTTTTGGTTTAAAAATCGATTCGATTTGGTTACTGGATAATTTTGAACACCCCTAATAATAATAATGAACTTATATTATTTATAATATAAGAATTGCAATGGTGAGAAAGAATTTATGCACCGTCACATCTGGTCTTGAATTTAAAATATTAAAATTTACATAATTAGATTTTATATATATATATATTAATTAGTTAATTGGGATGATTTTTTTTAATTACAAATTATAATAACTTACATAAATTAGGTACAGGTCAAAAAGAGTATTTCCAATATAAGGTTTGATAAATGAATATATTTTCATCTTTTAAATCCGGAAAAGTCAATTTTCCATCAATAATTTAAATTTGTTTTAAAAACTCTATTAAATTTTTCATAAAAATGTTAAAAAGACAAAAACCCATTAACTAAATAATAGGCCAAAGGACTATTTCCCACCCAAGGTATGCTGCAATCTCAAGTTTCCACTCTTTATCTTTGATAATACCAAATACCCACCCATAAGCAGTTAAAATTAACGGAACCCTAACCCCTAAAAATATTTTCTCTTTTTCGCCCCCTAACCTCTAAAAACAAACCATTTCCTCTTAGGCCAAGTTTTGAAAAATAGCATTCCCCCCCTAGGCAATCTCTGACACCGAATCCGGCTCCATCACCGACGACAACGCTTTCCAGAGGCACCACCATGCTCCGGCGGTCTCCCTTGCCTCCTCTGGAGCGACGGTCGACCGAGATCTGGCCTGGAAAGAAGAAAAGCTTCGTCGGGAGCCGGATTCTGTGTCGGAGATTGCCTAGGGGGGGAATGCTATTTTTCAAAACTTAGTCTAAGGGGAAATGGTTTGTTTTTAGGGGTTAGGGGGCGAAAAAGAGATAAAATTTTGATTTTGATTTATTTTTAATATTTTAGATAAAATAACGATTTTACCCTTATCACCGTTAATTTTAACTACTCATAGGTAGGTATTTGGTATTATCAAAGATAAATGGTAGAAACTTGAGATTGCAGCATACCTTGGGTGGGAAATAGTCCTTTGGCCTAAATAATATTATATTTTCAAAAGTTTATTCAATAATTTTTTATACTCTCAATTCATATTAATTTTAATTAAAAATACTAAAATAAATATATATAAGAATATCAGTGATATATAATCATAAGGTAAATTATACATTTTGTTTTTAATCCTATGGGTGATAATAAAAATTATAGAGGTTTTTCTAAATTAAAAAAATGTTTGGGATGTTTTTTAACTTTTTTAATTTCAATAAAAATAATAATTACATAAAAAATAAATAAAATACACCAAATAAAGATGTAAATATTATTTCAAAACGGTTAGAAACCTGAGATAAATATAATAATTTTTAAAACAAAATTAGAGAAATGCATTTGCTTATAGTAACTTTTGAAAAATAACACTGATATCATTATTTATGAGGATATTTAATTTTTTAGCCTTTTTCTTAATAGTGTATACATATATACCACAATAGTATTTTTTTTTCTAAAATGAGATTATCTCTCTTTTTCATCATTCTTCTAACAAAAAAAAAAAATCTCTACAACTCTGAAAAAAATTGAAGCAAACACATGTGATTGAATAATAAATTTCATGAAAGAAATTTAGAGAAAGGAATTGTTAGCCATTATAAAGGATTCATATAAACAAAAGGAAAAAAGAGATGAAAATTGTCAAATTTTTTTAGAAAATTTATATTTCTTGTAAAGATTTCATAACAAATGAAATAATGTAAAATAGATTTATGTTTATAAGTTCATGTGAAATATAATTTTATTGTGATTTTATGTTGTTTATATTATGATTTCATGTTGTTGTATTGTTTAATATTGTATTAACGGTTAAAAAATAAAAAAATTTAGTTTTGGATAAAAATCAGATGAAGAACAAGTTGGTAGCAACACCAACCCTTGGTGGCTTTCTGCCAAACTACTCTTTATCTAGTTTTTATCTAGAATTGAATTTTTGTATTTTTTTTAACCATCAATACAATATTATAACAATATTAAACAATACAATAACATGAAATCACAACATTAAACAATATAAACAATATGAATTCACAACAAAATTATATTTTAAATTTTATACACAAAGGAGGGAGAGACAAAAGTTGTTAAATTTCTTTAGAGAATTCACATATAAAATATAATATTGTTGTGATTTCATGTTATTAGATTATTTAATGTTATGATTTTATGTTGTTGTATTGTTTAATATTGTTATAATGTTATTTAATATTGTATTAATGGTTAAAAAATGTGAAAATTTAATTATGGATAAAAACCAGACGAATAACAGCTTGACGGAAGGCCAACCCGCAACCATTGGCGTTAATGCCAAGGGTTAGCGTTGCCGCCAACTTGTTCTTCGTCTGGTTTTTATCAAGAATTGAATTTTTGTATTTTTTAACCATCAATACAATATTAAACAACATTATAACAATACAACAATATGAAATCATAACACTAAATAATATAAATAACATGAAATCATAACAAAATTATATTTCACATGAAGTCATAAACATAAATCTATTAGAGCTATAAAAGATTATTTCTTTTGCTAGAAGGATGATGAAAAAGAGAGAGAATCTCTCTACATGGATAATATCAATGGGGGTATTTTAGAAAAAAAATACTATTGTGATATTTTTGTTAAGTGAATAAGTTATGTGGTATATATGTATATACAATTAAAAAAACTAAAATATTAAATATCCCTTATTTATGCTTAATATTTAATATTTAAATAAAAATATATATATACTTTTTGACCATTAAAATTGACTAATAACTTTAATATATAAGTGGAAAATTGGCTTTTTCACATTTAAATAGTGGGAATATGTTATTTCTTCAAAACTTCGGTGGC
Source organism: Mangifera indica (assembly GCF_011075055.1). NCBI lineage: Eukaryota > Viridiplantae > Streptophyta > Magnoliopsida > Sapindales > Anacardiaceae > Mangifera > Mangifera indica. Next base: position 10,168,864 of record NC_058141.1, on the reverse strand, counting down.
AACAAGTTATTTAGCCTACAGAACGATTATGTGATTTGACCGAAGAGACAGTTTCTGTGGTATAGGAGATCCCTTCCGTCCGTGGTGTGTTCCACATCTTCTTACCAGTCACAGCATGTTTTAATATATTTATAAAATGCAACAAAATTATACATATATGTTTTTATATATAATTTAAAATTTAAAATTTAAAATAAAATAATATTTAATTATATAATAATATATTATTTATATATAAAAATATGTAAAGATTAATTTATTAAATATATGTTATTTTACGGAATAAAACACCAACCACCCATATTAGTTCAAATATAGTATCATCATAATTATATTAGATCAAGAGTAAATAGTATTAATGAAATTTCTTTGCCCCAACTAATGAAAATAATTCAAAATCTTGTTTAAGATGAATTATAATATCAATATTATGACCTGATAACAGACATTTGATACATATTATGGTGAAATATATGTTAAGTGTGGGCAAAATTTGAACATGTAATGGTTTTCGACATTAGAATGAGATTAATTCTAAGTGTCGATAAGATATTTGACTTTTATTTGTGCGTAACATGCTTCCCCTCTTTCGCTTTAAGATTTCACGCATTTATGCAATTCAAGAAAGGGGATATGTTGTTTTCATTTGCAAATTAAGAATTTTAAATTCAAAAATTAATTTTCTCAGTATATTAGGTTGAACGTAAAATTGTGATTAAAATTAGTGCCCATTAATGGGTTGTGTCTCTATTGGAGAGATGTTTCTATGCTAATTGAAGCACGAACTATAGTTTTTTTAAATCGATTGCTTGTCAAAAAGATACTTTAGGGAGGAGGGGGAAATGTAGTTCAAAAGATAGAGGTGGGGTTGTAGAGGAATAATAGTAATAGAAGGGTTAGATAGAAAATATGCAAAACTAGCAAAAGCTTGTGGGAATCATTTCATAATTTATTAATAGGTGGAAGTCCTGTTCATTATTAAAAGTTTGGAGCATGCATGCCCGAATTGATAGTGGTACTTAAAAGTTAAAAGACAGTGGTCCCACCTCCCACATCATGAAAGGTGAGCTGGTTACCACTTTTATTTTTTTTCAGTACATTGCTCATTGCATCGGATTCCAATCCCACGTTCTTCCTTTTATATTATTATTATTATTATTATTATTATTATTGTCGGGCCAGGAGACCTGTTTCTATCCGGAATGATGTTATTTTAATTTTAATTTATTAATTATTATTTTTAAAATTTTAAAATCTCTTTTTTGTAAATAAATTTTTATTAAAATATTTAATTAGGTAAAATTTTTTATCTAAATTTATTATATCTATGATAAATCGGTGATAATAATTTATAATAAAAAAAGAAAAAATCATCAAAGATAGATATAATAACCAAAGAGACGAAGAAAATATGATTTTTTAAAAATAAAAAAATTTAGATAAAAATAAAATTTTAGTTTTTAAAATTTAAAAAAAATAATAATAAATTTTATATATTTTTAGTATTATTATTAAAATTTATTTATAAGTAAAATTTTAAATTTTTAAAAACTAATAGATAAGAATTTGAATTTACATGAACCTTGGGTGGAAACAACTCTTTTGGCCCTATTATTATCTTTCCAACCACTTTTGTAGTATTTGTATACACGCCATGTAGTATGACTCGATCAAATGCTTGAAGTTTCTGAATCTGTTCTACATTATTGTTAATGGTAGGTTTTGATTTGATCAACCCAATTAACTGAACGATAAATTGAGTGATTAAGATGTGCATGAGCGGTGAAAGCTCCTTCTCACCCTCCTCCGCAGAATTGGTAAAAATAATAATCTTTTCATGATCTTCATCGTATTACATTCTTGCACATACATGGTTTATTGATGCGAAACATCTTATCTTTGCTTTTCTTACAAGGCATCTTATCTTTTAATTTTTGGGTGAAATTAGGTGGCGTCTTACTGTTTCTTTTGCCTTTTTAGTTACTATCCAATAATTATCAGTCTTAGAAAGGATCTATCAAATTTCTTTTCTTTTTAAAGAAATTGCAGAGAATATAAATTCTTTGGAGTTGGAAGAGATATGCCATCTTTTCATGAATTTTCTCAATTTTAATTTCAGGGTTTATTTTTATTTTCATCACACTTGATTACGATATAAATATTATTAAAACTCAATTCTTCGACGGGGTCAATTGCTTTGAATTAACCATAATAAGATTGATTATAATAATTGAGTTAGATCTTGAATCATGTTCTTCTGTGTTTAACTGAAAATGCATTGATATAAGATTAATAAGATTGATCGACCTGTAAGTAATATTTACTCGATACATTAAGCTCCAAATCAGGGATTATTTGTAGTTATGGTCAAAAAGATGGAATCCGTACAAAACAAAAAGTAATATTTTGTGTCGATTAATAAATAAATGAAGCTAAGATTAGGAGTAATGATATGCCGAAACCACATTAGATAAGTGGATTCCGAATGTCACTCTTTACTGTTCATCATGCTTGTTCCCTGCAACATATCCTCTCTCTCCTGCCACCTCAAGAAATCTGTTTACAGATTGCTGGTAATTCCCACACATTTCCATCCTGCCCTTGAATAGAGTGTTTCTGGTTAACCAGATAGTCAAAGCGGAAGAACAAGTATCGGAAGAAGGATTAACAAACTAATGGGCAAAGACCAACATTCTTATTCTTTCACCAAGAAATTCTTACCCTGGTTCTTTTATTGCACTATCGCCATTGCCATCTTTCGTTTATACTTCTACCCTCTTCATTTAGTTCGCCAATCCACCATTGACCAACTCCCCGACACCCTCATCACCCCTTCTTCTTCTTCTTCATCTATCAAGCGAGGTACGTGTCCATTAATGACACAAAATTTGTTTTTTCGAATGATGGAATCTCTGTTTTGCTACTAATGAGAGGTTGTTTTTTTTTTTTTGGTCGATGTGTGTCTTTTTGTAGAAGTGAAAAAAGTTTATGAAATTCCTTGTGACTTCACCAATGGCAGATGGGTCCATGACAAGATGGGACCTTTATACAATGGCACAGCCTGTGCTACCCTTAAGGAAGGTCAAAACTGCATCGCTCATGGAAGACCTGACTTGGGTTACCTCTACTGGAGATGGAAACCAAATCAATGCAAGCTTCCGAGGTTTGATCCCCTCACTTTTCTTCAACTTCTTAGTCACAAACATTTAGCTTTTGTTGGTGATTCTATGGCTCGGAACCAACTAGAGTCCCTTCTTTGCATGCTGTCCACGGTCTCTGTCCCGAACCTTGTTTATCGAGATGGTGAAGATAATAAGTTTAGAAGATGGCATTTTGATTCTCATAATTTCAGTATTTCTGTTTACTGGTCACCCTTTTTAGTTAAAGGAATTGAGAAATCTAAATCTGGTCCAAATCATAACAATTTGTTTGTGGATTATGTTGATGAGAGGTGGGCGGCTGATTTAGATCAAATAGACATGATTGTTTTATCTGTTGGGCATTGGTTTTTACATCCAGCTGTTTATTTTGAGGGAGATTCTGTATTGGGTTGCCATTATTGTCCTGGACTAAATCACACCGAGATTGGTTTCTATGATGTTTTGAGGAAGGCCTTAAAGACTACCCTCAAAACTGTAATCAAAAGAGCAGGGTCTAATGTTAATGTTAAAGATGTGATCTTGACCACATTTTCTCCATCACATTTTGAAGGTGATTGGGATAAGGCAGGTGCTTGTCCTAAGACCAAGCCTTATAAGGAGGGCGAAAAATTGCTTGAAGGAATGGATGCTGATATCAGAAATATTGAGGTTGAACAAGTGGAGAAAGCTAAGGAAAATGCTAAGCAAAAGGGGTTGAGGCTAGAGGTATTGGATGTGACCAGATTATCGCTAATGAGACCAGATGGTCATCCAGGTCCTTACATGTATCCAAATCCATTTGCTAATGGGATTCAAGAGCATGTACAGAATGATTGTGTACATTGGTGCTTACCAGGGCCTATAGATACTTGGAATCAAATAATGCTAGAGGTTATAAGGAGATGGGAGGGTCAATCAAAAAGAGAAGTGCAGTATGCTTTTCTCTAGTTTATCTATCTTGTTAGAGAATTGACACAATGAGGAGATAAAGCGATTGATAGTGGTTATATTTCTGTATGGGGTCTTTTCTAATTTGAAAGAAATGGAAGGCGGGGAACGAGTCATAACATAGAAGAGAGGTTTGGGGCAGCAAAGTTACAAAGATGGTATACTTTTGAAGGTACATGCTTGGTCTATGTGAAATGTTCAAAGTGATTCAATATAAGGTTCTAAAGAAACTGAAGTCCATCGGCACTTTTCATTATTTTATTTCAGAATTCACAGATGAAAAGTTAATTTGCCCACCAGGTTCACATGCTTCATGAATGTATCCATTGAAATACTTGTTTGGTTGTAAGTTTTTCTCGCACAGATTTAAGTTTTTTTGTTTGGAATTCGATTTCAACTACTTCCTTTTATATATTGTATGTTATCTTTTACCTAGTTTCAAATCTCAAAAAAGACTGCTTCGCCTTTCTTTTTTTTTTTAAATTCTTGCCTAGTGAGTATCCATAAAACTTTATATAGCTTACCTAACCAGTGAAGACTAGTCAAATTAGACTTGTTCTATCAGTGCTCTGCCAAATCCATGTCTGGGACTGCAGGATTGTGTATTTGTGTAAGATAGCAAATGAGTTGTGAAATAAACGACCTATAGATTTGCTTGAACACTTTCTTCGAGTCATTGCCTAACTCCAATATTCTACCAAAATGGTAAGAATGAATTCAATTTATTTCATAACCTTGATGATAGATTCCAAGGAGATTTATGTATCTCTGCTTGTAGAAGAACTTGGAGAACCAAGTACTAATAATTTTGTAACACTTAAATAAGGAAGCATTACACATTCTCAAAACTAACCTTAAGCTACGATAGGTTGGTAGAACTTGAAGTCTTTGGTCCACATTGGTGTTTTCCTGTCTCTAGTCGATCTTCATTGCCCGCTAGGTAGTTTATCAGTTAATTAAGTCTTCCTCTTCTGGTCTCTCTTCCCTCAAGTCTTTTCTATTTGTTTTCTACCAGCTTGTTCAACAGGTAAGACTTATCGTACCTTTGTCTTTTATGGCTAAACCTACTTGACAATTATTACTTGAGCCTTTTGTGGATCAATCGCCATCCTCGTCTATGTATCAGTGTCTTTCCTATCAGAATAAACCTTGCCCTCAAGGTCTAACTCTTAATATAATTGAAGAAACGCAAAAAAGTTTTCTCACGTGACATCTTTGAGCGAATTATGCGACCATTGGACTAAGACTTGGGGCTTTTGTTAGTCGCGGTGTAACACAAGTAGTGAAGCTAAGATGGCCACTGGATCTGGAAGGATGATTGATTGGTTTTTGTCAATCCTAGTAATAGACTGAAAACTAGTGTTGTAGTAGCACTCTGCCCACTTAGAAACTTTGACCACCTCTTGGATTCATTGTTCGTGAAGGCTCAGAGGTGCTGCTCAAGGTATTTGTTCAACACTTCTGACTAGTGCTCAGTTTGTGGGTGATAAGGTGAGCTTATTTGCAACTGCATATCTAAGATCTCAAAAAATTTAACTCTAAACAAACAGGTGAAAACAAGCTCGGTTAGACACTATTGAGTGAGATAAACAAAGCAAATATGTTACCATCAAACAGAAGAGCTCAACTACTGGATTTATAGTATAATGTGTTGGTAAAGACCCAAAGAGTGCTACTTTACTCAAGTGATTGACTATGACCAATATGATGGCAAACCTCGACAATTCAATAAACCAACAACGAAGTCTAATGCCAAATCGTCACAAATTTTGGTAAAGAGCTCAACTACTGGATTCATAGTATAATGTGTTGGTAAAGACCCAAAGAGTGCCACTTTACTAAAGTGATTGACTATGACCAATATGATGACAAACCCTCGACAATTCAATAAACCAATAATGAAGTCTAATGCCAAATCTTCACAAATTTTGGTGTAAAATTCTTATACTTATCCCTTTGTATACGCTAAGAAAATTACTTTCACTTTTTTTTTTTGGGTATAAAATACCTACATTTACCCATAAAATTTCTACAATCTCAAGCAAACAAATTCCTACTATCTTTATTGTTGTCATTCTTCATTGTCATGGATAGTGAATCGCTACTCTTGTTCAAATACAATTCATTTTTACCATGCAAAAATAAAAAGAAAAAATTAATTATGATTGTCTTTTGTTACATTGTACAAATTTTATGATAATTTTGATGAAGAACAATCTTGAAGAAGAATGCCAAGAGAATAACTAATTTGATGGATGTGGTTAGTTTTTTATCACTGCGCAGGGAACCGTTGACTTGCAGCAGAAGAAGAAATTGCAGGGGACCCGGTCCCCTGTAATTTTCAGCGAACCCCTGCAAATTTTTTATAGAAATTTCAGCCCCCTGTACTTTTTTAAATTACAATTTACCCTCCTATTTTTTAATTTTTTCAAAATTTTTTTTTTCTATATATATACCAATTCAAATTTCATTCTCTAAAATTTCAATCTCTCTACTACTCTCACTCTCAATCCTTCAAACTCTCATTCTCAATTCTTTCAACTCTTAATACTCTCTCAATCTTTCAATTCAATCAAATTCTCTTAAATTTAATTAAATTCTTTCTTAATTTTTTATTAATTCTAATTTCTATTTTTATTATACAATTCATAATTAATTATAGAATTTATTTTTATAATTAATTTTATTTATTGTTTTTGTATTATCTTTCCTAATTAATTATATAATTTATTTATATAATTAATTTTATTTACTTTTTTATTATCTTTTATAATTAATCAAATAATTTATTTATATAATTAATTTTATTTATTATCAAAAAATGGCAAGTAGCGAAAATTCTTTCAGTAATAAGAGATTTGGTTAATATTCACATATATCAAATGTGAATGAAAATCAACTTATAGACCCCAAGAAGATACGTAGGAAGCTTAATTGAAAAATTAAGTCCAAACCTTTCTTTTAATTTTCAATTATTATAATTAATAATTTAAAAATTAAATCAAGATCATGTATTAGAATTGATGGTTCAATATCGGTTCCGAACTGGGGCCATGAACCGGAATCGTCGGTTCTGAATCGTGGACGAACCGTCCTATTACGGTTTCGGTTCAGGGTCCTTATGTTTTCGAACCGTGAACCGACGGTTTCGAACCGAAACCGACAGTTCACGAACCGTGGCCAGGTCTAGGTATAACTCATTGTTGTGTCTACTCTAATTGATTATCAAATGTAAGAAAAAATATTTTCACTCCTTATAATTTCTATTTTATTGGACATAATATACCCTTACAAAAACAGGTGTCAAAAGACAATAATACCCTTAACCCTATAATTGAATTTGTAATTTGATTAATTATTTGAAACTTACCAAAAACAAATTATCTGAAACTTGGTTTAGCAGCTATAAGAGATCATCAAATTTTGATGGAAGAGACTAAACAATCATTTGCCGATAAGCTAAGGATAGTCCTTATTATGTCATAAGCCTAGACTTAGTAGTAGGTTGTGTCGACCTGATGTTAAAAAAGCCAAATCTGGGGTATACATCTTGTGGGAAAGGTGCACGGGCCGACTCGCAAATATTTTTAATAAATATAAAAAAATTAATTTTTCACAATCCGACCTTAGAAAAAGCTTACTGAGGCACAAACTCATAGGGACTATGGGTCATATGCCCAAGGCCTTGATTTTACGATAGACTAACACAACCCACAAAACTGGCCTTTTTGTAGGTCATGTCTTGACACAATGAGCCATTTCAAATTAGGCATGATTTGAGCCATGTATAGACCTAAAAAAGAACCCAAAGAAATTGACTATGGGTATTTTATCATATATCAAATTTTGTATGTTTAGGGGTGAATTCCATCTGAGCTTACTCAAATTGCATCCACAGTTAGGCTCGAGTGAGTCAATTTTGAGATAGAGCTCTAACTTAGTAATTCAATTCAAAATCGGTTCATTTTTCTATTTAATGACATAGTTCACCCTTTCAATGATATTGTTCACTCACCATTGACCCTCCAATGATACTATACATTAGTTTAAACGAGTTTGAGTTAACCCTAGATTTGGTTTGGATCAAATCTTCCCTTATTTATACCTCTCAAATTTTTTTTTCATATTTGTTGATTTCTAGATGATTTTATGGAAAAAAAAAACAAAATTTAAATAAAAGCCAAATGACTTATTCCCACCCAAGGTTTTATGTATTTTTAAACTCCCACTGTTAGATTTTAAAAACCGAAATACTAACTTGTCATCCAACTTCTGTTAAAACTCTCTATTAGTTGTAAGGGTAAATCTACCATTTTACTAGTAAAATAAAAAAAATAAAAGTTTATCTCTTTTCCCTCCTTAGTACAATTTTTTTCCAACTTAAGGTTTGAAAAGTTACATTTTTTCTAAGGTTTATTTTTCTTTCTTACCTTTCTTAAACACCAAAATCTGATCGACAAACCACCTTTTTCAGCCCAATCTCTCTCCTTCCCAACGGTCTCTCTCTCCAACCAAAATCCCCTCGAGGTTGCCTTCATCGTATGTTGTCAGCTCCACGAATGGCTCCCACGAACGTTGTCGGTTTATTAAAAAGAATGTCTCAGCTCTTCGTCATTCTTCTCCACAAATTGGCATCTTCATGATCATGAATCAACATCTTTGTTGTCTCACAAATTGGCACGAATTAACATCTTCTCGATTGCATCTTCATCTCACGAATTTTACATCTGATGACACACAATGCAGGATAACATAAGGGGATTCCAATCGGAGAGAGAGCATCGAAAGGGAGAGAGAGATCTGGCTAAAGAAGAGGACTTGTTGGTTTGATTTTGGTGACCGGGAAAAGTAAGAAAGAAAAATAAACTCTAAGGAAAAAAAATGTAACTTTTCAAAATTTATGTTGGAAGTAAATTGTAAACTTTTAAAACTAAGTAGAAAAAAGAGATAAACTTTTATTTTTTTATTTTACTGATAAAATGATAAATTTATCCTTATAAGTAATAAAGAGTTTTAATAAAAATTAGATAACAATTAAGTATTTAGATTTTTAAAACTTAATATACGAGAGTTTATAAATAAAATAATCCTTAGATGAGAATAAGTCATGATTTGGCCTTAAATAAATTATAAAATTAGTAAGCGTTGATGTGTATGGATAAACGAGAATTTCCTCCTAATAAGACACCGCTATGATAATTTGAGAGACTACATTTGAATTAATACACTTACAAATTAAAATAAAAATAAAATAAAATTTGGAATTGGAAGATGATTATTGCAATAATAGAAGTAAGAGCTGCCCGTCCAAGTTATAAACTTAATTTATTAAAATAGATGTAATTCGAGAGAATACAAATTAATCAAATTTATAAGATTACGTGGACATAATTTTTAGAATATAATTCGAGTGTTATTTTATAATTAATTTAAATCATCTAATTATATGATAATATATCATCTATATATTTAAATTATATATAAAAATATATATGTATAATTTTATTGAATTTTAAACATATTATTTTTTTAGTCTTAACTATAAAAGTGCATTTACTTTTAAATATATATATATAATGGATGATTATATAATTAAATATTAAAATTATTTAATGATTTGATAATATATATAAAATATATATATATATTCAAAATAAATATACATAGTGGGATGATAATTATAATTACAATGGAGGGGGAAGTAGAAGTTGAAGAGGCAAAACGGTGTCGCATATGTTTGAGTGTTTAAAATGTAAATTTTTTTCGCATTATCAAGTTATCAACTCGAACAACACATCCACCAAGACACCCGCCTACCTGAAATGGCCGCTGCTGCAACGCTCTCGCTCTCTCTATCTTTTGATCCCCAACAAAATCACCACCAGCATAAAACAACACTATCTTTATGTACTCTTTCACCTTTCATATTCCCCACTAAACACTCTCTTTTCTCCATTAACAAATCCTATCATTACCCTTACAGATCTTTCCTCTCTCCCACACTCTGTTCCTCTTCTTCAAGAACTACCTCCACCACCGCCACTACCTCTTCATTGCTTGAAGATTCTTTTCGAGCCGGAAGGTTTTTTACCAATGAAGAGATTGAAAAGCTCAAGAACCTCGAAAATTTTGTACATTTTCAGGAATTAAAGTCTGGGTTTTTATGGGTTCGTGTGATGAGGCCTGAAGAGATGGACTGTACTGTGGTTCTGTTAGCTGAGTCGTTTTCCGAGTCAATGCTGCTTCCTTCGGGGTATGAAAAGTTGCTGAGGTTCTTGGTGAAGCAGTATTTGATTGAGAGAAGAGCTGTGATTCCTCATGCTGTTACACTTATTGGATTTTATAGAGGGAATGAAGAGAGCGAGAGTGGTAAAGAAGTCCACTTGGCTGGTACCGTGGAGGTTTGTTTTGATGAAAGGGGTGCCAATGCTTCGCCTCCTACGCCTGCCGCTCCCAAAAACTCACCTTACATTTGTAACATGACTGTCAAAAAGTCGCTTCGAAGGTACTGATGTTGTTGGCTTTAATAACTTCAGTTTCAAGTTGCGATTTTCACTTCAATGTGATTTTATTTGTCTTTTCTAGTTCAAATAATTTTACAGTAGGAGTGGTAAAACATTTGTTGTATATTATCTGTTTGCTAAAGAAAACCATTTGTTTAATTATATGTTTGTAACATTTTTCTGCAATTTTTGTTTTGATTTGATCGTATTAATCTAGGTTGTTCGTGCCAACTCTAGGAAAATTCACAGTAACACCGTGAAATCAGTTAGTTTGCTCTTCAGTTAACTGCATCATCTGTTATTCTGTTGAAATTTTAGATCTTTGTGCTATAAATGAATTTGGGGATTTAAATTGAGATGAAGCAGTATTTGATAATTGGATATACACACAATCTTCTAAGAGGATGAAGAATGCTAAGATATCTATGCAAGTAGATCTCTGAGTTAGATCTTACTTTCATAGTTTGCTTCTAGATTTAGTCTCAAAAGGACTTTAGTGCATGATTTGTAGATGAAATATAACAAATTTAAAGCTTGTATTAAGATATATGCATAATTTGGGCAATACTTGTATTTTGCAAACACTTATGGGGGTCATTTAGCTGAACAGCAATGTATGTAAGAATTAGTGTTACTGGATTTCTTGAAGGAGTAGTTTAAACACTCTATACTAGTCAATGTTATTGCTCTTGCAATGTGGTAAGGACAATGATATCCATCATGGTTTCTTGATCTTCACTGATTGTGCTTCATTTTACTCGGAAGCCTTCAAATTGTACGCCATGCTTATTTTTTCACAAGGATACTATCTTAGTCATCCCACAACATTTCTGCACCATGGATTACAAAGACTGGATTTATAAGTATGTTTTGGAACTTTCAGGAGGGGCATTGGTTGGCATCTCCTGAAGGCGAGTGAAGAACTAATATCTCACATGAGTTCCTTAAAAGAGGTGTATTTGCACTGCAGAATGATTGATGCAGCCCCATTTAACATGTATAGAAAAGCAGGATATAACATCGTTAAAACAGACAGTATCTTAATATTGTTGATGCTGCAGAGACGCAAGCACCTGATGTGCAAGAAACTTCCTATTGTTGACAGTCCCTCAGAATCAGATATGTCAGGCACTGATGAGGAACTTTGTTCATAATTGGATGTGTGGAAATTGCAGTATGATTCTCTGAGGTATATGCAGTTTATGTAATATGTTTCTCTTCACCAGTAAAAGTCATACTCTGCGGCAAGTGTTCTAGTTCTCCCTCTTTCACAGACACCAGACAGAGGCAGATGTGTGTGTAAATCCCATTTATACGTTATCCAAATTGTAGGCTACATTTTTCTCTAATCTTTTCTTTTATTATTTGGTCGTCTGTTTGACTTTTTTTAATTTGTACTCAATTATGTTTTGTCTTTTTCCAGGTTGGGATTCCACAGGTCCTGCATATAGGCCAAATCAATCAGGTTGTGATGATCTTTGACTTGGTTGGTTTCTGGTGAGAAAATCAATCAGAGTCCTGACTGGCCTTGTTTGTATGATCATATTTATGGTAAAAACCTGTTTTGCTACAGGTAATTGCACAAACTTCTGGGTTATGCCTTTTGTCTTCTGTAGTTTTGCTACTTGAAATTCATGTTGTATATTTTGTGTCAGAATTCTGAAAATAAGAACCAATAATTTATTGATCTTCTAAAGTTGGTGATCAGTTGTATTATAGCTTTATTTTGTACAGAATACATATCCCATGTGTTTGAACAGTGTATAATTCATAGAACCAGCTGTTGTTAGCTAAACAAGATGATGATAATAGATCTCAACGAGATTCACAAGAAAATGTGCCTTCTGATCTTAGACTCAATTATTACCTCATCAGATTTCCAGATTTTCCTTTTTCTTTATGGTGTAAAAACTACATCCTATTTGAACCTCTTCTATAGTAACTGACAAAAACTCAAGTACTTATTTTCTGGGACCCTTGTTGAATTGTGCTACTGTTATGCTCCCAGGTCCCTTAGCTTTCTTGTTTTGAGAATCCAATGAATTAGAAGAATGGATTTTTATTTTATAAAGTTACACTCTGCTGATTGAACATTTTGGTTTATCAGACCATTCTGAAAGCATGCATAGGATTTTCCAAGCCTTTTGAATTTGTATAGATAATCAGTTGGAGTTCTTTTACGCATTCTGTCATCGAGGGCCTCTCGCTACTATCAGTGCGAACACAGCGTGATGCCAGGTTTGCAAACATGGCTATAGATTCTATGGTGTATGAACCTCGATTGAGCTCTGGATCTATCACCTTACGTAACTTCTTCCGATCATTCAGTATGTTCCTCACCTGAAACAAGAACCACCCATTTACTATTCCGGTCATTTTCAAAAGCTAGTACCCTGATTTGCTTGAAATTTGTGAAATTTGAGAACCAGAACCATTAGGAATGATAAGATTGTTTTCCTACCTGTAATACAAGGTTTTGATCATTTGGCCCCTGGTTTATGTCGACTGCTCTGCGTCCAGTCAAAAGTTCTAAAAGAACCACTCCAAATGCATAAACATCACTTTGTAAAGTGAGTTTCCCCGTCTGTCACAAAAGGACAGAATTCCATAACTCAGTTCTTCTTCCTGATATAATTATGTGGATACTATTTAAGATGATTGTTTTTAAGTGGACCAGAACTCAATGCATTTGTTAATACCACACATATATGTAGTTGTAACTCTAAAATGTTAACAAAAGTAATCTCTTTGTTCACTTAAGGTAGCTTGAATCTGGTATCTGAGCTTTAGGGAACACATGAAGTGCTACATTTTTCAGCTTGTTTTAGAATTTAATATCTAAGATCTTCAGATTAGCTGACTAACTAGTGTATGTGATTTGGTAAACAAGAGTCATTTAATTTGTATGTTAAAGTCATTGATGTGCAGTGTTTTATCTAGGAACTGGAACATATTCATACAAAGAAGTTAAATGTATGGCAGATGAATATAACTTGAAATTAGCAATCTCAGTTTCTTAAAACAAGTTAGGTCATACTTTCATTACTACATACTTTTGTTCCGACTAAGCAATCTTTTTCCTGTTTATGACCTTCCTTCCTGCCGCTATATAGATGCTATCCTATGTACTTACCACTACATGCATCGCCTGAAGGTAAAACAGATGCAGAAATGAAATTCCTTTTTCACGATAGCAGTTTTTTTTTTAGATTTTAAATTAAAATTTATTTTTAAACCTTGACTACTACGAATTTATAAATTGCTATGGAATGCTGTCAAACATGCAGAAGTATCAGAGAATAGTATTTTTAGCAGAAAAAAGCATACCGATGTATACTCGGGATCAAAGTAGCCAAAGGTGCCCAGAACTCTAGCAGTCACGTAAGTCTCTTGACCTTCTGGCATGAACTTGGCCAGGCCAAAGTCGGATATCTGTGAAAACTAGAAATCTGAGTTAGGGTAATTGATAATTATCCGTTTAAATTTTATACTCCAACTCACTTACCTTAGCTTCAAAGTTGGCGCCTAGAAGTACATTGGTGGATTTGAAATCTCTGTGAACAATTGGAATCCCAACAGCAGAACTTGAATGCAGATAAGCAAGGCCCCTAGCTGCCCCCAGTGCCACTTTGAGCCTTGAGGGCCAGTCCATTTTAGCTTCTCCAATTCCTAGCATCACATTGCATTCCATTAGATATCCTACACGGGGAATTATTTTTTATGGAAACAGGGTTTGTTACAAATCAAACCATTTAAGTGATCTTGCAGGTTCCCTTTTTGCATGTACTCGTACACCAGAAAGCGGTGTTTCCCATCAGCACAGTAGCCTATCAAGGAAACTAGATTTGGATGATCAAGTCTGCTTAAGATATCAACTTCAACCCGGAACTCGTGTTCCCGGTCTGCAGGTTTAAATGACGGCAATTCCATTTTCTTGATAGCAACAACCTTCATATTCAATAGAGAAACAAACTTATGATTCAATTACTCTTTGCTTTCTACTCTTTACTTTGATAACAATGTTTACCTCTCCTGACCGCAAAGTGCCTCTGTAAACTCGGCCAAATCCTCCTTTCCCAAGAAAATTTTCGTCACTGAAAGAGCAGGTTGCCTCTTCCATTTCCCTGAGAGTAAAAACTGATGATACACGGTGTCTTTTCGGAAGTTGGGGTGTTTGATTTTCGAGCTGCCAATACTCTGCAGGTTTGTAAATCCCTGGAAGGTATGTAGATAGATATTCAACAAGGAAAAACCTCTCCCAAAACGGTTTACAAAATATACTACACTTAAAGAAGAAGCAAAGAAGAAAAACTTACAAGGGTCTGTGTGATCTTGGGATTTGCTTCTCCTGCGCTTGTTCCATGCTGAGACCAATCCGAATGGCATAATTGCTATCTTCTGAATGGATTTACTTGTCTATTTAATGATTGCAGAGACAGATTTTATTTCACGAAACAGACAATTGGATGGAGAAGCTCCACAACAGACCCAGTAGTAGGAGAAACAACAATGTCACCACAAAGATTAAATTAGGACATCTAATTCAGCCTATGTGTTATGTTGAGTAGCCCACAAATAAAGAAAACAGTAAGAGATTAGAAAAATGCTAAAACGGATTTTCCAACAACCATAATTCACAGAGAGATACGCTTGAAGAAAAAGAAAAAGGCAATAAAGGTAAAGTTGGTGTTGCTTGTTTAGCTTTCTATGAGTAATGGTTCATTTCTTTGATAACGAAATTGAAACTACGATATCTAACTTCATTTTTACCATCTTCCTTGAGCTTTTTTGTGAAGAAAGAAAAATGGCCGTTGAAGGGCTGCTTTCATTCCATATATTTTTTTACAGCCTTCTAAAGGAGACAAGAAAAAAAGAATTTTTTCTTCTGTTCATGTGGGTCCGAAGATATCGAATTTTCATTTTGATAGCATTACTCACCTAACATAATGAATGTATTGGAAGCTTAAACAGCTTTTCTTCTCAACAATCTCATTCCTTTTGAAAGATAACAAATTGCTTAAGCACAATGTGTAAGATTTATTGAACATGAACAGAATAAACTCATGCAATCTTAATTTCATATGATCTACACATAAATTATAAAGTATTGGATTAAAAACTTTAAGATTGTAAAATTACTTAGATTGTTCTGTAATTTGAAACCGTAAAACTCTAGAAATTATCTGTATTAGAGTGATAGATCTTCTGTTATGAAACTTTTGTGAACGATAGTTTTCAATGACTAAAATTATAGTATATTAGTTTTAAAGTGAGATCTTAGGTTAAAAAACCCTTTAAACCTTAAATTTTACATTAATGTTGTTTATTATACTCATTTGTATACTATTATTAGGCTATTCAATTATCTGTTTTTATTAAACTAAAATTATTATAATTAATGCTTTCTGATGACAAGACATACTTCTTTTGCTTTGTTTCAACTACTTTACAAGAGTATTTGCAATCTGAATCTCATAATCTCAGTTTTGAAAACCAAGGATCCAACATCATGTTTGAGTAAACGATAAGTATTTAAAAAATTATCTCAAAGAAGAAAATGTAAATCTTTGTTTTTATCTAGTTTCTGCAAAATCTTATGTCAACTGCATTTCAGAATTCTATTCCCTTTAAAGTTATTTCTTAATCCTTAATCACACACTTCCTTGACATTCTATTTAGTGTTTTATCTTAAACAATTAATTGCTCAACAAGAGGAAGTGAAAAGTACACACTATAATCTTGATTTCTTGTATGACATATTTCAAAATTACAAGGCTGAAGCATGCGTAAAGCCAAACCAGATTTCTTGCCTTAAATTTCTCCAAAACCTGTGTATTAATAGCTAGTGGAAAAAAACTAGATGTTTCATTGAACGAACAAGAGCTATATACTTTATATGTCAAGTTTGTCAAGAGTGTATGAGGTTATATTTTTGCTTTTTGTAAACTTAGAACACAAATATTGATGCTGGGTTGCCTCTAAATCAAGCGCAACTTCAGCAGTTATAGTTTTTAAGTTGATTAACATTAATTAATTACCATCCATCAACCGCAAACTTTTTATTTGGTAAGTCATTATAAAAGTTTCGTAAGTGTGATAAAGACTTAAATTCAAACTTTTATCTTGAAAATTCTAATGTTTATCAGTTTTGCTAAATCTTGGGTTATCAATGTGAACTTGTCTGTAGGTGAATTGTGCTTATCAAAGTATCAGTTTAGATTGTGATCTTCATTTTGTCTTTTCTCCCAGAACCCAGTTCTTGATGGTAACTGAACTACAATAATTTTGACAAATCAACTCATCATGCTATATAGGCTTTGTCAAAATCATCTACTGTGGCCCTCATCAGTTAACTATTATTTTCTGTTCAGGAAACCTTGGCTGATTTTTGATTTAGTTGAAATTGTTTATAGAATTCAGACTCCAGTTGAAAAAAAAGAAAAAAACCATTTTTTGTTAAGTTAATTCTATCCTTCGCTCTCAAGAATATATTATCAAAATAATATGAATTTGGAAAGTTATGTTTTTCCACGCTAATGCCAAGTTTGTAATATTAATCAATAATTTATTAAATATAGAAAAATCTATTTGAGTCATGCTTTTGAATCTGTAAAACTCTTTTAGTTGGATTGTAATGATTAGTCAACCTCTCTTGAACCTTCATTGAATATTGATTTTCAATTGTTTAAATTGTTGTATTCAGTTTCAAAGAGGGATGTAGCCAATTTTAAAAGATTATCAAACCCTTTTATCGAAAGTTTAATAACCCAAAAATTCATATTGAGCTATCCTTTTAAATCATACCATCTTAAGTGTATTAGATTATCTATATTGATTACAGTCAATCTATTTGTAAACTTTTATTAGATCATCTAAATATATGATTTTATTACATCAAATTATGAGTAATCTTAGCTACATCTAGAAGTTTTTAATATTTTCCCACTTAACCAACAAATTTATTTTTTTTAAGAAAAGGGAAATAATTTTCAAAAGTAACCAACATTTTAATTTTAAAGTAACACTATTTTAAGAAAACAAAATAGTACTAAGATAACACTTTAATTATTAATCCAATTAATTTGATTACTAATAATGAACAAAAAAACTGGGTATCTTCAATCGACATAAGGCCATCCATGCTTATAATTATTAATAACCAAATTAACATAGATCATGGTTTAGGAGTGTGACAAAAATAGCACTCAATAAATTGATCACAAATAGTGTTATCTTCTTATCAACACACTTTTATGATTTTTTTTTTTAAATTTCGTGTTTTAAAGAAAAACGAAATAAATCTCAATTTCTCTTCAACTTTTATGTTTCAAAGAGATACAAGAGAAATTGCCACTTCTAAAGAAGCTATTGACTTCCAATAAAGTTTATATGTTTCAATCTTTTTATTGTGAAACATACATATACAAATTGTTATACTCAAAAGAATCCTTAATCTTGAAACACAAGATCGTGTCATATGATTACAGATCTAAATAAGTATATCAAAAGGATCATGATCGTGAAACATGTCAACTTAATCATAAAATAAACGTCATTAAGTTAAAAGGTTATAATGTAAAAACTCTTATTAACCTTAAATATAAAAAAACTTTAAACACTCTCAAGTTTTTAACATAGCCTTAAGAGCTACAAACCTTAATTCACTAGTTAGAGTGTTTTATTAACCTTAATTATCAAAAGATCTTAAACACCTTTTTATTTATAAAATGGCTTTAAGGGCTATAAATCTTAATAATTTGGTTAAAAGATCAGTCAACATCAACTCTAAGGACTCTATCGAAAGGTCTTTATTCTTTAAAATGTTTTTTATTATAAGATATTTTATTTTTATGTATTTTGACGTACTAGTGATTTTGTAATTCTTAGTAAAGAACATAACTACAATACTATTATAGTAGATAATAAGTTATCTAGAAATAGATTTGATAACAATAATCTATAAATGTAATCCTTTAATCATACAACTTTAGAAGTTTTCTTATAAGCTACAAATTCAATGTACATAAGGTTATTATAATCAGTTAGCATACATTGATTCCCTTTTTATGGTTATATCATGCTAAAGACACTCATATAATCTTTAAGAAAAAAATAAACAAAATGTAAGAAAAGCCATTTTCGTTAATAAGAATTATGATTATAATACAATTACACAAGTATGATGATTAGCTTTAGGACACCTATTCTAAAACACTGATCCTCCACGTGCCTTCTTGCTCTCTCATATATAGTTACTTCTCGTCACATGCTTTCAAACACTTCCAAACATCATCACATACACTCACTCGATTCACATATACTTTTGTACTTCAAGTGTTTAATGCCCCATCTTTTGATCAAATCAGTTTGACCTAATTGACCCTTTAGGTTAGTTGGTCTAGTTCAACTTTGACCTAATTTGACTTTGACTGGATTGGTGTGACCTATTTGACCTAGTAGGCTAGGTTTTTTAGTTTTTCCAACCTGAATTTGATCTACAATTTCTTAAAACCCTAATTGCTTATTCTTTCGATGAGAACACCTCTTCTCCACTTTCGTTTACTCAATCATCTTGTAATTAAGTCCACTCTAGTTTCCATTCATATTGTCAATATCCTAGACAATGTCATCATTGGGGTTTTTCTACAAAATTGCAACATAGATGAGAATCACAAATCCGAATATTGACAGCCACCTTTTCTAACTTTATTCTACTATTAATGGCTCTGATCAATGAGGTGAATAGTTGTGAGTTCACGACTTATGACATTGTCAAACCAGGTGATGTTATCGCTTGGATTTGTGCTGGAAAGGTATGACAGAGAAGGGAAGCCACGTGCTGCAATGATTGAGGTTCAATTTTGGTTGAAAAAAATAATCTGAATGCTAAGATTATTTTCACCAAATTGAAGTCATGATTTCAAATTTAATGACTCAATTAAGAATCCTAAAATAAAAATTGAACCAAACCCTAATTTAAAAAAAAAAAAACACTAATTTTGGATTTTGAATCCCTAATTCTGGTAACAATTCCAAAAATTCAAAATCTATTACCTAATGTGTCTAGTTTTGATATCATATGTAATATTAATTGATGATTTATTAGATTTACCCATAGGTATAAAATATTAAATAATTAAATACAAAATTATATGAGGGTTATATAATAACCTGAATGAATCATGCTTTTAAATTCAAAAAACTTCTTCAATTTCCCTCTTTTTACGGTGACTAATCTTCTTTTTATATGAAACATATTTGATTAACAATTTTTGATGGATAAAGATGTGTTAGAGTTTCAGAGACGAGATTTAGCTAATATATAAGAAATTATCAAACTCTCTTATCAAAGGTTTAATAATTTAAAAGTTTATAATGAACTATCTACCTATATCATAATTTATAAAGTGTATCGGACTACTCTTATTGATTACATTAAATTCATTCGTAAACTTTCATTTAACAATTCAATTCCCCACTTTTATTATTCAGATAATAATTAATATTATCCACCTAAGTAATTCAATTATTTAGTTATATTAATTAAAAATATAATTATTCTCATCCCCTATCAATATATTTTCCAACAAATTTTGCCGCAATAAATGTTTTTCTCTTTCATGTGGTGCTTAAGCAATATGATCTAAATTCTGCAAAGACAATTTCGCCTATACTGAATCATTCAACCGTTACTCTGACTTCTTGCCTTCCACACCGACACATTTATAAATAAAGATGGCACTGAAATTACGCAAAGAAGAATTTTAGATCACTAATCTTGGCCTTAATTGCAGGTCGTATTGTCCTTTCTTTTCCCTGCCAAGTTGATTTGATTCATCATGAAATTTGTACACATTAGTAGCAGAATGAAGCACCAAGTGATGGAGTAATGGATGATAAATACATTTTCCCTGGAATTTCAATGGCGACCGATAGGGCAGGTGGGTATAGTCACAAGTAAATTTAATGCACTCAACTAAAACCATTCTCTCCGCTACTATATATACTTACAATGTCTAATTCTCAGTGCCAAGTTCTCAAGTGTCTACTTGTCTCCGAATTTTGCTCTATTTTCTAAATTGTATAACGATGGCTACTGGTGGAAAGCTTGATGTTCAGATTGAGGTCAAGTCTCCCGCAGATAAGTTCTGGGGAGCAATTAGAGACTCTACCACTCTCCTTCCCAAAGCTTTCTCTCACGATTACAAGAGCATTGAAGTTCTCCAGGGAGACGGCAAGGCCCCTGGTTCTGTTCGCCTCATAACATATGCTGAAGGTAAAATTTTTGCATTGCGGAATCAATGTAGTTTGTTGTAATTAATTTCTGGTGTGGTTTGTTTGCATTTAGGTTCTCCAATTGTTAAGGTATCGACTGAAAAGATCGAAGCTGTGGATGATGAGAAAAAGGAGCTTGCTTACAATGTGATTGATGGGGATGTGTTGAAGTACTATAAGGTTTTCAAGGCCTTCATGACTGTAAGTCCAAAGGGAGATGGGAGCTTGGTGAAATGGTCATGTGAGTATGAAAAGGCAAGCAACGAGGTTCCTGATCCAAGCGTCATTAAGGAATTTGCTCTCAAGAACTTCAAAGAAGTGGATGAGTACCTAACCAAATCATAAGAGGCTTCTACCTTTAGGAAGGTTGTGGTTTGCCCTAAAAAATAATGTGGAGCCTCTCTCTTTCCGCAATGTAATACTTGTTTCAATCTTTCTATGTGGTTTATCAGTCTGTAATATGAGTTTCTACTCATTTGTCAGTTAAATTATGTAATGGTTTAGTCAAGTTTATGCCACTCTCTTCATCTAATTTGCTTTGTGTTTCTCCCAGAGGCAAATCATGTGACTGATTTTGGCCCAAAAAGGTTTCTTATTTCCATAAAGGCCAAAAGACTCATTCTCACCCAAGGATTGGTATATTCCTAAACTCCCACCTGTAAAGTTTAACAAATCCAAACATCTATTATTCTAATAAAATTCTCAACTAGCGTTAAGGATAAAACTGTTATTTAACAAAAAATATTTAAAAGACCAAATTTTATCATATTTCCTCCTTTTAATTTAAAAATATAACAATTTTCTTTACCCAATATTTGAAAAGTGATTATTTCTTTCTTAGAGTTTATTTTCTTTTTCTCTCCGATGGCTATCTCCGATGACCATCTCCTTTCTGATCCTTCGTTAGCCTTCCCCTATCTCTTCTTCTCCCTCAATTGGTCTCCCTCCCTTCCTTCTCTTTTTCCAACAAAGATGAAATTGTCGATGATCGAAAAAAAAATGATCACCAGAGAGAAGGAGAAAAAACACTAGGAGAGAAACAATTACTTTTCAAACATTGAGTAGAGAGAAATTATTAGATTTTTAAACTAAAGGAGGAGAGAATATGATAAAATATTTTTTATTAAATGATGATTTACCTTTAACTATAACTAAAAATTAATGAGTGTTTAACTCTTTAAAACTTTACAAATAAGAGTTTGAGAATACAATAAACCTTGGTGGCCTTCCATAAAAGATGAGATGGGGTGAGTTGCCATAAAATGTACATTAATGCATTCAATTATGTCATAATTAAATCCTGGGGCCAGGCCACCTCTCTCTAACCCAACTTTCTTCTCCATTAACTTCTGACGCCAAAATTGAGGCCCTTAAATGCCAACAGAAGCAATCGTTTTCCTAGCATTCTTCAGGCTATCAACTATCAATTGATTATTCACCCAAAAAAAAAAAAAAAACTATCAATTGATTCAATTCAATTCCTATATAAAGTTAGCCGCCATGCAGTAAATAAAATAGTTCTGCCAGAAGTCTCAACATTTTCAATGGTGATAATAGCAATGAGCAGACAGAGATTTAAAAAAAACAAGGAACTGAATGTTAAAACATAGAGTTAAACTTTATAAATGGAAGGTCCTTGCATAAAAAAATCTGGAACACGCTAGTTTTCCCCTATTTTTACAATTAGCTACAGCATACCAATTTCTCCATTTTTATTCATATTTAACATAAACAAGACTCGAAGGGTTAACAAAACTTGTGAAACATTAGAACTTACAAAGATAAAACTTGAGTTTAAGTTTCTGTCACGTTTGAGAAATTTTGACTTACTTGATATAAAAAACATACCAAACACATATTTTTCTTGATATCTTTACAGAAATCGATGACCTACGTCCAGGCTCCAGCCATCAGGAAAGCTGTAAAACAGATAAATAACAAATCTTAGATTTAGAACATAAATGTATTTTCTTGATGATACAGAAGAACTGCCTACTTTCATCAACCTCTCGAACTTGTCCCCACGTAATTGTGTCATACGCCATTCCAGTTATAACTGCACCTACCACACTGCATTATATAGCATGGTTTTAAACTAGATCAGACTTGCTGGTCTAGTTGGTTGAATTATTAACTGCAATCTAAATTGGTTTTGATATACCTAAAAACCGTTTTGCAATTAAATCACATTGAACCACATTAAACCATTTGGACCGTCTAATTAGATTGGACATAAAACTAAATATGGCTCGGTCAACAAAAAAAATTAATTTTTTTTCGAAAATTCATTATGCAAACTTAAACCAAAGATCTCATCACATTTGAATATATACCATCAAACTAAACTTATTATAATGTTAAATAAGTCAAATTATATAATTAATGATAAATTATATAAAAAATTTTTAAATATTATTTTGAACAATTAACTGATCTAATCATTGGTCAATCGATTTGACTACTAGTTAGACTAGACTATTTCTTTCATTGAGTCAATTCGGTTCTAAAAACATTGTTATATAATATAACCTCAACGATGAACTCATATTAAGAAAGAAAAACATTTTTTGGTTAAGGAATAGTGCTAAAATGGAAGAAATTAAGGTTTAATCAATGAACAAACCTGTCATAGTGAAGAGAATTTGTTTTTTAGAAAAAAAAAAAAAAAAGCCCACACTGAAAGCAGCTGCAAAAACAATACCAAATGGTTTGAACATGGGCACATAAAAAGGATCCGTGTACACAAAATGTGGATACTACTATGGATTATACTAGTAAAGATTTTTTTTAGTAATGAGAAACCTCATTCAAGTTTGATCACCATTTTTGGGACCAAACCAACCACATTGAATAGAACAAATCTCGGGTCCAGTGACCAACCCTACAATCACTCAATCAAGTAAGTCGAGAGTTTAATCTTGATATGTCGTTAGAGCAGATTTGAACTCATGCTCTCTTTTAGATGAAGTCTTATCTTTTATTACTCAAACTAACTCTTGAGGGTTATAATGGTAAAGATTTTCTGTAATACAGTGTATGTATATATACGAGGGAAGTTTTTGATAGCAAAATCTTTGTTTGAATTTAGTTTGGTTTTAAGTATATAGTATGCACTTACTGTTACAATAATGAGAAGAAGATCTAGGTTTAGCTTTAATTACCAAGAATCGAGGTCTCTTTCCACGATCACGGAGAATAAGACAGTTTGGATACTCCAAGCTAAGCTAGAAAAAGAGACTACTTTCATCACTAGTCCATGTCGTTTTGTTGCAAAAATGTATTAGTGTGGGAATATATTATGCCTATAAGTATGAAGATAATTAATTGGTTTTATCTAATATGAGTTTTGATCTTTGCACGTATAAATCTAATATATATTTCGATATGGTATCAGAGTACAAGTCAGAC